>NC_132918.1:30404678-30714240 GCF_047675955.1 Chlorocebus sabaeus | reverse complement strand
CCTAACTGCACCATGTAGATGTGCCTGCCAGTCAGGGACCGCGGAAACTGCCACCCCTTATGTGTGCTGTGTGCGCTAACGGGCTTCCCCAGAGAATGGTGACACCAAGGCAAGGTAAACGCTGTTCCATGTTAAGTGGGAGCACAAACTTCCTTTAAAGTCAAACTTTGCGAACAATAATAATCTTGAAAAAGACCCTTTGGGCGCAAATCAATGCTCAAGAACGTTGCCAATCACTTGCAACCTCCTTAGATATTTCACGGATATGTTATTTATGCTCAAGGGGGGGCCTCCTTTCATCCCCGCAACCCAAATCTTTGCTCTGTGCTTCGGACTCAGTGGGGCTTGTCGGATGAGCCACTGGGAAAATACGCTTCCCTCATTTCTCCTTGATTAACTAAGGTCACCTTGACAGAGTGCTTCCCTGTCCCTCTGGGGCTACCTCTGTGGTGCCCTGACCTGCCCCTCTATGAGAAATTCTCTACCTGTTCTGGAGGTTTCCTGGGAATCGCGAGTTCTCAGTTCCCTGGACCTGCCTGCAAGCAGAATTATCCGCCAGTCCCCGCCCCCCATCCCCAAACTCTGGGACAGCAGAGGGGACTGACTGGCCATTAATGGTCATCATCTATTTTTAATTGGAAGATCACAAGAAAGATGGTAAGCGAATCCCAGTCGCAAGTCAATTTAAATAACATTCCTGAGGAAATCCAATCACTTAAAACGGAGACACCTACGCGAGCGAGAGCCCCCGCCCGTCTGGCGGGCCTAGGCGCGAAGGCTGAATTAATCAAGATCAAGGGGCTCCCGGGCTGAGAGCAGAGCGTTAACCCTTCTAGTCCCAGAGAGCGACAAGACGGGGGAGGAAAAACGCGGACGGCCGGGGCCAAGATGCCCACGGCAGCCCCGCGCGCGCTGCCTCTGCCATTTAGGGAGGCTCCGGACCCCTTGCACCCGGCCCGGGTGGTTGGGCGCGCGAGGTTAAGATCAGAAGCTCGGGCAGCTGCTTGGGCCGCGAGTAGCAGCCGCCTCCCGCAGCCTAGGCGCGCCGCGGGCTCCTCCTCCCGCCCAAGCTTGGCCAAGTGAGGACTGCTCCGGCCGCAGGTAGCTGAGGCGCGGGAGGCGGCGCGCGCGGGACCAGAGAGGAGCGCCGGGGAGGGGCCGACGGACGCGCGGGCGGACGGACTCCCCAGCCTCCCGTCCCGGACGTTAGCCGAGGTGTGCGCGGGCCATGTGGGGACCTGGGGTCACGGCCGAGGGCCTGTCGGTGGCTCCAGCGCCGCCGCCTCTGCTGCCGCTGCTGCTACTGCTTGCGCTGGCGCTGGTGGCGCCCTCGCGGGGTGGCGGGGGCTGCGCGGAGCTGGCGTGCGGCGAGCGGGAGCGCTGCTGCGACGCGACCAACGCCACGGCGGTACGCTGCTGCAAGCTACCGCTGCACGCCTTCCTGGACAACGTGGGCTGGTTCGTTCGCAAGCTCTCCGGGCTGCTCATCCTGCTGGTGCTCTTCGCCATCGGCTATTTCCTGCAGCGCATCATCTGCCCCAGTCCACGCAGGTACCCGCGAGGCCAGGCGCGCCCAGGACAGCGGCCCGGGCCTCCTGGGGGCGCCGGACCGCTGGGGGGCGCGGGGCCGCCCGACGACGACGACGACTCGCCCGCTCTGCTACGCGACGAGGCAGCAGCCGGCTCGCAAGACTCACTGCTGGACAGTGGCGGCGGCGGCCGAGGCCGGGGAGGCGGCGGGCGCTTGGACCCCTCCTGCGCCTCAGAGCACGAGCTGCGTGTAGTGTCGCCGGTCTTCCTGCAGCTGCCCAGCTACGAGGAGGTCAAGTATCTGCCCACCTACGAGGAGTCCATGCGGCTTCAGCAGCTCAGCCCCGGGGAGGTCGTGCTGCCAGTGTCAGTGCTCGGCCGCCCGCGAGGCGGGGTCGCCGCGGAGCCCGACGGCGGCGAGGGCCGCTTCCCCCTTATCTGAGCGCTCGGGGATCGGCGGCTGGTGCAGGGCTGGGGGCTACGGGTGGCACGCAACGGCCGGGGTGCCGCTGCCAACTGCCTCAGACCTTATCTGGCACCCTGGCCTAACTGCCTGGCATCCCGCAACCGGGTTGGGGTCACTCGTCTCCCTTGCGTTCTCCCGGGATCTTATGTTTCTCTGCGTTTCATTCCGTTCAAAGAAACGTGGGGCACGTGTGGCGGGTGCGGCTGCAGCAGGCGACCCTCGAGCGCACCTTCGAAGGACGTACCCGCCCTCTGCCTTGCCTCGTATTGTGGTTCACTCGTTAAGTGCCTGCTTCCCCAGTCAAAGAGAACATGTGAGCCCTTTGGTGCGTCGAGAGAAGGGCGGTCTTCTTTAGGGCTGAGGAGAAAGGAGTGCAGTTCCTCTCCTTTCCCTACCTGCCACCTGGACAGGTCACGGTCTCCCAGGGTGGGCAGAGGGCGAGGAGCTGTTGAGGACCAGCCGCGACCGGGGACTGCTGCACGTGGGTGTGGGAGAGCGCCACTTGGGTATGGTGGAATCGCTTTTGTGCGGCAGACCCCCAAAAAATCCCTCAGTGTCTTCTTGATCGAGCAAATAGTCACAGCTGGTGTTTCACAATTAGGTGGAGTGCGGGGAGTGGGCTGTGGGGGACACCTGTGATACAAGGTTAGTTGCTGTACCTACTCAGGGCACAGCAACCATGTGTATCCATTCGACTGGACTTTTGATTGTTCAATAACTGAGAAGGTATTTATATTTATTTGTCTTTTATTCTAATATTTTTACCATGCATTGAACGCAACAGGAGGGTATTTCAGCAAATTCATGACAAGGTAATCGTCTTATCACTTTTTGTAGGCCATTAATGGTCAGGAAATTGCCCATACTCTGTCATTATTGTTTAATAATTCATGAAATTATTTCATTAAAAAAGAAAAACAGAGGTATGGTCAAACGAGGAAGCATATGTGACCTACAAACATTGAAGGATATCTTATTTTCACTATTTGAGAAGAATATATTTTATTTTTAGTACTGTGGCATAATATATAACTTTTTATAATAACTGTATGCATTATGTAGTATAGCTCTTAATTGTATCATTCATCACATAATTATATGTAAAAATAATTGACATGTATATGCCATACCATGAAGCGTATGATGTGCACTTTCTCCTCCATTTTTCATTTGGAATACATTGCACAACATGATCCAAAACATAAGAACTTGTGACTTGTAACTTTTGTTTAAAGCCATTAATTGTGCGGTAATGTGCTACAGAAGGATTCAGTCAGCTTCTTTTAAGAAACAAGTGTCATTGTATCAGTTTCCTGTTCTGTGACACGCCCTTTAAAAGTAAAAGATAATATAACATATTTTAATACATTGTGTGTAATGTACATATGCATATTGTCTATGTACTATATACACATTGTTTATAATAGTGTTAATACAGTTTGTCATTCTCCTGAAAGGAGAAGGAAATACAAAAAGTTTCTCTGCTTGGGAAAAGGTGAATGTTGTTATATCAAGAATGATTACACACATGGATCTCATACATGTTTTTAGAACATTGTTCTTCTGATTGAAGAAGTCTGCCACTCCTGAAAAATTTTAAAATATCTGACTTGTATTAGAAGAAAATTATTTGATTAAACTTTTAAAGGCTGGTTGAAAAAGTCTGACAGTTCTGAGAAATTTTTAAATGTCTGAATTGTAATAAAAGAGGATGATTTACTTTAAACTTCTAAAAACTAATGACCTTGTGACTAAAGAAAAATCATTTGAAGTGTATTAAAACATAGCAAAACATTAACATCTTTTCTCTGTGCAAATTTTATCAGACGCATGGCTATATGGTAGTGTATCAAAATATGAAATATGTCTATTTGTCATTTAAAGCAATTTGAGCTGTGAATTGACAAAAGTATCAGGAGTTGAGGCTATATCAGTTGAGAATGGTACAAAATTTAATTACATTATATAGATAATCACATATTAATATTACTCAAATACTGTATATTTTTGTTATAGGTGGCTATCAATACTACTTACCATTCAAACTGGAAAGTTGCCGTATTTTAAAAAATAATTTATTCTTTGAAGTTACTGTTTTACACATTTCACAAATGTTACCTGTATCTGCAACATCAACCTAGATATCCAAATAATACCTGTGCCAGTATATGAAGCAGTCTGTATGTTGTTATCATAACATCTTAAAGAAATTCAACAAAATCCTATGAAAAATACTTACAATATGGATCAAGTATATTTCTCTTTTATCAACTATGGAACATTTCTCTCCCTAAAATCTAGAATGTCTATAAAGTGGTAATTACACTTGATACCAATCACACAATGAGGTTCTACTGAATTTTAAAATGACAAGTTTTCACCTGTTTTTTACCTGCCCAACCCACAAGCTTTTAGTCACATCCCTCAGTTCAATAGAAATGAGTTTGACTCTACTGTGGGGTTTTTTTCCTTGCAATCCATTGATTTACCAAGGACAATTTTGTTCAGGCATAATTTTGTGGAAAAAATTTTTTAAAACAGTATTTTATTAATGATAAATGAACATGCCTCATGGGAATACATACACATATAACAGACCATATTAACACACACACAACCTGTGTGTTCATAACGCTGGATTGCCTGGATAGAAACATTTTTAAAGCAGTAAGGGCAGTATCTGGGTGTTAAGCTTTATAGATTTCACTTGGAAATTATTTATTATATAGACAGAACCTATTATATATCATTGCATGTGTTTATTAATATAGAAAATGGTTATCCTGTTGCCTAAAAAAAAAAAACTCACAAAGAAATGATTTTACTTCTTTTTAATATTCCATAGTAAAAGTGGAGGATAGAACATTGTGTTCTTTAACTATATGTAGAATAATATACTATTAACTTATGGCATGAAATATTAATGGAATTAATATGGAACACTAATTTTATGGTATACACACACACACACACACACACACATATATATATATATATATATATTTTTTTTTTTTGAGAAAAGAGCTCACTTTGTTGCCCAGGCTGAAGTGCAGTGGCATGATCACCACTCACTGCAGCCTTGACCTTCTGGGCTCAAGGGATCCTCTTGCCTCAGCCTCCCGCGTGGCTGGGACTATAGGTACACACCACCACACCCAGCTAATTTTTGTATTTTTTTGTAGAGATGGGGTTTTGCCATGTTGCCCAGGTTAGTCTCATTCTCCTGGGCTCAAGTGATCTGCCTGCCTTGTCCTCCCAAAGTTCTGGGATTATAGACGTGAGCCACCATGACCAGCCTGTGGCATATATATCTTAACCCACCTGGGTGTGCAGTGTTTTCCAGTACTAAGTGAACTTTTGCTCCTGGTTTTCAGTTACAAAGTAATTCGAATACTAAAATATTTTAAGCACATTTTATTTTCACTGACTTCTCTTGAGTAGGGGAATAATGGTCTTGCATATTGTAATCCATCTGGAATGCAAAAAAACATGATTGATTTTCTAAATTTAGGTGTTAGATATGTAAATATGTATATTGTATATATACAGTTGGCTCTCCTGTATCTCTGGGTTCTGCATCTGCAGATGCAACCAACTGCAGGTAGAAAATATATTTTTTTAATTTTTTGAAAATATTTTTAAGAAATATAGCTTTTAAAAATGCAAATTAAACAATACGTTATAACAACTATATAACATTTATATTGTATTAAGTGTTATAAGTCATCTAGAGGAGATGTAAAGTATATGGGAGGATACACATAGGTTATATGCAAATACTACACGATTTTATATCAGGGAGTTGATTTTGACCTTTGCAGGGGGTCCTAAAACTAATCTCTGTGGATACCTAGGGATGACTGTAGTGTGTGTGTGTGTGTGTGTGTGTGTGTGTGTGTGTGTAATCATCAGTTGCTTAGAAGCAATTTGTTATGGGTGTTCAATATCATAACCAAGGGGAAAATGTTTTCTTGAGATAGAATGATAGTTTTAAGAGGCCATTAATTGCCACATTCTGCAAACGTAAGTGTGCTTCAACCATGGAAAATGGCATTGGCAATTATGTCAAAGGGCATGAAATATACTCTATAAGGAAAACAAGATTCAATTGTAAAGGCCAGAGGGAATATTAAGGAAATGGACTCAGTTAACAATTTGAAAGGCAATATGCTAAGTACCTTAATGTTGTACTTTTTTTTTTTTTTTTTTTTTTTTTTTTTTTTAATTTATTTATTATTATTAAACTTCAAGTTGTAGGGTACATGTGCACAACGTGCAGGTTTGCTACATATGTATACTTGTGCCATGTTGGTGTGCTGCACCCATCAACTCGTCATTTACATCAGGTATAACTCCCAATGCAATCCCTCCCCCCTCCCCCCTCCCCATGATAGGCCCCGGTGTGTGATGTTCCCCTTCCCGAGTCCAAGTGATCTCATTGTTCAGTTCCCACCTACGAGTGAGAACATGCGGTGTTTGGTTTTCTGTTCTTGTGATAGTTTGCTAAGAATGATGGTTTCCAGCTGCATCCATGTCCCTACAAAGGACACAAACTCATCCTTTTTTATGGCTGCATAGTATTCCATGGTGTATATGTGCCACATTTTCTTAATCCAATCTGTCACTGATGGACATTTGGGTTGATTCCAAGTCTTTGCTATTGTGAATAGTGCTGCAATAAACATACGTGTGCATGTGTCCTTATAGCAGCATAATTTATAATCCTTTGGGTATATACCCAGTAATGGGATGGCTGGGTCATATGGTACATCTAGTTCTAGATCCTTGAGGAATCGCCATACTGTTTTCCATAATGGTTGAACTAGTTTACAATCCCACCAACAGTGTAAAAGTGTTCCTATTTCTCCACATCCTCTCCAGCACCTGTTGTTTCCTGACTTTTTAATGATCGCCATTCTAACTGGTGTGAGATGGTATCTCATTGTGGTTTTGATTTGCATTTCTCTGATGGCCAGTGATGATGAGCATTTTTTCATGTGTCTGTTGGCTGTATGAATGTCTTCTTTTGAGAAATGTCTGTTCATATCCTTTGCCCACTTTTGGATGGGGTTGTTTGTTTTTTTCTTGTAAATTTGTTTGAGTTCTTTGTAGGTTCTGGATATTAGCCCTTTGTCAGATGAGTAGATTGCAAAAATTTTCTCCCATTCTGTAGGTTGCCTGCTCACTCTGATGGTAGTTTCTTTTGCTGTGCAGAAGCTCTTTAGTTTGATGAGATCCCATCTGTCAATTTTGGCTTTTGTTTCCGTTGCTTTTGGTGTTTTAGACATGAAGTCTTTGCCCATGCCTATGTCCTGAATGGTACTACCTAGGTTTTCCTCTAGGATTTTTATGGTATTAGGTCTAACATTTAAGTCTCTAATCCATCTTGAATTAATTTTCGTATAAGGAGTAAGGAAAGGATCCAGTTTCAGCTTTCTACTTATGGCTAGCCAGTTTTCCCAGCACCATTTATTAAATAGGGAATCCTTTCCCCATTTCTTGTTTCTCTCAGGTTTGTCAAAGATCAGATGGCTGTAGATGTGTGGTATTATTTCTGAGGACTCTGTTCTGTTCCACTGGTCTATATCTCTGTTTTGGTACCAGTACCATGCTGTTTTGGTTACTGTAGCCTTGTAGTATAGTTTGAAGTCAGGTAGCGTGATGCCTCCAGCTTTGTTCTTTTGACTTAGGATTGTCTTGGAGATGCGGGCTCTTTTTTGGTTCCATATGAACTTTAAAGCAGTTTTTTCCAATTCTGTGAAGAAGCTCATTGGTAGCTTGATGGGGATGGCATTGAATCTATAAATTACCTTGGGCAGTATGGCCATTTTCACGATATTGATTCTTCCTATCCATGAGCATGGTATGTTCTTCCATTTGTTTGTGTCCTCTTTGATTTCACTGAGCAGTGGTTTGTAGTTCTCCTTGAAGAGGTCCTTTACATCCCTTGTAAGTTGGATTCCTAGGTATTTTATTCTCTTTGAAGCAATTGTGAATGGAAGTTCATTCCTGATTTGGCTCTCTGTTTGACTGTCACTGGTGTATAAGAATGCTTGTGATTTTTGCACATTAATTTTGTATCCTGAGACTTTGCTGAAGTTGCTGATCAGCTTAAGGAGATTTTGGGCTGAGACAATGGGGTTTTCTAAATATACAATCATGTCGTCTGCAAACAGGGACAATTTGACTTCTTCTTTTCCTAACTGAATCCCCTTGATTTCTTTCTCTTGCCTGATTGCCCTGGCCAGAACTTCCAACACTATGTTGAATAGGAGTGGTGAGAGAGGGCATCCCTGTCTTGTGCCAGTTTTCAAAGGGAATTTTTCCAGTTTTTGCCCATTCAGTATGATATTGGCTGTGGGTTTGTCATAAATAGCTCTTATGATTTTGAGGTACGTTCCATCAATACCGAATTTATTGAGCGTTTTTAGCATGAAGGGCTGTTGAATTTTGTCAAAAGCCTTTTCTGCATCTATTGAAATAATGATGTGGTTCTTGTGTTTGGTTCTGTTTATATGCTGGATTATGTTTATTGATTTGCGAATGTTGAACCAGCCTTGCATCCCAGGGATGAAGCCCACTTGATCATGGTGGATAAGCTTTTTGATGTGCTGCTGAATCCGGTTTGCCAGTATTTTATTGAGGATTTTTGCATCGATGTTCATCAGGGATATTGGTCTAAAATTCTCTTTTTTTGTTGTGTCTCTGCCAGGCTTTGGTATCAGGATGATGTTGGCCTCATAAAATGAGTTAGGGAGGATTCCCTCTTTTTCTATTGATTGGAATAGTTTCAGAAGGAATGGTACCAGCTCCTCCTTGTACCTCTGGTAGAATTCAGCTGTGAATCCATCTGGTCCTGGACTTTTTTTGGTTGGTAGGCTATTAATTATTGCCTCAATTTCAGAGCCTACTATTGGTCTATTCAGGGATTCAATTTCTTCCTGGTTTAGTCTTGGAAGAGTGTAAGTGTCCAGGAAATTATCCATTTCTTCTAGATTTTCCAGTTTATTTGCGTAGAGGTGTTTATAGTATTCTCTGATGGTAGTTTGTATTTCTGTGGGGTCGGTGGTGATATCCCCTTTATCATTTTTAATTGCGTCGATTTGATTCTTCTCTCTTTTCTTCTTTATTAGTCTTGCTAGTGGTCTGTCAATTTTGTTGATCTTTTCAAAAAACCAACTCCTGGATTCATTGATTTTTTGGAGGGTTTTTTGTGTCTCTATCTCCTTCAGTTCTGCTCTGATCTTAGTTATTTCTTGCCTTCTGCTAGCTTTCGAATGTGTTTGCTCTTGCTTCTCTAGTTCTTTTAATTGTGATGTTAGAGTGTCAATTTTAGATCTTTCCTGCTTTCTCTTGTGGGCATTTAGTGCTATAAATTTCCCTCTACACACTGCTTTAAATGTGTCCCAGAGATTCTGGTATGTTGTATCTTTGTTCTCATTGGTTTCAAAGAACATCTTTATTTCTGCCTTCATTTCGTTATGTACCCAGTAGTCATTCAGGAGCAGGTTGTTCAGTTTCCATGTAGTTGAGTGGTTTTGATTGAGTTTCTTAGTCCTGAATTCTAATTTGATTGTACTATGGTCTGAGAGACAGTTTGTTATAATTTCTGTTCTTGTACATTTGCTGAGGAGTGCTTTACTTCCAATTACGTGGTCAATTTTGGAGTAAGTACGATGTGGTGCTGAGAAGAATGTATATTCTGTTGATTTGGGGTGGAGAGTTCTATAGATATCTATTAGATCTGCTTGCTGCAGAGATGAGTTCAATTCCTGGATATCCTTGTTAACTTTCTGTCTCGTTGATCTGTCTAATGTTGACAGTGGAGTGTTGAAGTCTCCCATTATTATTGTATGGGAGTCTAAGTCTCTTTGTAAGTCTCTAAGGACTTGCTTTATGAATCTGGGTGCTCCTGTATTGGGTGCATATATATTTAGGATAGTTAGCTCTTCCTGTTGAATTGATCCCTTTACCATTATGTAATGGCCTTCTTTGTCTCTTTTGATCTTTGATGGTTTAAAGTCTGTTTTATCAGAGACTAGTATTGCAACCCCCGCTTTTTTTGTGTTCTCCATTTGCTTGGTAAATCTTCCTCCATCCCTTTATTTTGAGCCTATGTATGTCTCTGCGTGTGAGATGGGTCTCCTGAATACAGCAGACTGATGGGTCTTGACTCTTTATCCAGTTTGCCAGTCTGTGTCTTTTAATTGGAGCATTTAGTCCATTTACATTTAAGGTTAAGATTGTTATGTGTGAACTTGATCCTGCCATTATGATATTAACTGGTTATTTTGCTCGTTAGTTGATGCAGTTTCTTCCTAGCCTTGATGGTGTTTACATTTTGGCATGTTTTTGCAATGGCTGGTACCGGTTGTTCCTTTCCATGTTTAGTGCTTCCTTCAGGGTCTCTTGTAAGGCAGGCCTAGTGGTGACAAAATCTCTAAGCATTTGCTTATCTGTAAAGGATTTTATTTCTCCTTCACTTATGAAACTTAGTTTGGCTGGATATAAAATTCTGGGTTTAAAATTCTTTTCTTTAAGAATGTTGAATATTGGCCCCCACTCTCTTCTGGCTTGAAGAGTTTCTGCCGAGAGATCTGCTGTTAGTCTGATGGGCTTCCCTTTGTGGGTAACCCGACCTTTCTCTCTGGCTGCCCTTAAGATTTTTTCCTTCATTTCAACTTTGGTGAATCTGGCAATTATGTGTCTTGGAGTTGCTCTTCTCGAGGAGTATCTTTGTGGCGTTCTCTGTATTTCCTGGATTTGAATGTTGGCCTGCCCTACTAGGTTGGGGAAGTTCTCCTGGATGATATCCTGAAGAGTGTTTTCCAACTTGGTTCCATTTTCCCCCTCACTTTCAGGTACACCAATCAGACGTAGATTTGGTCTTTTTACATAATCCCATACTTCTTGCAGGCTTTGTTCATTTCTTTTTCTTCTTTTTTCTTTTGGTTTCTCTTCTCGCTTCATTTCATTCATTTGATCCTCCATCGCTGACATTCTTTCTTCCAGTTGATCGAGACGGTTACTGAAGCTTGTGCATTTGTCACGTATTTCTCGTGCCATGGTTTTCGTCTCTTTCATTTCGTTTGTGAGCTTCTCTGCATTAATTACTCTAGCCATCAATTCTTCCACTTTTTTTTCAAGATTTTTAGTTTCTTTGCGCTGGGTACGTAATTCCTCCTTTAGCTCTGAGAAATTTGATGGACTGAAGCCTTCTTCTCTCACCTCGTCGAAGTCATTCTCCGTCCAGCTTTGATCCGTTGCTGGCGATGAGCTGCGCTCCTTTGCCGGGGGAGATGCGCTCTTATTTTTTGAATTTCCAGCTTTTCTGCCCTGCTTTTTCCCCATCTTTGTGGTTTTATCTGCCTCTGGTCTTTGATGATGGTGATGTACTGATGGGGTTTTGGTGTAGGTGTCCTTCCTGTTTGATAGCTTTCCTTCTAACAGTCAGGATCCTCAGCTGTAGGTTGTAGCTGTAGGAGATTGCTTGAGGTCCACTCCAGACCCTGTTTGCCTGGGTATCAGCAGCAGAGGCTGCAGAAGATAGAATATTTCTGAACAGCGAGTGTACCTGTCTGATTCTTGCTTTGGAATCTTCCTCTCAGGGGTGTACTCCACCCTGTGAGTTGTGGGGTGTCAGACTGCCCCTAGTGGGGGATGTCTCCCAGTTAGGCTACTCAGGGGTCAGGGACCCACTTGAGCAGGGAGTCTGTCCCTTCTCAGATCTCAACCTCCGTGTTGGGAGATCCACTGCTCTCTTCAAAGCTGTCAGACAGAGTCGTTTGCGTCTGCAGAGCTGTTGCGTTTGTTATTATTTACTGTGGCCTGTCCCCAGAGGTGGAGTCTACAGAGACAGGCAGGTTTCCTTGAGCTGCTGTGAGCTCCACCCAGTTCGAGCTTCCCAGCAGCTTTGTTTACCTACTTAAGCCTCAGCAATGGCGGGCGCCCCTCCCCCAGCCTCGCTGCTGCCTTGCCGGTAGATCACAGACTGCTGTGCTAGCAATGAGGGAGGCTCCGTGGGTGTGGGACACTCCCGGCCAGGTGTGGGATATGATCTCCTGGTGTGCCTGTCTGCTTAAAGCGCAGTATTGGGGTGGGAGTTACCCGATTTTCCAGGTGTTGTGTGTCTCAGTTCCCCTGGCTAGGAAAAGGGATTCCCTTCCCCCTTGCGCTTTCCAGGTGAGGCAATGCCTCGCCCTGCTTCAGCTCTCGCTGGTCAGGCTGCAGCAGCTGACCAGCACCGATCGTCTGGCACTCCCCAGTGAGATGAACCCAGTACCTCAGTTGAAAATGCAGAAATCGCCGGTCTTCTGTGTCGCTCGCGCTGGGAGTTGGAGACTGGAGCTGTTCCTATTCGGCCATCTTGCTCCGCCCCCTCCAATGTTGTACTTTTTGTATACAGTTTCTCTCAAGTGGAATTAATAAAGGAAACAATTCAAAGCTGAAACTCATATAACATGAATATGATGTCTAGATTTATGCAATATTCTGATCTGACTTTTATTAAAAATTTTATGAATTGTAATTAATTTGGGTTTTCAACTTGAGAGAAATAATGATGTATGTTGAGTTTTATTTTGAGCAGCAAGTATTAACCATCTCTTCAAAAGTGTAAGTTTCCTAAACCGATCAATAATAGAATATTTGGCAAGTTCATATCTGACCTCAGTAGTTTATGATTTACTTTTTCATTCTCCTTTCATGCATTGATGAAAAGGCTAATAACTGGTAGACTAAGGAAAGGTATTTTGTCAACCAAGGAATGAATCAGCAACAGCTAATGACAAACAATTAGGCCATTCTTTCTTCCACATGGGTAATACCAGAAAAGTTACGGTATTCCTTTGTAAAATTTTGCCTGTAAAAATAACCAAATATCAAGTAAAACCAATACTTTTGTCATACTTAATTACATGTAGAACCTAATTTTATTATTTATTCATTTTTATTTACATAACTCTTTAAATTTATTTATTTTTTTGAGACAGTATCTTTCTCTGTCACCCACACTGGAGTGCAGTGGTGTGATCACAGCTCACTGCAGCCTCAACCTCCCAGGCTCAAGTGATCTTCTCTTCTCAGCCTCCTGGTCACTGGGTACAGGAGTGCACAACCATGTCTGGCTAATTTTTAACTTTTTTCGTTGAAACAAGGTCTCACTATGCTGCCCAGGCTGGTCTCAAATTCGTGGGCTCAAGAAGTCCTCCCACCTTGGCCTCTGAAAATGCTGGGATTGCAGGCACGAGCCACCACACCCAGCCCACTTTTATTAATTTTATGGCAAAAATTATACAATGGTGGAGATACTTATGTTTGTCGCCAAACCAGACAGTATTATTTTTATCTCCTCTTCAGCTTCTTAGCTGAGTATCTTGTCTGATATCTTGCTGTTCTTATTTCCTTTTTGTGTGATTGTTCTTATCCTGCTTTAGATTTTTCAGTAGATGTTTCCTCAGAAACACATCTCTTAGAACTCCATGTTATTCTGCTGTGCTTTCTTCTCTCTCTGGTTATGGCTTCACCTTTTGCACAGTTTCTTCTTTTAGTAAAATGGTATTTTCCAACGTGCTTCCTTTGTTTTCTCTTTGCATCTGACTTCTGTAGCTTTTCCATGTTGGCGCAGGTGTGGTTTTTCCTCTTTATCTACTAAAGGACTGTAAACTTTTTTTTATTTGTTATTATCTATGGAGCTTTTCTCTGTGATGCCGGACAATCAAATCTTTTCAGGTGTCCAGCTAGGACTATTCTAAATCTCAAATGTAATAGATCCAGATATACTACTACCTCTTTATCTTCTGCTTTCTTACCTGGATTTTCCTAGAGGGATTATCAGCACTTTTCTCCCCATCTTTCCCCAAAGATGTGTTCTCTGCTATATTAGGACAAATAATTAGACCCTTGCATTTTAGTAATGACAGGGATCTTATTTTGGCTTCCAAACCTCAAGCATATTCTTTCTTCATAGACTACTACATCTTTCTACTGGATTTTTTTCTCACAGGCATTCTTGTGGTATCCTGTGTGTGTGTCACTTTTTGTGAGTAATGATCGCCTGTTTTCTTCCTATCCTTGCTCGCAGACATTCTATTTGTTGTACTAGTTAAAAGATCATATCCTCTGTGTTTGTAGGAAAGACCTCACTTGAGTCTCTGGACCTCAAAGCTAACTTGATTTACAATTGATTGCTCTATCTTTTATAACATTCTTATGGATTTTTTGCCTGGGCTTCTCTTAAACTTCCTCTGCATATGGTATCTCTGTTTTACTAGGTAGACTAGAAAATATCTCTACCTTTACATTTCTTTTATTCCTGCTTGCAAATATGATCTTGAAGTTATAATGCATCTAATCCCCATTGCATTAGGAGCTTATCTGAAGAACGAGACATAGTTTTATTTTCTGCCTCTTTGTTGCCTATGTTAGTTTCATCAGACAGAGGATTAGAACCTTCCAGGTTACTCCTGTTTCATTTTGGTTTGTGTGAAGTTTTTCCTCTGTACTGACCAAAGATACCACCGGATAAAAATTAATTTTGATTATTTTTCTAGGTCTTACAAATATCTTCTCTCCATTTGTAGATTTAAATTTTTGTTGCAAATTCTTCATTGGTTTATCATTCTTTTCCACGTGTATAATCCCTGTTAAACTAGCCAAACCATCAGATGCCTGAAGATTTATACCAGTTTTACCTTCTCCCATCCCACTAACCCCCTCTGCACCGCCTCCTAACCCCCCGCTATGTTACACTCACTGTCTTTTGTTTCATAGCTCTGTCTTCTGAGTTTTTCTCTTGGAAATGCTTCACAATATTCTTTTTTTGTTTTTTGAAAGAGTCTTGCTCTGTTGCCCAGGCTGGAGTGCAGTGGCGCTATCTCGGCTCACTACAACCTCCGCCTTCTGGGTTCAAGTGATTCTCCTGCCTCAGCCTCCTGAGTAGCTGGGACTACAAGCATGTACCACCACACCTGGCTAATATTTGTATTTTTAGTAGAGATGGGGTTTCACCATGCTGGCCAGGCTGGTCTTGAACTCCTGACCTCAAGTGATCTGCCATGGCCTCCCAAGGTGCTGGGATTACAGGCATGAGCCACCACGCCAGGCATCTTCACAATATTCTTTTAAACTTTATTTATTTGAATCTTTTCTGTTGATGTAAGCAACTGAGACTTTTGCAGTTTGTATCAGTTCTGTATTTGGGTCTAGGACATGGGGACATTCCCTGACTCAACTTTTTTGAAAATTAAGCTTATGGCCAGTCATGGTGGCTCACACCTGTAATCCAAGCACTTTGGGAGGTTGAGGCAGGTGTATCACCTGAAGTCAGGAGGTGAAGGTTGCAGTGAGTGGAGATTGCACCATTGCATTCCAGCCTGTGTGACAGAGCAAGACTCTGCCTCAAAAAAAAAAAAAAAAAAAAAAAAGGTTATATTCCTTTATATTAATTTCTCTTTGCACATATCTGTTTGGCTAGGCAAAGGTTTTAGATTCTTGAAAATCTTTATTTTTTAGGGTAGATCTGGTTCTTTGACAACTCAATCTTGCATGTTCTTTGACCATGTCTCCAGTTTCAGAAGCATTCATTTTAGATTCATATTAACAAGGATTACAAAAGAAGTTTTCTTGACAGATCTCCTGGTCGATTCTTATTTTTGTTCACTGGATCAAACATTTCTTCAAATCTATTATATAATTCCAAACGATGTTTTCGTTTGGGTTCTGTCATAAGTGTTTTCATTCCAATAAGTCTTCAACTGCACTGTTCTTTTTTCTTGATGGTTTCAATAAGTTACTGGTAACTCTTGCTTGGGTCAGTGTTTTCTTTTGGTGTTTTAAAAAGTTCTGTATGATTGTAATTATAATAGGTTCATTGCCTGATGCACAACGAAGTTCACATGCAGAGACATCTGGTTGCAGCAGAGAAAGAGGTTTAATCATAGGGCCACCAAATAGAAGAGGAGATGAGAGAAAACCTCAAATCTGTCTCCCTGAGGATTTTGGTTTTGGCGTGGGCCAAAGTGTTGAGCTCATTGATTGGTCAGAGTACAAAGGTGTGGTCATGGGACAGCATCAGTATTCTCATGCTCATTTGGTTCCTCTGTGGTGGTCTTCAAACTGGTTGTCTCAGCTGTACTTCTGGAATTCAGGATCTGTTGAAGCAATTCTTAAACAAGAGTTTTATCATTCAAAGGTCAGAAATCCTATTTATGGGAAGAATGGGCATGCAAATAATTAGTATCTAGTGCCACCCTGACTTTTGATTACAAGGAAGTGGGCCAAAGTGCAGCCTGATTAATGCTTAATTGTAGCTGTATATCTGTCCAGAATTCTTGTTAATGCTCTGAGGAGGGCTTCATGGTCAGTTGACTAACCTTAAAAAAAGGGCTATAGTCTTTGTATGGTCTTCCACATTTTCTTTTGATTGAACACTTGTACAGTCAAATTTGAACTCTAAATAAAACATAAGAATAGAACATAAAATCTCTGTATGTTGTGTATATTGTTTTCTAGTGCTTGGCTTTCTTGAGTAGTATTTTTTCTTTTTTTCCAGACAGAGTCTCACAAGCTGGAGTACAGTGGTGTGATCTCGGCTCACTGCAACTTCTACCTCCCAGGTTCAAGTAATTCTCCTGCCTCAGCCACACAAGGAGCCAGGATTACAAGTGCATGCCACCATGCCCAGCAAATTTTTGTATTTTTAGTAGAGATGGGTTTTCTCCATGTTGGCCAGTCTGGTCTCAAACTCCTGACCTCAAGTGATCCTCCTACCTCAGTCTCCCAAAGTGGTAGGCTTACAGGCACAAGTCACTGCACCTGGCCATTGAGTAGTATTTTTCGTATTTTTTATTATAGGTGTTTTAGCCAACTGTTTTTGTAGTTCTATCTAATACAGTTGAATGTGTACTAAGGTTTCCTATAAGCAAGTTTTTAGAATTTGGAATTTGTAAGTTTCTATAAGCATTGGAATGTCTGCCAGATCTTCTACTAGATATACCTTAGAAATTTTCAAAAGTGTCTTGATGCCTGTAAAATTTTCTGCCGATTCACATCTCCACAAAAGAGTTGTCATGAGGTTCTTGACACCTGTCAAATCTTGGTCAGGTGCAGTGTCTCACTTCTGTGTTATCAGCACTTTTGGAGGCCAAGGCAGGTGGTTTGAGACCTGGCCTTGAGGCCAGGAGTTCGAGACCAGCCTGGGCAACATGGTGAAACCCCATCTCTACTAAAAATACAAAAATTAGCCAGTGTAATGATGCACGCCTGTAATTCCAGGTACTCAGGACGATGAGGCACGAGAATCTCTCGAACCCAGAAAGCAGAGGTTACAGAGAGCCGACACCAGTGCACTCCAACCTGGGCGACAGAGGGAGACTCTTTCTCAAGAAAGAAAGAAAAAATATTCTCCTTGTTGCCTCCTTTTTTTTTTTTTTTTTTTCCTAGTGGAAACAGAATCCAACTGGGCTTTATTTTACTTTTCTTCCTTTTACAAATATTTCTTGAAAACACGCTAAGTTCAAGTGACTGTTTTCATCTTTTCCTTTTTTTACACGTTTTAATTGACATATAGTAATTGTACATATTTGTGAGATACATAGTGATGTTCCGATACCTATAATGTATAGTGACCAGACCAGGGTAATCAGCAAATCCATCATCTCAAACATTTATCATTTCTTTGTGTTGGGGACATTCAGTATCCTCCTTCTAGCTATTTGAAACTATTTATTTATTTATTTATTTTTATTATTTTGTGTGTGTGTGTGTGTGTGTGTGTGTGTGTGTGTGTCTTGCTATGTTGCTCAGGCTCGTCTCAAACTCCTGTACTCAAGTGATCCTCCAACCTTGGCCTCCTGAAGTGCTGGGATTACAGACGTCAACGACTGCACCGGCCTTTATTTCTTTAGGAGTTTTGGTCTATTGGTGCCTGTCAGGTCTTCTATGGGTTCAATCTTTTTCACAGAAGTTCTCAGAAATTTCTTGATTGTTGTAAGAAGTCCAGCCGATTTGCACTGAGCCCTGGACACTATCCCAAGTTTCTTGTTGATTGTTCTCTGGGTCAGCAATTGGCTGTGGAGTTTTCCCAAGGTCCTTGGTTTCTGTTGGGTCTTCCGCCAGTTCTGGCTTTTCTTTAGATATCCTAAACAATCTCTTGCTCCCTGTGAGGTTTCACCATTTCCACTTGGCAGATCTGGGGTTCTTGTTGCTTTCACTCTCTAACTGTACTGTCTGCTTTGGCATTTTCATAAGCCCGTTGATGCCTGTCGGGTTTTCTTCCTGATTGCATTTTCCCCAGTCGTCCCCAGCAGTCTCCTGGGTTTGTGCTTTGAAGTGTTCCTAAACTTTCTGTTGATATCATCAACATTTATTTGTTTCTCTGGTTCTTTTGGTGTTTACCGGAGCTCTCTGATAGCTGCCAGTCTTCTGTGGGTTTTGGTTTTATTTTAAGTGTCCTGGCATTTTCATGAGAATTCTTAAGAGTTTCCACTGGTTCTGTTTCATGCTTTGGAGTGCTCATAAGATTTCTATGAGTGTTTCACCACTTATTTGTTCCTCTGGTTCTTTCAGTGATTGTGGGCGCTCTCTGATACCTGCCAGGTCTTCCACAGCGTTTGCCTTTTCTTCAGCTGTTTTCATCAGTCTCCTGAGGAATGTTAGAGTTTCTACAGGTTCCCAATTATGCTTTGCAGTACTCCTAAGATTTTTATGGCTACCTATTTTAGTAAACATCTGTAATCAGTTATAATTAGTAATTTCATTAATGAATTCCTGAAATGTATAGTTACTGAGTTTGAACTCGGGCAATTCACTTTGATAAGTTAAATATCATTAATTCTAGCTTGCTCTGATTTAACATTTGGTAGCATTTACATGTTAGCCTTTCTTCCGATAAATAAAATATAGGCATTCACCCAACTTTAGATATAAGCTCAACATTTGCTGTGAGGGTGACACTTTTCATTTCTATCATGCTAACTATAACAAAAATAACTATAATTAACTGAATGCTGACATATGCCAGGCACTGTGCTAGGCATTTTACATGTATTATTTCACTTAAAATTCACAGCAGGAGGAAGTGAGGATTATTAACCCCGTTTTACAGATAAGAAAAGTAGGACCCCAAGAGATTGAGTAATGTGCCCAAAGTCACACGGCTGATAGGTAGAAGATCCAGGAAGCTGATCCAGCCTGTTTTACTCCAGAGCTGCTGTTCTCAACCACTCAATGTCTCAACACACAATTAATTTAACCTTGCAGAATATCTTTTTTTTCTTTCTTTCTTTCTGAGGGTCTCACTCTTTTACGTAGGCTGGAGTGGAGTAGCACAATCAAGGCTCACTGCAGCCTCGACCCCCCCCAACCCCCAGGGCTCAAGTGATCCTCCCACCTCAGCCTCCCAAGTAGCTGGGACTATAGGCATGTGCCACCACATCCAGCTAATTTTTGTATTTTTTGTAGAGACAGGGTTTCACCATGTTGCCCAGGCTGAAGTCTCGAACTCCTGAGCTCAAGCAATCTGCCTACCTCAGCGTCCTAAAGTGCTGAGATTACAGGCATGGTGGCTGTAATTTGCTGTTTAAAGAAACCACTATTAAAAATACCTTAGGAGCTGGGCTGGGGATCTATAATAACGACTCAAAATTATTTGTAGGCATATAGAAATGTTTAATGAATAAAATGGATACAATCTGAAATGTTTGACAAAAAACTACTCAGATGCTGATTTGGTTTTTTTGTTTGTTTGTTTGTTTCATTTTTCCATTTTGTTCGGCTAATGGGCCATTAGTACCAAGTGTGCCTCCTTCCCAGTCTGGCTTAGTTAACTTTAAAAATTGAAAATCATTTCTTTAAAATAGCTGGTAAATCTTTTCCAATATTTAAAAAAAGAAACATCAGGGGATTTGTATGTTCAGCATAAAAATGAGAACCATAGAGTCTAACATAATATCACTAAATACCCAGTGGTAGCTAATATCAGAGTAAGGACAAAAATAGCACATTCTTAAATTAAGGTTCTGTTTATATTTTTGTGGTAGAATACGAATGTTAAGACTTCATATAGGCTGAGTGCGGTGGTTCATGCCTGTAATCCCAGCACTTTGGAAGGGCAAGGCAAGGACTGCTTGAGCCTAGGAGTTCAAGACCAGCCTGGGCAACAAAGTGAGACCCCATCTCTATGAAAAATAAAAAAATTAGCTGAGTGTGATGATACACACCTGTAGTCCTAACTATTCAGGATGATAAGGTGGGAGGATCACCTGAGCCCAGGAGCTCGAGGCAGCAGTGAGCTATGGTCATGTTCCTGCACTCCAGCCTGGGCAACAGAAGGAGACTCTGTTAAAAAAATAAAAATAAACAAACAAGAACTTCATATACACAGTGGTTTAGAGTTGGGCTGTGGAGTATGCAGTCTGTCTGCCTAAGTAAATCTCTGGTCTCTAGATTTACTAGATGGACAATGGACATCAGGGCTATAGGAACAGAGCTGGGAGAATAAAGGTTAAGGCAGATAGAGGAGGGCAAGTTCAGTAATGAGGGTAAATGAATTGGCACAATGGACATTGAAACCCTTGTCAGACATGGAACTGGAGTCTGATATAAAGGCTTTTTTGGCCGGGCGCCGTGGCTCAAGCCTGTAATCCCAGCACTTTGGGAGGCCGAGACGGGCAGATCACGAGGTGAGGAGATCGAGACCATCCTGGCTAACACGGTGAAACCCCGTCTCTACTAAAAAATACAGAAAGCTAGCCGGATGAGGTGGCGGGCGCCTGTAGTCCCAGCTACTCGGGAGGCTGAGGCAGGAGAATGGCGTAAACCCAGGAGGCGGAGCTTGCTGTGAGCTGAGATCCGGCCACTGCACTCCAGCCTGGGCGACAGAGCGAGACTCCATCTCAAAAAAAAAAAAAAAAAAAAAAAAAGGGTTTGGGTTCTTTTTGTTTTTTTTTTTTTTAACTTTTTTGAGACAGAGTCTCGCTCTGTCGCCCAGGCTAGAGCGCAGCGGTGTGATCTCGGCTCACTGCAACCTCTGCCTCCCAGGTTCAAGCGATCCTCCTGCCTCAGCCTCCTGAGTAACTGGGATTACAGGCGCCTGCCATCACACCCGGCTAATTTTTGTAATTTTAGTAGAGATGGAGTTTTGTCATGTTGGCCAGGCTGGTTTCAAACTCCTGACCTCAAGTGATCCGCCCGCCTCGGCCTCCCAAAGTGCTGGGATTACAGACATGAGCAACCGCGCCCAGCCTTGATATAAACATTTCTGATTTTTATCCTGAAGAAGAGACAAACAAGGGGAATAATTATCTTTAAATATTTAAAGTGTTAACTTGTAGAAATAGACTTAATCTTATTTTATAGGGTTCCAGAAGATAGAACTTAAAAGTTTTAAAAAAGTCAAATTAGAAACACATCAATTATCTCATCTGTCTACCTATTTATTCGTCCAGCCATTCTGTAACTTACAATGAAGCAGTTTTAAGGGTTTTTACAAAAAAAAAAAAACACTTAAAAAACAAGACCCCCCAAGAGTAGATGGAAAAACAGGGCAAAGGGGAAAGCAATTGAAAAAATAAGACTATATCTCAGTTCTGAGCTTTAAAGTAGGAAATACAATGAAAGCAGCGGCAGACTAGTTAAAGGATTCATGACATTTAGTAAGTAAAATACAGACCAGATGCTTCAGAGAAGCACAATCCTCCTACTACTTGAGATCTGGGAGAAGCCGTTCCTGTGGGTTCTCATAAAGAAGACACTGTAAGGTCAAGAATAACATATGTGGCCATCTCAACACTAAATGTGCTTCACAGGGCTTCCAAAAATGAGATCTTCAGTATAAACAGTGGCATAGCATTGACACTTGCCTCAAGGGAAGCAATTTCTCAAGATGTCTAAATAATGTAGTACAGAAACTCTAACATTGGATGCTTTGAGCCAATCTCAAAACAAGTTTTATTCTAGAGGACTTATTCTAGAATTATCTATAAAACTATATAGGTAACTGTACAACTTTCAGATTACTTTCCATAAATGCTATTTATCTCATTTAAGCTTTTTAAAAGTCATTTTTACTGTTTTTTACAATTACGAAAGTTGGAATTAGGAAGAAAATGGAGAATAGAAGCCAGGACTAACTTGCAGCTCCCACTTGGACAGACAGAGCAACATGTGGAAACTCACATCGTGAACTTTTGCTCCAAGAACTACTGCAGGACATACCAGGAAAGCCGAGAGAATACACAGACCCTTTGAAGGAAGCTGATTGCTGCTACAGGCTCTGAGAGACAGCCAAAAAATTGTAAGTGTCCAAAAGTGTGAAAAGGGGGTCATCCACCCCCAAACACACATCCCTACTTGGGAACCTGAAGGCACAGATCATTGGAGAAGAAGTTGATCTTACCTGGAGTTAAGACGAACTTAGAGAGCTGAGGGAAATAAGGGAGTAGAGGAAGCAGCAGGAGAGTGCCTGTGAGCACTTTCAGCCCCTGGGAAATCCATTTCTGACTTTGTCTCACAGGGGTCCACTGGAGGGTTGCCAGTGGAATTGGGGAAAGACCACAGGGAGAAGGAAACTTCCAAATGAACTTTGTAACAATTTCGACTGAATGTGAAGTTTCCTGGACAGAATCTGGGAAAGAGGGTGAACCACGAGAGCAGAAAAAGCACAGAAGTTGCAGCGGGCAGGGAGGTGCAAAACCTGAAAGCCGGCTTGTTTTCCCGGTTGGGTAGCCTGGGGCCTGGGGCGAGTCCTCAGCTCTGCTCACCTCCTGTCTGGAAATAAACTCAGTGCTATTAGAGGGGTATGAGTGAGATCGGCCTTTCGGGCTGCGTGGGAGCTGGGTGAGGCCTGTAACTGCTGACTTTCCCCCACTTCCCTGGTGACCTGCATGACACAGCAGAGGCAGCCATAATCCCCCTGGGAACTAACTCCATTAGCCTGAGAACCACACCTCCATCCCCTGCAGCAGCTGTAGCAAGCCCTGCCCAAGGAGAGTCTGAACTCAGACAAGCCTATCCCGATCCCCACCTGATGGACTTTCTCTACCTGCCCTGGTAGCTGAAGACAAAGTCCATAATCTCTTGGTAGCCCTATAGCCCCACCCACTGCCTGAGAAACTTATCCAGGTGACCTTAGGACAAGCTTGTATCCTCCCTATAATACTGCAGCTGGAAGCACCACCTCCTGGCTAGAGGCCAACCAATAAGCAACAACACAACAAAGGACCCTCACAGAGTCCACTTCACTCTCCTGCTACCTCCACTGGAGCAGGTGCTGGTATCCAAGGCTGAGAGACCTGAAGATGGATCACATCACAGGACTCTTTGCAGAGACTCCCCAGTACCATGCCAGAGCCTGGTAGCTCCACTGGGCAGCTAGATTGTTGTATCTCAATCTAGCTTGGCTCTCAGGAAGCCTCTTCTCTGAGCACTCACATCCAGGGAGCACACTGTGGGACAAAAGAATCTGAACGGCAGCCCTTGAGCCCCAGATCTTCCCTCTGACAGAGTCTACCCAAATGAGAAGGAACCAGAAAAGCAATTCTGGTAATATGACAGAACAAGGTTCTTTAACACCCCCAAAAGATCACACTAGCTCACCAGCAATGGATCTAAACTGAGAAGAAATCTCTGAATTGCCAGTAAAAGAATTCAAAAGGTCAATTATTAAGCTACTCAAGGAGGCACCAGAAAAAGGTGAATATAAACTCAAAGAAATTTTTTAAATATCATAGGATATGGATGAAAAATCTCCAGAGGAACAGAGAGTGTTATAAATAAAGTTTCCATGCCTCAAAAGAAATAGCACTTGAATATAAAATTTTCTTTTTAATTCTTAGCAAGGCAAGGTACTTTTATAGAAGGGTACACTCTTACGGATGGAGCAATGATGAGTGCATACTTGGACAAGGGAGAGGAAGGGGTTCTTATCCCTGACACACGTGGCCCCTGCTGCTGTATCGTTCCCCTATTGGTTAGGGTTAGACCACACAGGCTAAACTAATTCCGATTGGCTAATTTAAAGAGAGTGATGGGGTGAGTGGTTTGGCTGGAAAAATTGGTCATGCAGGGTGGAGAATGAGTTAGGGCACAGCAGGTAGCAGGCAATTGGAATGAGTCAGGGTGGAGCAGATAATCAAAAAAGGTTGCTTTATAAGGAAGTTAAGTTTAAAAGTAGAAGGCAAAGAATTGAACATACTGACGTATTGATTCTTTGAAAAGAAATTTAGAATTCATATCTAACGAGCATAAAGAAAAAACAATCACAACTTCTGGAAATGAAGGAGACATTTAGAAAAATGGAAAATTCAGTAGAAAGTCTCAGTAATAGAATCGAACAAGCAGAAGAAAGAACGTCAGAGCTTGAAGACAAGGCTTTCAAATTAACCCAATTCAACAGAGACAAAGAAAAAAGAATTTAACAAACAAAGCCTCCAAGAAATTTGGGATTATGTTAAATGACCAAATCTAAGAATAATTGGTGTTCCTGAGGAAGAACAGAAATCTAAAAGTTTGGAAAACATATTTGAGGGAATAATTGAGGAAAATTTCCTTGGCCTTGCTAGAGAACTACACATCCAAATACAAGAAGTGGAAAGAACACCTGGGAACACTCATCACAAAAAGATCATCACCTAGTCACACAGTCATCAGGTTATCTAAAGTCAAGATGAAGTAAATAATTTTAAAAGCTGTGGAGGCAAAAGCACCAGGAAAACCTATCAGATTAACAGCAGATTTCTCAGCAGAAACCCTACAAGCTCGAAGGGATTGGGGTTCCATCTTTAGGCTCCTTAAACAAAATGATTATCAGCCAAAAGTTTTGTATCTGGTGAAACTAAGCTTTATAAATGAAGGAAAGATATAGTCTTTTTCAAACAAACAAATGCTGAGAGAATATGTCATTACCAAGCCAATACTATCAGAACTACTAAAAGCAGCTCTAAGTCTTGAAATAAATTCCTCAAGACACACCAAAATAGAACCTCCTTAAAACATAAGTCTGACAGGACTTTTAAAACAACACAATGTAAAAGAAAAAAAAGTATTTTGGCAACAAATAGCATGATGAACAGAACAGTACCTTACCTCTCAATAATAACATTGAAAGTGAATGACCTAAATGCTCCACTTAAAAGGTACAGAATGGCAGAATGGAAAAGAATTCATCAACCAAGTATCTCCTGTCTTCAAGAGACTCACCTAACATAAGGACTCACATAAACTTAAGGCAAAGGGGTGGAGAAAGATATTCCATGTGAATGGACACGAAAGTGAGCAGGAGTAGCTTTTCTTATGTCAGACAAAACAAACTTTAAAGCAACAGCAATTTAAAAAGACCAAGAGGGTCATTATATAATGATAAAAAGGACTCGTTCAACAGGAAAATATCACAATCCTAAATATGCATGCACCTAACACTGGAGCTCCCAAATCTATAAAACAATTACTACTAGACTTAGGAAATGAGACAGACAGCAACACAATAATAATGGGGGAATTCAATACTCCACTGACAGCACTAGACAGGTCATCAAGACAGAAAGTCAGCAAAGAAACAATGAACTTAAATTATACCCTACAACAAATGGACTTAGCAGATATTTACAGAACATTCTACCCAACAACTGCAGAATATACATTCTATTCATCAACACATGGAACTTTCTCCAAGATAGACCATATGATAGACAACAAAACAAGTCTCAACAAATTTAAGAAAATCGAAAGTATATCAAGTATTTCTCACAAGAGTGAGAAATAAGGGGCATCCAAATCAGTAAAGAGGAAGTCAAAGTGTTGCTGTTTGTTGATGTTATGATTATATAGCTAGAAAACCCTAAAGATTCATCCGAAAAGCTCCTAGATATGATAAATGAATTCAGTAAAGTTTCAGGATACAAAATTAATGTGCACAAATCAGTAGCATTGCTATGCACCGACAGTGACCAAGCTCAGAATCAAATCAAGAACACAACCCCATTTACAACTGCTGCAAAAAAATAAAATAAAATACTTAGGGATATACCTAACCAGGGAGGTGAAAGACTTTTACAAGAAAACTACAAAACACTGCTAAAAGAAATCATAGATGACACAAACAAATGGAAACACTTTCCATGTTCATAGATGGGTAGAATCACTATTGTGAAAATGACCATACTGCCAAAAGCAATCTACAAATTCAATGCAATTCCCATCAAAATACCACCATCATTCTTCACAGAACTAGAAAAAACAATCATAAAGTTCATATGGAACAAAAAAGGACCCCACATAGCCAAGCAAGACTAAGCAAAAAGAATAAATCTGGAGTCATCACATTACTTGACTTTAAACTACACCATAAGGTCATAGTCACCAAAACAGCATGGTACTGATATGAAAATAGGCATACAGACCAATGAAACAGAATAGAGAACCCAGAAATAAAGCCAAATACTTACAGCCAACTGATCTTCGACAAAGCAAACAAAAACCTGAAGTGGGGAATGGATACCCTATTCAACAAATGGTGCTGTGATAACCAGCAAACAACATGTAGAAGAAGGAAACTGGATCCTCATCTCTCACCTTATACAAAAATTAACTCAAGATGTGTTGGGGTGATCAGACCCAACACCAGGTCATGGGGGCGATGAAGTCCAGTGGAGTCAAAGGATTGAGAAAAAGACACTTTGAGAAGGAAAGTAGGACCAGGGGGCCAGTACAATTGTGGAGGCCGCGAAGGCCCCAAGCTCTGGGAGCCCACGCTATTTATTGGTAATCCAACAAAGAAACAAGTGGTGAAAAAGGAACATTTTTACACTGCTGGTGGGAATGTAAACTAGTACGGCCACTATGGGGGTCAAAAGGGCAGGCACATGATCTACAGCTATGACGGTTTAGCATTTATATGGAGCATGTTCTGCTACTTGAGATAATGGGAATACAATCAATCTAAGAGCCTAGGAGGGCTAGAAGCAAGGAGCTAGCAAGTCTAGATACATTCCAGAGGACATTACATCAGACATGCAAGCCCTGCCTCAGTTATTTTTTTACCAACACTCAGCTTTTTCCTAACAAAGATGGATCAAGGACTTAAATCTAAGACCTGAAACCATAAAAATTTTAGAAGATAACATCAGACAAACCCTTCTAGAGATTGGCTTAGGCAAAGGTTTCATGACCAAGAACCCAAAAGCAAATGCAACAAAAATAAGAATAAATAGATGAGACTTAATTAAGCTAAAAAGCTTCTGCAGAGCCAAACAAACAATCAGCAGAGTAAACAGACAATCCTCAGAGTCAGAGAAAATTTTCACAATCTATACATCTGGCAAAGGACTAATATCCAGAATCTACAAGGAACTCAAACAAGTCAGCAAGAAAAAAACAAACCACCCCATCAAAAATTGGTTTAAGGACATGAATAGACAATTCTCAAAATAAAATATACTAATGGCCAACAAACATGAAAAAAATGCTCAGCATCACCAATGATCAGGGAAATGCAAATCAAAACCACAATGCGATACCATCTCACTCCTACAAGAATGGCCATAAAAAAAAAAATAGATGTTGGAGTGAATGTGGTGAAGAGGGAACATTTGTACACTGCTGGTGGGAATGTAAACTAGTACAGCCACTATGGGAAACAGTGTGGAGATTCCTTAAAGTACTAAAAGAAGATCTACCATTTGATCTAGCAATCCCATTACTGGGTATCTACCCAGAGGAAAAGAAGACATTATATGAAAAAGATACTTCCATATGCATGCTTATAGCAGCAGAATTCACAATTGTAAAAATATGGAACCAGCCCAAATGCCCATTAATCAATGAATGGATAAAGAAAATGTGATTATATATGTGTGTGTGTGTGGAATACTACTCAGCCATAAAAAGGAATGAAATAATGGCATTTACAGCAAACTGGATGGAATTGGAGACCATTATTCTAAATGAAGTAACTTAGGAATGGAAAACCAAATATCTTATGTTCTCACTTATAAATGGGAACTAAGCTATGTGGACGCAAAGGCATAAAACTAATACAATGGACTTTGGGAACTTGACGGAAAGGGTGGGAGGGAGATGAGGTATACAAGACTATACATTGGGTGCAGTGTACACTGCTCAGGTGATGGGTGCACCAAAGTCTCAGAAATCACCACTAAATAATTTATTCATGTAACCAAACACCACGTCTTCCCCCAAAACCTATTGAAATATAAATAAATAAATAATAAATAACATTAAGGATGTCTGAGCTTAGCCACATACAATACTGGCAGAAAAAAAGGAAGAGAGAAAGAGAAGAAAGAAAAAGAGAGAGAGAGAGAGAAAGAGAGAAAGAAAAGAAAGAAAAAAGAGAGAGACGGAGGGAAGGAAGGATGGAAGGAAGGAAAGGAAGGGAAGGAAAGAAAGGAAAAGAAGGAAAGGAAAGAAAGACATTGGTTGGAATCATTATATACTACTGGTGGAAATGTAAAATAATGCAGCCACTTTGGAAAAGCCTGTCAGTTCATCAAAAGATTAAACATAGGCTGGGTGTGGTGGCTCACACCTGTAATCCCGGCACCTTGGGAGGCTGAGGCAGGCAGATTGCTTGAGCCAGGAGTTCGAGACCAGCCTAGGCAACATGGCAAAACCCCATCTCTACAAAAAATACAAAAATTAGCTGGGCACATGCCTGCATGCCTGTAGTCCCAGCTATTCAGGATGCTGAGGTAGGAGAATAATCTAAGCCCAGAAAATCAAGGCTGCAGGGAGCCGTGATTATGACACTGCACTTCAGCCTGGGCAACAGAGTAAGACTCTGTCAAAAAAAAAAAAAAGAGTAAGCATAGAGTTACTATATGACCCAACAATTACAATCCTCAGTAATATATCCAAGAGAAATGAAAACCTACTACTCAGCCAGGCACAGTGGCTCACACCTGTAATCCCAGCACTTTGGAAGGCCAAGGCAGGTGGATCATTTGAGGTCAGGAGTTCGAGACCAGCCTGGCCAACACGGTGAAAACCCATCTCTACTAAAAATACAAAAATTAGCTAGGCACAATGGCATATGCCTGTAGACCCAGCTACTTGGGAGGCTGAGGCAGGAGAATTGCTTGAACCTGGGAGGCAGAGGTTGCAGTGAGCCAAGATCATACCACTGCACTCCAGCCTTGGCAACAGAGCAAGGCTCTGTCTCAAAAAAAAAAAAAAAAAAAAAAAAAAAAAAGAAAAGAAAAGAAAAGAAAAGAAAAATATATTACTCAATAACTTGTGTAAAATGTTCATAACACCTTTACTTATAATAGCCCAAGCAAAAGTAGATATCACCCAAATGTATACCAACTGATGAATGGATAAATAAACTGTGGCATATAAATACAGTGGAATATTATTCAGCAATAAAAGAAAGAACTGATACATGCTACAACATGCATAAACCTTAAAAACATTGTGCTAAGTGAAAGAGGCCAGTTACAAAAGACCACACATTGTATAATTCCACTTAAATTAAATGCCCAGGAGAGGAAAATCTGTAAAGAGAGAAAGTTGATTAGTAGTTTCCTAGGGCTGGGTGGGAGATAGGGGAGGAGATGAGGATTCACTTTTAATGGGTACTATCAGGGAACCCCACCCCCGATATTTAACGTGGATTCTTTTCTATTTCCCTAAACATCTCAGCTGGTTTGAGAAATAAAGGGAAAGAGTACAAGAGAGAGAAATTTTAAAGCTGGGTGTCCGGCGGAGACATCACACGTAGGCAGGTTCCATGATGCTCTCCGAGCCGTAAAATCAGCAAGTTTTTATTATCAATTTTCAAAAGGGGAGGGAGTGCACAAATAGGGTGTGGGTCACAGAGATCACATACTTCACAAAGTAATAAAATATCACAAAGCAAATGGAGGCAGGGCGAGATCACAGGACCACTGGATGGGGCGAAATTAAAATTGCTAATGAAGTTTTGGGCACGTATTGTCATTGATAACATCTTATCAGGAAACAGGGTTTGAGAGCAGACAACCTGTCTGACCAAAATTTATCAGGCGGGAATTTCCTCATCCTAATAAGCCTGGGAGCGCTTCAGGAGACCTGGGCTTATTTCATCCCTTTGGCTTCAATCGTAAAAGGCAGCCACCTTAAGTGGGCCGTCTATAGACCTACCCTCAGGGCACATTCTCTTTCTCAGGGATGTTTCTTGCTGAGAAAAAGAATTCAGCAATATTTCTCCTAGTTGCCTTTGAAAGAAGAGAAATATGGCTCTGTTCCATCTGGCTCACTGGCAGTCAGAAGTATTATCTCTCTTGCTCCCTGAACATTGCTGTTATCCTGTTCTTTTTTCAAGATGCCCAGATTTCATATTGTTCAAACACACATGCTCTACAAACAATTTGTGCAGTTAACGCAATCATCACAGGGTCCTGAGGCGACATATATCCTCCTCAGCTTACAAAGAAGATGACTGGATTAAGAGATTAAAGTAAAGACCAGCATAGGAAATCACAAGGATATTGATCGAGGAAGTGATAAGTGTCCATGAAATCTTCACAATTTATGTTCAGAGATTGCAGTAAAGACAGGAGTAAGAAATTATAAAAGTATTAATTTGGGGAACTAATAAATGTCCATGAAATCTTCACAATTTATGTTCTTCTGCCACAGCTTCAGCCAGTCCCTCCGTTTGGGGTCCCTGACTTCCTGCAATAGGGTACAGGGTTTCTTGTGAAATAGAAATGTTCAAAATTGATCAAAAATATTTTTTAATAAAAATAAAATTATGGAAGTGATATTTAAACACACATTGGAGAAAATTCAGTCTTAGAATCTGTCCTTTATCTCACTACACTGAAATACTCCAATGAACTAAAACCTTCCAGTCTTTTTTGTTTATGTTTTCAACTCAAGTAATAACAAATACATCTTCCTTTAAAAAGAAGGAAGGAAGGAAAGAAAGAAGAGAACATTACAACAAAGTCCCCTCTGCTACCTTGGTCCTCAATTGCTGCCTACTCCTCTAAATTGAGATTTAACCAATGTTTGGTAAGTATATTTCCAGAATTTTCTCTGTATATTTTTGTTCCACATGGATGTACCCGGAGTAAATATATAGTACTATTTTTCACCTAAGGTTTTTGTTTATGTATAATATAATCATTTGGTAGCTTCATGTAACCATCACCACAATCAAGACACAGAACTGTTCTATCATCCCAGGGCTTTCTGGTGCTACCTTTTAGCCTTAGAGCCACATCCATTCTCCCTCTCACCACGTCTTAATTTCTGGCAACCATTAATCTGTTTTCCATCTTAATATTTTGTCATTTCAAGAATGTTATATAAATGGACTCATACAGTGTATAACCTTTTGAGATTGCCTTTCTCACTTGGAATAATTCCGTAGAGATCCAACTAGGTTGTTGTGCTGGTTGTTTTCTTTTTACGACTGAGTAGTGTTCCATGATATAGATGTACCATAGTTTGTTGAAGCATTCACTCATTGAAAGATATTTGAGTTGCTTTCAGTTCTTGGCTATTAAGAGTTCAGCTACTACAAACTTTTGCATACAGATTTTTACTTGAACATAAGTTTCCATTTCTCTGGGATAAATGCCCAAGAGTGCAATTGCTTGGTCATATGGTAAGTGCAGGTATAGTTTTGTAAGAGACTGCCATATTTCTTTCCATAGTGACTATGGCATTTTTATATTCCCACCAGTGAAATGTAAGTGATCCAGTTTGTCTGCATCCTTGCCAGCATTTGTTATCACTGGCTATTTCAGTCATTCTGATTGGCATGGTTTTAATTTGCATTTCCCTAATTGCTAAGCTGTTGAGCTTCTTTTCATGTGTGTATTTGCTATCTGTATATCCTCTGTGGTGAAATGTCTGTTTCTGTCCCCTGACCATTTTCTTATTGGATTGCTTGTTTTTTTTTTTTACCGTTAAGATTTGATGGTTCTTGGTAAGTTCTATATGCAGGTCTTTTGTCAAATAGGTGGTCTGCATATTTTCTCCCATCTTTTTTTTCTAAGGTCAGTGTTTATTTTTATTGAAGTTATACATGCACATATTTAAGTAGGCAAATATTTCTATAAGGTTTGTTGTGAAAAACAGTAGTACTGGATCCGTTCTTCTCAACTTTCCCCTCCACAGAAGCAATCACTTTTAGCTCCTTTAGTTGGCTCTTTTGGTATTTACCTTAACCCACCTATTAATAAATAACATGCTTATTATTTACCAATGGTGGGGGAACAGTATCTATTGTCTCTCCACTATGAAAAAATGAAGATTTCGCCTTTTTTACCTTTCCTTTCATCCCAAGCCCATGTATACATCCCAATTTTTACTCCAGTTCCTCCAGGACAAATCTACAATCTCATATTCACAACTTATGAACTGCAAATTTATGAACTACAAAAAGTTTTTTCATAACTGACCCAATCTGAACTCATTTGGCAGCAAAACCTGAAGAAAAACTAGAAACCCTGAAGAGAAGCTACTATCTTTATTTATACCACTTAATATAAATATTCATGTGTTACACAGCAGAAATACTGATGTGTTTAGGGAATGATCGCTGTGACCCTGCTGGGGATGTTCTGTAACAACATATGTGTTACCAAGAACTTTGGAATACACACCATTTTTCTTAAACAGATTTGAATTCTGAAACAGATGTGACCCAGGGATTTTATATGTGGGATTGTGGACCTGAATAGTAATTATTTGGTTATATAAATATTCAGTGTTTAGTCATTATGACTATTAAATAGAATCTATTCACAAGCAATCTCATTTAATACTAATCACGTGGAGGATCTTGGTTTACAAACTCTATTGATGTTTTATAGAAGTAAACATTATTTGTTTACTCATTTACTGGCTAAATTAGTAGCCTTCTGGTACAGCCCTTGACTTGAAGACAAGAAAATACACTTTAGGTAGATATTTTATTGCTTCTGGAGAGTTGTTTTAAACTCTCTATTTTGGCGATAATACTCTCAAAATGAAAAGGAGCTTAGAGCCACTACTTTATACTCACCTTACTAGGAAAATAATGTGTCATAATCATTTCCATGGAATTAAAATGTTTTTTCAATTAAAAGTATAAAAAATTTTAATGTGAAAAGTTTCTTCACCATAGATTAGATTACTAGAGTAAAAAAGAGTTTTAGATAATCTAGAACATCTGGAACTGTCTGAAAGCATGAATTGCTCTAAATTGTTTCCAAATGGTTGTTTTGAAGTGGTCTGTTTTAGAAATTACTACATTTAAAAATTTATGCATAGTGCACGGTGAGTGTTTGATCCCCTGGGTTGCAAATGGCCAGCCAGTAATATTCCAGCAGCTCAAGCCAATTCACAGGGACAGAGTAACTTAAGAGTAAAGCAGACAGAATTTTTTTTAATTGACTTTGTTTGAGACTATAAAAGGTTGGGAGAACCTCACAAATTTTCTGGCCCAGATATCACTTACCACTGAGCAGAAGACACTGAGGATATACAAGCTAAGAACAAGAAGATGATGAGTCTTTACAAAAGAGCTGCTGCATGTCCTTCTTTGGTTTCTGCAGATAGTTCTAAAAGAAATCCTGACAAGTGATTTTCCCAAAATCCTACCCACAAATTAACAAGGAGTTCTTGGTAAATAACATGAATCCATACATTGTTATTGCTGCATATTACCTCTTAATGCTATGTACATTGTAAATTCTGAATTTTGTCAGTATAAGGATTAATAAGGAAAACATATTTGAGATATTCTCCAAACGGGATTTATGTAGCGTACTTCATTTTCAGAAAGGTATATATTTTCTTATGTACAAAATGACAGACATTTGAAGACTTTCTTCAATAGGGACACGTGGAAATATTTTACTATAGTAAACCATTTCCTAAGGTATATTTGCTTTACAACTTGTTTAAAATTGCATTTCTTATATTTAGTTGTTTCTGAGTTGTATTCTTTATAATAAAACTGTAATCATAAGTATAGCATTTCCACGAGTTCTGTGAGTAATTCTAGCAAATTGTCAAACCAGAAGGCGGGTCGTGGGAACCGCCAAATATGTAGCCAAGTTGGACACAAGTCTTGGTAAGTCGGAGAACCCATTTGGCTAGCGTTTGAAGTAAGGGCAGTCTTGTTGGGGTCTTTACCCTTCAACTTGTGGGATCTACTTCTAACTCCAGGTACTTAGTGTCAAAATTGAATTAAATTGTAGGACACCCAGCTGGTGTCAGAGAATTGTGGTTAGAACACATTTTTTTTGTGTCAGAAATACGGGATTTCTAGAATGGCCCTGATACACAGAAACTTGGCTTGGGAAAAGAAAGAATGAATGGGTGGCGGATGAGGAATCTAGTTTCTTGATAGCTACCTAATAACCCATGATATGAGATTGCACTGTGCTGCAATCAGTTACCAAAGGTAAAAATTATCGGTGGAATTTAGAAATGGTGGTAGACTCAACTCCAAAGGAAGGGAATCATTTGAATTATAAACCAAAATGTATCTGAGACAGGTCTCAATCAATTTAGAAAGTTTATTTTGCCAAGGTTAGGGACACCCCTGTGATGCAGCCTCAGGAGGTCCTTACAACATGTGCCCAAGGTGGTCAGTGTATAGCTTGCTTTTATGCATTTTAGGGAGACACGAGACACAATCAATATGTGTAAGATGTACATTGGTTCTATCGGGTAAGGAGGGACAGCTTGAGGCAGGGACTCCCAGGTCCTAAGTAGATAAGAGACAAAAGGTTGCATTCTTTTGAGTCCTTTGATCAGCCTTCCACTGAATACACAGTTTAGTCTTACTCAGTGAATCCGCATTTTTACGTAAACAATAGGGGAGAAATATGGGATTTCTGCAATCAGGTACGCATTTGTCTCAGGTGAGCCTCAGAGGGATGACTTTGAGTTCTGTCTGTCTTTTGTCCACAAGGAATTTCATTGTGGGCTAATTGTGAGGGAGGTATGTAGCTTTTTCTCTTTGCAACTATCTTATTTAGGAATAAAATGGAAGGCATGTTTGCCTGACATAGTTCCCAGCTTGACTTTTCCTTTGGCTCAGTGATTTTGGGGTCCCGGGATTTATTTTCCTTTCCCAGGGGACATAAAGAAATGTAAAATAATAAGAAATATAGTAAACATACAATCCCTTGACTGTATCTATAATAGCTAAAGTGAGAGTGAAAGAAAATGCTAGGGTGGATGTTGACCTTGAACCAAACTCAGATTTTGGTAAGTCTCAGCTATGGCCACTAGCCTTAGGCAACCCCCAAAAGGAACAATTATGCTAGGACAACAGAAGGTAGCTCTGGTCAGTAAGAGGGTACTTCATGTTGTGGGAGGGCAAACCCAGAAAACTACTGAAATCAGTAGGTATAGTGTGAAGGAGCTGTTTCATTTTGTAAATAGTTATCAGCCTCCTGAAGAATCTTTACCAAAGTGGACTGTGAGAGTATCTAATTTAGGGGCAGTACCTTTGGTTTTGAATGCTGCAATGCAGAAGATTATGTTTGGATTGATACAAGACCCACAGCTCACTATGGAACAATCATAGAAGGTTTATGTGATCCAGACACACAGCAGGTTATTCCAGAGGGAACAGCTGGCCTGGTAGACTGGATAAAAGCCACTGTAAAGAGTGTATTTACCCTGAGAAGGACTTTCTGATTCTCTCTATAAATGCCAAGGGAAATAGCCCAGATGAAGAGGCTGATATGCTTTGTATGCAAACCACTGAAACTGGATTTATGATTATCAGGATATTTATCTACTGAATATGCCCATTACTCAGTCATGGTAAATGCTGTGATTCAAGGGACCCCGTTTGCAAGGGCACCCCATGTAAACTTTCTCTTGCAGAATTCAACAAGAGAGAAGGCTTATCGGATTTGCTGTCTCTGCTTCTTGATGTGGGTCATAAAGATATCAAGAACATTAATCAACAAGACAATGAGAAGAGACAGCAGAAACAAAGGATTCATTCCAGTAGGGTGGAAATTTTTAGATGGTTATTAAGAAATGGGATGAATAAAATGGGCACTGATGGGTTGAAATAAAGATCTTAATATAGCTCTATAGGAGGTTGGGTGGACCAATGGGACCCCCTCTCCTGGGCCTCCAACACTAAAAGAACTCCTAAATGTCTGCTTTATTTATCTGAATTTGGAGGATTTTTTTTATTTTTATTTTTTTTTTAACAGAGACAGGGTCTCATTATATTGCCCAGGCTGGTCTCAAACTCCTGGCATCAAGCTATCCTACCGTCTTGGCCTCCCAAATTATTGAGATTACTGGCATGAGGGGGCTGACCTTATATGGAAAATGCTATAACCCTTTTAAATTTCTTTGTCTCTGCCTTTATAAATGAAACCTTAACTTCTCCACTTTAGAGCACTGACCCCATTCCTTCAGAATCTGTGTTTTCTGGGTGGCTATCCTCGAGTTTTTCACTCAAATAAACTCTATACTTAATCTTATTTTCTAAATCTAATGATTTTCATTTGACAACAGTAAAACAAGCCATGTAAATCCACCCATCAAACCATATTTATTGGACAGGATAAACGAGGATGAATGAGATTCCCAACCCCACCCAGTCCATAATAGAAGCCGGAGTGTTGGTCTGGACAAATTCTTGGTGTAATTGCCCTGTGTAGAGCAGAGGGCTTATGCAAAAGCCTATGAGCGCCTCACAGCAACAACGACTGGACCATTTAGATGTCGGACTAGAGAATTCCCATTTGAGGGGCAATTAATAGCTTGCTATCAGACATTAATTGAAACTGCCTCTATGACTGAAGGACATAAAATAATCTTGAAACCTGTAGTATCTATCATGTCTGGGTTGATGTCAGAGAAACACTAATGAGGAAGAAAGTGGAAGGGTTCCATAATAAAGTGGAAATGATTTGTATAGGAATACATACTGGGGGGATGCAGTGTATTCATCAGCCGGTAGACACTTTTCCCCTAGGACTGTCTTTGGAAGTCCCCAAGGATCTGCCAGATTCTGTCATCACTTGGACAATATGCCATAAACAGCTCTTGTTTGATCAATAAATAGCTCTTTGGTTTATGGATAGCAGTTCCAATGTGATCAGACAATATCATTACTCTGATCAAAAAATGTAAAACAAAAAAAGACAGCATCTTGCTCTGTCACCCAGGTTGGAGTGCAGTGGCATGATCATGGCTCAACTGCAGCCTCTACTTCCCTGGCTCAAGCAATCCTGCCTCTTGAGGAGCTGGGACTACAGATGCATGCCACCACGCCTGACTTTTTTGTAGAGATGGGGTTTTATCATGTTGTCCAGGCTGCTCTCAAACTCCTGGGCTCAAGCAATTCCCCTGCCTCAGCCTTCCAAAGTGCTGGGATTACAGGCATGAGCCAGCACACCCTGCATAGAATGTAAAAACAAATCATCTTGGTGGGCTGTATTGCATGCTGTTTATTCTTATGTTTGGGTTTCTATGTACTCATTTGTGGTGGCCAGTGGCCTGGTCATATGGTCAGGCAGAAGAGCAATGGGAGATTGGTCTAGTAAAGGGATGCCCTTACACAACATGGCTCTGTGGAAATCATTGTGGGAATCTGAGTGGTGCATTAACGTAAGACATGTCAATGCTCATAAGAGGACCTCCCTTCCAGCATCAAAAGGTGATTGGAGTCGATGAGCAGATATCCAGTTTATTCACTTGGTATAACCACCTGAGTCCATAAAATGACTCTGGGGAGCTGCAGCAATACACAGATAGGGTGAATATAGACATGTTCCTCTTACATCTTCTGAGGAAAAAACCACCAATAAAAATTGTTTTGTCTGCCAAAAAGAGAGACAGAGACTCCAGATAGATGGCCAAGGGGCAGATTCCCCAGGGAGAAGGCCCTACACATGGAGAACAACTTACACTGATGCCAGTGGCCATGGGCGAGCTACAAATGGGTCCTGACATGAGTAGGCACTCTGGACTGGGCTTTGCTTACACAGGGAGAGATGCAAATACTTAAGAGTATCAGTTATAGCTCAGTCAGGTACGATCTTTTTGCTATAAAGGATCCTGGGTCAAATACAAGGGGGTGGTCTGTGATATACGAAGAATATATATGGTCTTGTGAAGGATGGTTCCTGGCATAGATCTTCCAAAGTCCTTGGAATTTCCTGAGTGATAAGAATATCTTCATTATGCCAAAAAGGTGACTACTGGGGGAGAACGTCTAGATAGCTTCAGAATGGGTCTGACTGCCAGAAAAACTGACCACGTAATTGAAGTTTAAGCCACTAGACCTCTGGGCAGAGGAGGGGGCTGGAGACTGAGTTTAATTGCATGGCCAATGTTTTAATCAATTATGCCCATGTAATGAAATCCTAATTTAAAAAGAAACAAACAAAACTTCAGAAAAGTAAGGCTCAGGGGAGCTTCCTAGGGGGTGAACACATTGATGTGCTAGGAAGATGACATGCCTGGATTCCACAAGGAGAGGACATGGATGTTCTGTGTTCCCTCCACGTTCCCTCCCCCAACTTTTTCCCAGACCATGCATGTCTTCCACGTGGCTGTTCCTGAGTTGTATTACTTTAATAAAACTGTAATTGTAAGTAACGTGTTTCTGTGAGTTCTGTGAATCTTTCTAGCAGATTATCAAACTTAAAGTGGGGTCAAGGGAGCCTCCAAATGTGCAGCCAAGTCAGAAACAAGTGTGAGTAGCCTGGGGACTCCGATTGTGGCTGGAGTCTAAAATAAGGGCAGTCTTAGGCCAGGTGCAGTGGCTCATGCCTATAATCCCAGCACTTGGGGAGACCGAGGAGCACGGATCACTTGAGGTCAGGATTCAGGAGTTTGAGACCAGCCTGGCCAACCTGGTGAAACCCCATCTGTACTAAAAACACAAAAATTAGCTGGGCGTGGTGGTGGGCACTTGTAATCACAGCTACTTAGGAGGCTGAGTCACAAGAATGGCTTGAACCTGGGAGACGGAGGTTGCAATGAGCTGCGATCGGGTCACTGCACTCCAGCCTGGGCGACAGAGTCAGACTCTGTCTCAAAAAAAAAAAAAAATAAATAAATAAAAATAAATAAATAAATAAATAAATAAATAGTAGTATTTTTGGGAACCTTGCCCTTTAACTTGTGGGACCTGTTTCTAACTCCAGGTAGTTAGTGTCAGAATTGGATTGAATTCCAGGATATGAGAGAATCGTTGTTTAGAACACAGACTTTTTATTTTTTGCATTTATTGTGGTAAAATATACATAACACAAAACCCTTTTAACCATTTTTTATTTTTAAACATTTTAAACTTCTCATTGAAATATAACAATATAGGAAACATATAAACAGTACAACTTATGAGTACACTACTCAATCAGATTTCATCTGGATCAAGAACAGAATATTCCAACATTCCGGAAAAGAAAAGAAACATGTTAAAAAGAAAATATTTTTATTTAAAAAACCTAGACATAGTAATTAAAATGGGAGTTAAAAGAGGTAATCCCTCTATCCCTTTGTGTGTATATATATATGTAACATACATAATCCCATATATATGCATCTATACCCACCCTATAATGTACCATTTTCAGAAACCGGTTTATAGAAGACTTTCTAAGGGGTGTTTGTTTTATTGTTTAAAAGATTATGTGGTAATAACTTTGGGATATACTAAATTAACAGTAATCAAACAGGTTTATCACCCAAGGAAATTTTCACAAATTCAGACTTCAGGGCCTATTGCCTGACCATTCTCAAGTCAAGAGAGGAATGAGGAGACTACCTCTTGCCCATTCTAGATATATTTTTGAAATTATGATAAAATATACACAACAAAATTTACAATTTTAACCATTTTTATGGGTACAATTCAGTGGCATTAACATTCACGATGTTGAGCAACCATCATCGCTATCCATTTCCAGAATTTGTTCATCCCAAACAGAAACTATGTACCCGTTAAACAATAACCTCCCCATTTCCTCCTGCCTGCAGTCCCTGGTAACCACTATTCTCCTTTCTGTCTCTATGAACTTGCCTTTGCTGGCACCTCATAAAAGTGGCATCTTATTTGACCTTTTGTATCTGGCTTATTTCCCTTAGCATAGTGTTTTCAAGGTTTATCCTGAGGTAGCATTTATCAGAATTTCATTCCTTCTTAAGGCTAAATAATATTCCATTGCATGTATTATAGCACACTTGTTTATCCATTCATGATAGACACTTGAGTTGTTTCCATCTTTTGCTATTCCAGTAATGCTGCTATGAACTTGGTGTATAAATAGCTGCATTTTATACATTTGTACAAATCCATCCTCATGTATTTTTGTTCTATAAATAAATAAACTTTTGGAGGCACTTTACAATTTAGAGGTCAAATAGAAATTAATGGTAACATACATTTCAAAGAGTCCATTGTTTTATTATCAACATCAATATTTGTTCATGCTGAAGATTTAGGGATGAAGTAATGGGCAAAAAACTGAAATATAATCAACACTACACAGGTATATCTTATGTATATAGTAACATTTTGCTAATTATTGGACTAAAAAATATAAAAGATAGAAATACATCAGTTACTTTGTGTTTCATCTTTCTGAATGTACTTTTACGTTAAATACACAGCAAGTACTTATACTCATTTAAAGATTATGCTTTTTTCTTCAGCAACCAAAACATGCTTACCCTTGGTTAATCAGAATTATTTCAAAAGATAAAACTTCTTAAAGACAAGCATGGCATTTAGGGCTTTAGACCCATACTCTTGCTGGATTGGCTGCTTGATGATTGCTCTCTTTCTTTTGTAATTTCCATCTCAATTTTGGCTTTGATTTTCTCCCAATCTATTTGGAGCTGCAATAGAAAAAAAAAAGAAGAAATATGCTTAGATAGTATAAGACATTTTTGTTTACTCCAAAGTAACCAAGAGTAAATAGATAGAATGTATGACTTCCAAAAGATTAGAGAAAAAGAGAACATCAAAGTTAAGAAGAAGAAATAATGCTTGGCCAGGCATAGTGGCTTACTCCTGTAATCCCAATACTATGGAAGGCTGAGGTGGGTGGATTGCTTGAGTCTAGGAGTTTGACAACATCCTAGGCAACATGGCAATATTCCGACACGGGAAAATAAATACAAAAAATAAAAAAAGTAGCTGGGTGTGGTGCCACACACCTGTAGTCCCAGCTATTAGGGAAGCTGAGGCGGGAGAATCAACTAAGCCCTCGAGGTCAAGGCTACAGTGAGCGGTGATCGCACCATTGCACTCCAGCCTGGGTGACAGAGCAAGGCCCTGTCTCAAAAAAACAAAAACAAATAATGCTCAAAAACCACAAAGTAGTTTTAAGAATAAGACCAAAAAATAAGAATTATATAATAAAAAGCAAAGACTCTCATTGTGATTCAAAAGACCAAAATCTAGTCACAGCTATTTATAAAGATGCATCTAAACAGTCCCATGGAGCCTTAGGATTGTGCACAGGTGCTCAGGGACAAGGTAGGGGATGAGATGGACTGCCGTCTTCCAAACGAGGAAAAAACGGACAGGACTCTGGTTACCAAGCCGTTTTTCAAATAGGTTTCACATCTTATAAACTGAAGTTTCCACCGGAAGCCTAGTTATGAGGAAAGACGGGGATTCCTTAGCTTCCCCTAAGCATATTCTGTGAAAGTGACTCCTTTGCACCAACTCTTAAAGTAAGACATGGTGGTCATTAAGACAATGAGGAAAAGATGTTAGAGAAAGCGAAGGGAAAGCAAGACTGGGAAACACATGAAAAGAATAATTGCAAAATACACACATTTTTATTTGTTTGCTTCCCTTCTATCCGTTATGCAGTCTCCCCTCCCCTAGCCCAGCCCTATTCCTCTCCTAAGTTCATTAGACTTACTAGGAATAGACTCTGCCCCTGAGTTCTATGAGCAACTTGTTTAGGAAAGCACATTCTACCACTTAACAAAGTTTGGAGATCACTAGTTTAGGAATGTTTATCCTTTCTGAGGCAAGATATGGAAAAAATTGGGTCATAGATTAAACTAATTCTGATTTACAGGAAATAAATCCAAACCCCTGAGCCTGAGCCAAAAGTAAAGAGGTTTTCACCTCTGTTTAGGGGAGCTGAATGGAATAAGTAGCATTAAAGAAGACTGAGGGACTCTCAGTCGGCTTGAACAGATTTATCTTAAGTGAGGGGTTAATTTAACTTTAATAGGACTTCGTGCCTCTTTTATCTTATGATTGAGGTTAAAGAAATTATGTATTTTTTTTTAATTCCAATATCCCATATCTGAATTGCTGTGAAGCAATTTGTAAATATTTTGGCTCACCTTTATTTTTTTATTTTTATTTTTTATTATTATACTTTAAGTTCTAGGGTACATGTGCATAACGTGCAGGGTTGTTACATATGTATACTTGTGCCATGTTGGTGTGCTGCACCCATCAACTTGTCAGCACCCATCAACTCGTCATTTACATCAGGTATAACTGCCAATGCAATCCCTCCCCCCTACCCAAAATAGGCCCCAGTGTGTGATGTTCTCCTTCCCGAGTCCAAGTGATCTCATTGTTCGTTTCCCACCTATGAGTGAGAACATGTGATGTTTGGTTTTCTGTTCTTGCGATAGTTTGCTGAGAATGATGGTTTCCAGCTGCATCCATGTCCCTACAAAGGACACAAACTCATCCTTTTTTATGGCTGCATAGTATTCCATGGTGTATATGTGCCACATTTTCTTAATCCAGTCTGTCACTGATGGACATTTGGGTTGATTCCAAGTCTTTGCTATTGTGAATAGTGCCACAATGAACATACGTGTGCATGTGTCTTTATAGCAGCATGATTTATAATCCTATGGGTATATACCCAGTAATGGGACGGCTGGGTCATATGGTACTTCTAGTTCTACATCCTTGAGGAATCGCCATACTGTTTTCCATAATGGTTGAACTAGTTTACAATCCCACCAACAGTGTAAAAGTGTTCCTATTTCTCCACATCCTCTCCAGCACCTGTTGTTTCCTGACTTTTTAATGATTGCCATTCTAACTAGTGTGAGATGGTATCTCATCGTGGTTTTGATTTGCATTTCTCTCATGGCCAGTGATGACGAGCATTTTTTCATGTGTCTGTTGGCTGTATGCATGTCTTCTTTTGAGAAATGTCTGTTCATATCTTGCCCACTTTTTGATGGGGTTGTTTGTTTTTTCCTTGTAAATTTGTTTGAGTTCTTTGTAGGTTCTGGATATTAGCCCTTTGTCAGATGAGTAGATTGCAAAAATTTTCTCCCATTCTGTAGGTTGCCTGTTCACTCTGATGGTAGTTTCTTTTGCTGTGCAGAAGCTCTTTAGTTTAATGAGATCCCATTTGTCAATTTTGGCTTTTGTTGCCGTTGCTTTTGGTGTTTTAGACATGAAGTCCTTGCCCATGCCTATATCCTGAATGGTATTACCTAGGTTTTCTTCTAGAGTTTTTATGGTATTAGGTATAACATTTAAGTCTCTAATCTATCTTGAATTAATTTTCATAGAAGGAGTAAGGAAAGGATCCAGTTTCAGCTTTCTACTTATGGCTAGCCAATTTTCCCAGCACCATTTATTAAATAGGGAATCCTTTCCCCATTTCTTGTTTCTCTCAGGTTTGTTAAAGATCAGATGGCTGTAGATGTTTGGTATTATTTCTGAGGGCTCTGTTCTATTCCATTGGTCTATATCTCTGTTTTGGTACCAGTACCATGCTGTTTTGGTTACTGTAGCCTTGTAGTATAGTTTGAAGTCAGGGAGCGTGATGCCTCCAGCTTTGTTCTTTTGGCTTAGGATTGTCTTGGCAATGTGGGCTCTTTTTTGGTTCCATATGAACTTTAAAGCAGTTTTTTCCAATTCTGTGAAGAAGCTCACTGGTAGCTTGATGGGGATGGCATTGAATCTATAAATTACCTTGGGCAGTATGGCCATTTTCACGATATTGATTCTTCCTATCCATGAGCATGGTATGTTCTTCCATTTGTTTGTGTCCTCTTTGATTTCACTGAGCAGTGGTTTGTAGTTCTCCTTGAAGAGGTCCTTTACATCCCTTGTAAGTTGGATTCCTAGGTATTTTATTCTCTTTGAAGCAATTGTGAATGGAAGTTCATTCCTGATTTGGCTCTCTGTTTGTCTGTTACTGGTGTATAAGAATGCTTGTGATTTTTGCACATTAATTTTGTATCCTGAGACTTTGCCGAAGTTGCTTATCAGCTTAAGGAGATTTTGGGCTGAGATGATGGGGTTTTCTAAATATACAATCATGTCATCTGCAAACAGGGACAATTTGACTTCTTCTTTTCCTAACTGAATACCCTTTATTTCTTTCTCTTGCCTGATTGCCCTAGCCAGAACTTCCAACACTATGTTGAACAGGAGTGGTGAGAGAGGGCATCCCTGTCTTGTGCCAGTTTTCAAAGGGAATGCTTTCAGTTTTTGGCCATTCAGTACGATATTGGCTGTGGGTTTGTCAAAAATATCTCTTATTATTTTGAGATACGTTCCATCAGTACCGAATTTATTGAGAGTTTTTAGCATGAGGGTTGTTGAATTTTGTCAAAGGCCTTTTCTGCATCTATTGACATAATCATGTGGTTTTTGTCTTTGGTTCTGTTTATATGCTGGATTACGCTTATTGATTTGCGTATTTTGAACCAGCCTTGTATCCCAGGGATGAAGCCCACTTGATCATGGTGGACAAGCTTTTTGATGTGCTGCTGGATTCGGTTTGCCAGTATTTTATTGAGGATTTTTGCATCGATGTTCATCAGGGATATTGGTGTAAAATTCTCTTTTTTTGTTGTGTCTCTGCCAGACTTTGGTATCAGGATGATGTTGGCCTCGTAAAATGAGTTAGGGAGGATTCCCTCTTTTTCTATTGATTGGAATAGTTTCAGAAGGAATCGTACCAGCTCCTCTTTGTACCTCTGGTAGAATTCAGCTGTGAATCCATCTGGTCCTGGACTTTTTTCGTTGGTAGGTTATTAATTATTGCCTCAATTTCAAAGCCTGCTATTGGTCTATTCAGGGATTCAACTTCTTCCTGGTTTAGTCTTGGGAGACTGTAAGTGTCCAGGAAATTATCCATTTCTTCTAGATTTTCTAGTTTATTTGCATAGAGGTGTTTATAGTATTATCTTATGGTACTTTGTATTTCTGTGGGGTCGGTGGTGATATCCCCTTTATCATTTTTTATTGCATCTATTTGATTCCTCTCTCTTTTCTTCTTTATTAGTCTTGCTAGTGGTCTATGAATTTTGTTGATCTTTTCAAAAAACCAGCTCCTGGATTCATTGATTTTTTGGAGGGTTTTTTGTGTCTCTATCTCCTTCAGTTCTGCTCTGATCTTAGTTATTTCTTGCCTTCTGCTAGCTTTTGAATGTGTTTGCTCTTGCTTCTCTAGTTCTTTTAATTGTGATGTTAGGGTGTCAATTTTAGATCTTTCCAGCTTTCTCTTGTGGGCATTTAGTGCCATAAATTTCCCTCTATACACTGCTTTAAATGTGTCCCAGAGATTCTGGTATGTTGTATCTTTGTTCTCATTGGTTTCAAAGAACATCTTTATTTCTGCTTTCATTTCATTATGTACCCAGTAGTCATTCAGGAGCAGGTTGTTCAGTTTCCATGTAGTTGAGTGGTTTTGATTCAGTTTCTTAGTCCTGAGTTCTAGTTTGATTGCACTGTGGTCTGAGAGACAGTTTGTTATAATTTCTGTTCTTTTATATTTGCTGAGGAGTGCTTTACTTCCAACTATGTGGTCAATTTTGGAATAAGTGTGATGTGGTGCTGAGAAGAATGTGTATTCTGTTGATTTGGGTTGGAGAGTTCTGTAGGTGTCTATTAGGTCCGCTTGGTGCAGAGTTGAGTTCAATTCCTGGATATCCTTGTTAACTTTCTGTCTCGTTGATCTGTCTAATGTTCACAGTGGGGTGTTAGGCTTAAGTAGGTAAACAAAGCCCCTGGGAAGCTCGAACTGGGTGGAGCCTACTGCAGCTCAAGGAAGCCTGCCTGTCTCTGTAGACTCCACCTCTGGGGACAGGGCACAGCTAAACAACAAAAAAAAGCAGCAGAAACCTCTGCAGACGCAAATTACCCTGTCTGACAGCTTTGAAGAGAGCAGTGGATCTCCCAACACAGAGGTTGAGATCTGAGAACAGACAGACTGCCTGCTCAAGTGGGTCCCTGACCCCTGAGTAGCCTAACTGGGAGACATCCCCCATTAGGGGCAGACCGACACCCTACACCTCACACAGCGGGGTACACCCCTAAGATGAAGCTTCCGAAGCAAGAATCAGACAGGTACACTCGCTGTTCAGCAATATTCTATCTTCTGCAGCCTCCGCTGCTGATACCCAGGCAAACAGGGTCTAGAGTGAACCTCAAGCAATCTCCAACTGACCTACAGCTGAGGGTCTTGACTGTTAGAAGGAAAACTAACAAACAGAAAGGACACCCACACCAAAACCCCATCAGTACGTCACCATCATCAAAGACCAAAGGCAGATAAAACCACAAAGATGGGGAAAAAGCAGGGCAGAAAAGCGGGAAATTCAAAAAATAAGAGTGCATCTCCCTCTCCAAAGGAGCGCAGCTTATCGCCAGCAACAGATCGAAGCTGGACGGAGAATGACTTTGACAAGTTGAGAGAAGAAGGCTTCAGTCCATCAAACTTCTCAGAGCTAAAGTAGGAATTACGTACCCAGCAGAAAGAAACTAAAAATCTTGAAAAAAGAATGGAAGAATGGATAACTAGAATAATCAATGCAGAGAAGGCCATAAACGAACTGACAGAGATAAAAACCATGACACGAGAAATACGTGACAAATGCACAAGCTTCAGTAACCGACTCGATCAACTGGAAGAAACAGTATCAGCGATTGAGGATCAAATGAATGAAACGAAGTGAGAAGAGAAGTCTAAAGAAAAAAGAGGAAAAAGAAATGAACAAAGCCTTCAAGAAGTATGGGATTATGTGAAAAGACCAAATCTACGTCTGATTGGGGTGCCTGAAAGTGAGGGGGAAAATGGAACCAAGTTGGAAAACACTCTTCAGGATATGATCCAGGAGAACTTTCCCAACCTAGTAAGGCAGGCCAACATTCAAACTCAGGAAATACAGAGAACGCCACAAAGATACTCCTCAAGAAGAGCAACTCTAAGGCACATAATTGTCAGATTCACCAAAGTTGAAATGAAGAAAAAACTGTTAAGGGCAGCCAGAGAGAAAGGTCGAGTTACCCACAAAGGGAAGCCCATCAGACTAACAACAGATCTCTAGGCAGAAACTCTACAAGACAGAATAGAGTGCGGGCCAATATTCAATATTCTTGAAGAAAAGAATTTTCAACCCAGAATTTCATATCCAGCCAAACTAAGTTTCATAAGTGAAGGAGAAATAAAATCCTTTACAGATAAGCAAATGCTTAGAGATTTTGTCACCACCAGGCCTGCCTTACAAGAGACCCTGAAGGAAGCACTAAACATGGAAAGGAACAACCGGTACCAGCCATTGCAAAAACATGCCAAAATGTAAAGACTATCAATGCTAGGAAGAAACTGCATCAACTAACGAGCAAAATAACCAATTAATATCATAATGACAGGATCAAGTTCACACATAACAATATTAACCGTAAATGTAAATTGACTAAATGCTCCAATTAAAAGACACAGACTGGCAAACTGGATAAAGAGTCAAGACCCATCAGTGTGCTGTATTCAGGAGACCCATCTCACATGCAGAGACACACATAGGCTCAAAATAAAGGGATGGAGGAAGATCTACCAAGCAAATGGAGAACAAAAAAAAGCAGGGGTTGCAATACTAATCTCTGATAAAACAGACTTTAAACCATCAAAGATCAAAAGAGACAAAGAAGGCCATTACATAATGGTAAAGGGATCAATTCAACAGGAAGAGCCAACTATCCTAAATATATATGCACCCAATACAGAAGCACCCAGATTCATAAAGCAAGTCCTTAGAGACTTACAAAGAGACTTAGACTCCCATACAATAATAATGGGAGGCTCACCTTTATTTAAAAAAACAATGCCATACACTTACGTATAATACATAAAATAGATGGATTAATAAAAGAATTCCTCTTACTCATAGAAGAAAAATGTCTGTGTTAAGATGCAAGTGACAGCTCACTGAAAAGCCAACCAGATGTTAGATTATTTGAAAGACTCATTTTTTCAATCAGGGCAAAATCTGATATTTTTTAAATGGCAAAGCACTCCTTTCTATGTCTAACAAAACAGAGAAGATGAAACTTGATGAATGCTTTGGGTTTCTTCCAGCCTTAAATTGACTTACATACATTTCTCAAATCAATCACAATAAAAACATACATTGATAGTATACTGAACAACTGTTGCTCTGTTGCAAGTAAATTGATGATATCTGTATTAGTTACTTGTTATACTACAAATGAGGGTGTCAGTGGATAGCTGTCCTACTGAAAATAAATGTTTCACTTTCACTTTGGCATTGACCCAGTTTTAAAAAGTGTTCTGCAGATAATTTAGTTCTAGGATTAGAATATTTTTAATAGCAGGTTTTAGATAAGAATGTTCTCTGATAGTTGTCAAGTGATTTCTACACTAAAATCCATCTTCTGCTTGCATAGGGAGTGCCAATATTATCTGGCACTCCTTATTCTACTTACTAGCCAATTCTTACTCACATAGACACAATTTCAAAATCATACCAAAAGGCTCTTCATCCTCTAACACATTTCTCTTCCTCTCAGCTGAAGATCAGCTTCCTACTTTACAGAGAATATAGTGGCCATCAGGTATGAATTCACTTTATTTTCCTTCCTTGCATTCATGAACTTACCTGTGTTTACACCCATCATTATCTTTCTCTTCCGTCTCAGGCCAACCTCTTAACATATGTCCCTGATTCCATTTTCTTTGACTCCTCTAGGACATTTGACTTCAATTATTCCTCACACATTAAGTGTCCTTCTTTTCAATGGCTCGCTCTCATCATCCTTGGCTCTCTATTCTGTCTTCTCCCTGCAAGCTACCATCCCTTACTCTTCTCATTCCTGACTCTCCTTCTCTTCCCAGTCCACTATAATTCTGATCCTGTGACACTTTAGGAACTTTGCACTAAAGCCACCATCAGCTGTTTTCAGTCCCTATCCTATATACCTTCTCTGTATGATTCAATTTTTCATTCAACAAATATTTAGTGCTTAGTATATATCAAGAATTGTCTGACATACAAGGATTCACCAGTGAACAAAAAAATAAAAACCACTGTCTTCATAGAGAGATAATAAACAAAGACAGATAAAAATGGAAGAGGCAGATAATAAATAAAACAAAAAATATATCTAGTATGCCAGAAGCGGTAAAGATTTTGAAAATAGAGAAGGGAGATAGTGAGCACCAGGAATAGAATAGGAGGTTGCAATGTCATCAGTTTACTTGACGGGAGGCCAAGGCAAGAGGATTGCTTGAGCCCAGGAGTTTGAGACCAGCCTGGGCAACATAGTGAGCCCCTGTCTATACAAAAAAATTTAAAAATTAGCTGGGCTTGGTGGCATTCATCTCGAGTCGCATCAACTTAGAGGGCTCAGGTGGGAGGATTGCTTGAGTCTGATATGTTGAGGCTGCAGTGAGCTGTCATTGTGCCACTGCACTCCAGCCTGGGCAACAAAGTGAGACATTGTCTCAAAAAAAAAAAAAAAAAAAGGGGACTTGAGGGAGATGAGTGAGTGAACCCATGTGTATATCTGGGGAAGGGCATGGTGATATGGAGAAATACACGGATGGCCCTGGGATAAGAGCCTTCTCTGGACCTTGCTGACCACTGCTCTTTGAAAAATCTCTCAGACTGTATAATACCACTCTCTTCTGGCTTCTGCTCTCCTTTCTAAATACTGCTTCTTTCTCTTTTTTCCCCTACATTCTGCTCCCTAGACAATGTTGGAGAAGAAATATAATTTCTCCTCAACGCTTGTAAGTTTACTGATGGGACAGACCCCTGTAACAAAAGACAGATTAAAAAGAGAAAAACAAGCCAGTACAATAATATGTGCAGTGTACATCACAGCAGGAAAAATCTCAATGAAAGGTAACTCAAAACAGCGTCTTGGAACTCTGGCTTACATAGCATTTTCAACAAAGAACAATAAATTTTAAAGATGTGACAAGACTGTTTTTAGAGAAGTGAAAGCAGTTTTAGGCTTCCAGAGATTGGAAACCACGGGAAAAAAATATATGGGAAGAAACTAATCAAGTGAAGTTTGTTCTATTTTTGAGACAGGGTCTTGCTCTGTCGCCCAGGCTGGTGTGCAGTGGCCCAAACATGGCTCATTGCAGCCTCGACCTCCTGCTGGGACCACAGGCATATGCTATCACACCTAGCTAATTTTTAAAATTTTTTGAAGAGACAAGGTCTCACTTTGTTACCCAGGCTTGTCCTGAACTCCTGGGCTTGGCTTACGTGATCCTCCTGCCTTGGTCTCCCAAAGTGCTGAGATTACAAGGGTGAGCTACCACGCACAGCCATGCAGTAAGGTTTTTTGGTAGATTTCTCTGGAGTCGTCTCTGAGCTGACAAGAGTTGTCTCTAGTAAAGGAGAATTTATATTCTGTCTGTAGGAGGAAAAGGGGGAGAATAGAGCTCTTCTATTTGCTGCTGCTTAATTGTCTTTAGCTCAAAAATATACATCTCCAAGAGGCATATTTTGGGGTGTCATATTTTGGTTTCCTTCAACAACCTCTTAACTGTTAATATTCACCAGCGTCCAACCAAAGCTTTCTCACACTTTCCCTAAGAAATATCAATTCCTATAGCTTCAACTATACCTAGATGATCAAGGCAATAAAGTTAGTTTTCTAGCCCTTGTTTCTCCCTTGTTAATATCCTTTTGTGTTCATATTTGTATTTCTAATTGCCTTCTAGACACCTCCTTCTGGACACCTAATAGACACTCTAAACACATACAAAACGGTATATTTTCATGTACTCAAACTCAAAGGTCCAAAATGTGTATATTCTTATGTATTCTTTAGATTAATGGCATTCCCATCTATCAGCTGCCCACACTAGAAATGTTGAAGTCATTCTCAAATGCCTTGTCTTACCTCACCAACTCTCCTCCCACCCCCAGCCACAACTGTTCTCTTAATTTTACTTCTAAAATTTTTCTTACATTAATCGTACCCTTTCCATTTCCTAGTGGGATTATTATAGTAACTTCCTAACTATTCTCCTAGTCATCACGCTCTCCTCTAAGCTATCTTTCACGTCTGACGTTATATTTCAAGTCATTCTCTTGATTACAAATCTCCAAGTCTTCTCATTGCTTTCATTACGAAGTCTATTCTCTTAGCTTGGTACTAAGATCTTTCAGTGTCTTTTCCCAACCAGTATTCCAACCACCCAGGGCCCAGAGCAGTCACTCGGGATTCTTCCTCATTCATACAATAACTCATACATTTGCTCTTATTATCATCTCCTTCAACTGACTAGCAAAATCTTAAGATAATTTTGTAAAAACTATTGTTTCCATTTATTTTTAGGAATCTGGATTTTATTTTATTGATTATTTATTTTTATTTTATTATTATTATTTTTTGAGACGGAGTCTCACTCTGTCACCCATACTGGAGTGCAGTGACATGATCTTGGCTCACTGCAACCTCCAAATCCCAGGTTCAAGTGATTCTCCTGCCTCAGTCTCCCAAGTAACTGGGACTACAGGTGCATGCCACTACACCTGCTAATTTTTTGTATTTTTAGTAGAGATGGGGTTTCACTGTGTTAGGATGGTCTCGATCTCCTGACCTCATGATCTGCCCACCTCAGCCTCCCAAAGTGCTGGGATTACAGGTGTGAGTCACCGTGTCCAGCCTATTTATTTTTAGTAAAGACAAGGTCTCACTATATTGCCCAGGCTGGTCTTGAACTCCTGGGCTCAAGTGATCTTCCCACCTCAGCCTCCCAAACTGTTGGGATTACAGGCGTGAGCCACTGTGCGCAGCCAGGAATCAGGATTTTATTTTTCGGGAGATGGAGTCTTGCTCTGTTGCCCAGGTTGGAGTGCAGTGGCATGACCTTGGCTCACTGAAACCTCTGCCTCCTGGGCTCAAGTGATTCTCCCACCTAAGTTTCCAGAGTAGCTGGAACTACAGGTGCATGCCACCATGCCCAGTTAATTTTATTTTTATTTTTATTTTATTTTATTAATTTATTTATTTTTTGTAGAGACAAGATTTTGCCATGTCACCCAGGCTGGTCTCCAAACTTTTAGACTCAACCAATCCTCCCACCTCAGCCTCCCAAAGTGTTGGGATTACAGGCATGAGACACTGTGCCTGGCCAGAGATCAGCATTTTATTTTATTTTATTTTGAGGTGGAGTCTCACTCTGTGGCCCAGGTTGGAGTGCAGTGGTGCAACCTCAGCTAACTGCAACCTCTGCCTCCTGGGCTCAAGTGATTCTCCCACCTAAGCTTCCAGAGTGGCTGGAACTATAGGTGCACAACACCATGCCCAGCTAACTTTTTTTTTTTTTTTTTTTGGTAGAGACAGGGTTTTGCCATGTTGCCCAGGCTGGTCTCCAAACTCTGAGACTCAAACAATCCTCCCATCTCGGCCTCCCAAAGTGCTGGGATTATGGGCATAAGCCACTGCGCCTGGCCGAATCAGGATTTTAGAAGGGAAAAGGGATCATGCTATTTACCTCCAATGGCTTCTCTTTATTTAATTTGCCCTATGAAACCCTAAAGTCAACCCCTCCATTACTTTTACTCTTTCCTACTTCAAAGCCTTCCCTCTGCCTGGAACTTGTAATCCTCATCTCCCACCCAACCTCTACCCTGCAGTGAGCTTCTACTATTCATCCTCTAGGGCTGAGTTCAAATATCATATGCTTTGCTAGAAAAGTCTCTGCTGATTGCCTCACTCTAGGTCAGGACTCCCATTCATAAAGTCTTAGAGCACCACATACATCTCCTTCAAGGCAATTACCACAATTGAAATGAACAATTACCTATATGACTGTCACCTCCATTTGAATATAAACTTCATAAAGCCAGGGCCAGTGTCTGTCACATTTACTATTATATCCCAAGCACTAAGGAGAAAACATTGTCTGCAGGAGGCACTCAATAAATACTGAATAAATAAAAGGTAAATAATTACCCAGCAAATCAGTAATCAGCTAACAACTCCTCACTATTAGCAATTCCTCCAAAGTTAAACCTGTAAAGCAGCTTTTCGGTAGTAGCTAAGCCTAAAGTGGTTTGTCCTAAGTAGAGTGTTGACTCAGATCTTCAAAATTCTAAACTTTCTGAAATCCTGCTCATGAGTTTGATTTCTTTCACTCTTTTTCTTTTTCCTAGCAAAATGTTTGAAGTATTTCTCAGATCTACTTTTCTTCCTGAGCAGAGTATATATTTAGTATAATAAATGTATACTTTGAGTGGATTTAATTTGCTAGATTTATAATTTGTCTTATAAATATTTACAGAACACTATTGTAGACCAAGTACAATGACTCTAAATATCAGGGTTCTTGGAAAACAGTACTCCTTGTAAGAATCCCAGATTGCCATATTTTAAACTAGAAATGGCCAAATAACATTTCACGGCTCATAAACTAAGTGTCTATCAAACTTCTCACTTCTTCCCATATGGTAGATTCCATTCATTTCTAAATTTCCAGATGGCATGCATTGTGAGCCCACCAAAATCACCAGATATCTAGAATAAATTTCTCAATGTTATTTTTAAGTGACCCTTTTCTATTTAACTCTTAGTTCTGAAATAAAGGGTTTATATAATCGTACGTCTGGCAAAGATAAATATGGATGTATATTATGACTAGATTATAGACCTAAATGAAACCAAAAGATCAGCAAGTAATGCAGATATCCCCAAGAGCTATTCTCCTAGGGTTACATTTTATTTCACTGGTATGAAATTTTTAAGAAAAAAAATATTTTTCATCGTAAAATACTGCTTTATGATTTTTAGTTAACTCCAAATGATATTTATGAAGAAAAGTAGGAAACTAGAACATAGTACCCTAGGGAGTCAAAGTAACCTACAAAGTTTCTGGATGAAAAAAACCCCTAAAATACCTAAGAAAGCCATGTTGTTCTGGTACTCTTATGATTAAAGTATTATATTTTGGTAATAGTTGAATATATGTATAATGAAAAAGATTATAAGGATGTTGAGAAGTTTTTGCTATCTAAAATATAATTTCCTTTATAGTAAGGACTTTCTTTTCTTTCTCTTCCCTCCTTCCCTCCCTCCCTTCCTTCTTTCTCTCTCTCTCCTTTCTTTCATTCTGACAGGATCTCACTCTGTCACCTAGGCTGGAGTGTAGTGACATGATCTCAACTCACTCCACCTTTGACCTCCCAGGCTCAGGTGATCCTCCTACCTCAGCCTCCCAAGTAGCTGGGACTACAAGCATAAGCCACCATGTCCAGCTAATTTTTAAATTTTTTGTACAGGTGGGATCTCACTATGTTGCCTAAGTTGGTCTCAAACTCCTGGGCTCCAGTGATCCTACTGCCTCAGCCTCACAAAGTGTTGGGATTATAGGCTTGAGCCACCACACCTGATCAGAACTATATTTCTTATGTTCTCAAAAGTATCAAATGTGAATATTGAAAAAATATTGATGATGATGAGGAGGAAAAAGCAGAGTAGCTTAATCTGCTTTAAAATTACACAATAAACAAGGTGGGTGCTTAGTTTTAACATATGGCCATATTTTCAAAACTGTGACACAAAGATCAGATCTCCTTATCTTTGTGTCACAGTTCTTTGGGTTGCTTAGCACTGTTTTGGTGGTGGTTGCTGTCATGTACTATGAATCAGAGTGTAGCCCCAGAGATCCCAGGGATGCTGTGTTTGTCCTAATAGTACAGTATGCCCAGACTCCCAGGATTCACTTCAGTACTAAACAGGTTCAAAATGAAATCAAAAAAAGGTTTGTGGATCTTCTATAAAACATATCTCCTTTCTACCATGAAATCCACAACTTGTAGCTATCCTGGATCTAGATGTTGAAGTTGCACTGCTAAACTCTAAGAATGGTCTTAAAGGTCTCACTAACATGAAAATTGTTCTGAAGTGCAAAAATGTAGATCAAGACACTACATATTATAAATACAGTAAGTAGATAATGTTGGCTTTAATAGAAATTGTGGGTGCCTTCTCTCTACCTTCTCTCCTCTTCCTGAGGCTCCTCTAACCCAGTCTGCCCCTAGGATCAATCGGAACATTCCATTTTATTCTATACCAAGAAAGTGTGTTCCCACATAATCTATTAGCTCCACAGAGACACAAGACGCTGTATCTGATTTTAACCCCTAGCATAGTGTCTAGGCCAGAGTGAGACATCATAAATAATTTTTGAATAAATGAATGAATGAAAGGCTAAAGTGGTTCACAGAACTGAAAGAAAGGTCAGCCCTATCTTGTAATCATAGCTTTTAGGAGTCAAGTCTCTTGGATCTATATGGTTAGTGACATGAGCTCTGTTTCTGCTGTCTGAGCCTAAAATAATCTCGGTAAGTGGCTACAATCAGTTATGCTCTAGGCAATGGGGCAAACTCATTCTGGGTCTCCTTGTGGGCTGATCTATACTGGAATGACTTCCTTCTTTTTGTTTTTATCTATTTATTTAGAGGAAGAGTCTTACTATGTTGCCCAGGCTGGCCTTGAACTCTTGGGCTCAAGTAATCCTCCTGCCTCAGCCTCCCAAGTAGCTGAGACTACAGGCATGCACCACTGCATCCCAGAATTACTTTCTTCTAATTAGAGTAATAAAATCTGAGATGCTGGTAGGAGCCTGGGAGGCAAAGGCTGAGTCTTCTTTGGTTCTAGGTAGTGAAATCTACCTAGGCTAGGCACTTCTAGGAGGTGCAACCTAGCTCTCTAAAACGGAGTGACCAACTATGCATTTTCTGGTCAGTGCCCTCTGTGCATACATATTTCCCCTGCAGTAGAAGAGGCAGCTGGTGGCAGGTAAAATTTAAGAGTTAGAAGCTTTTATTCCACCCATCTATATTATTTATCGAAAAATATCAAATAGCACCCAACCTTAGAACAAATGGAATATTATGATGACAGACTTGAGTTAATCAAAACATGCCTGCAAGATTCCAGAAAAAATTTTAGTACTAGAATTACATAGTCAAAATAATATGTCATAAGGCAAAAAGTAATTCTTTTAGAGGTTAAAAGATTCAAAATTTGAATCATTCACATTTTGTCTCATTAGGTTGAATATGACATATAAAGTGTATGTATTATTATACAAAATTGTGAAATACTTACGCCTTCTGCATAATGCAAGTATCGTTTATTAGTTTCCTGTTTACCAAATGTCTCCAGAAACTTTTGACGGTAAGCAAGAACTGTATCAACATGTGTTTTGTATTTTACAGCCAATTCCAGTGCCCTATAATGAGAAATAAAACAGATTATTAACATTGTTTGTGTCAGACTCCATGAGTAGTAGAGTTCTGGAGTTGGGGGTAAGACAAATGGCTCTTCCCTCTGTTTATTCCACAATACGAAATGCCATTTTCTACCTCATCAACCTTGCAAATTCCTACTGATATACTTCAGGGACCAGATCAAACGAGGCCTCTTCTCCCTGACCAGCTCCTCTTGTAGAAATAAATGACTATTATCTTATCTATGCTTCATACCATTTATATATATATATACTATTATTACAGCATGCTTATAGTACAATTGTTATGAGTCTGTTTTCTCCACTAGGTAATACACTTCTTGAAGGGAGATATTTCTCTTTGGTGAGTACTACAGAGTATATATGTGGTAAATATTCATTGAAAATACTTTTGAGGCTGGGTACAGTGGTTCATGTCTGTAATCCCAGCACTTTGGGAGGCCAAGGTGGGTGGATCACTTGAGGCCAGGAGTTCAAGACTAGCCTGGCCAATATGATGAAACCCTGTCTCTACTAGAAATACAAAAATTAGCTGGGCGTGGTGGCACATGCCTGTAATCCCAGTTACTTGGGAGGCTGAGGCTGGAGAATCACTTGAACCTGGGAGGTGGAAGTCACAGTGAGCTGAGATCATGCCACTGCACTCTAACCTGGGTGACAGAGCAAGACTCCAAAAAAAAAAAAAAAAGAAAATTTTTTGAAATCATCCTGTAATTCAAGTGAATGAACTTCCCCACAATGTAAGTGGTCCCATTATTTTGATCATTTTCATAAGTCTATACAGAGTTTATAAAATTTAAAAACTGGTATCTTTACATTATTATAATAGCAAATTAAAAATCTTATGAAAATAATAAATTGAGGCTAAGAAGTCTGACAAAATGCCTTTTGCCATCTGAGTCTCAGGAAAAGCTGACAGTCATTTAAGTTTTATAATTCAATCAATATTTATACAAGTTATTTTTAAAGTAATATTTTGTTTAAATGGTAGATGAGAACTAAATAAATTGCTGAAAACAGTGGTATAAACTAACGACATAAAATATATACACCGACGATAATTTGCAGGAAAACAAAAAGATTAATCTTCAGTTCCAGGCTTACTTTTACATGTGGGTTTTGGACAGCACCTCAGCCACTGCAATCCTGTGCATAACTCATATTAGTTGAGTCGGGAACAATTCAGGGGACGACAGTTCTCTTACACTGTTCACTGTCATCTTGTTTCAAAATAAGATAACAGTCATCATAATTGTCAAAAGCACATTATTTCTCAAGTTCTCTTTCTTTCTAATATGACATATGACTTCTGAATATTCCAGTCAGGATTTATCAGAGCCAACTATTATAAATCTCTTGTTTTAGCAAAGCTGACTACTGATTAGATTTTTTGCAACTAGACTCTTCAGTAGGAAAATCTGGTTCATTTTCAGCATGCTTTGGTTTGGCTTACTATTTTTTTTTTTTTTTTTTTGAGATGGAGTCTCATTCTGCCACCCAGGCTGGAGTGCAGTGGCATGATTTTGGCTCACTGTAACCTCTGTCGCCAGGGTTCAAGCAATTCTCCTGCCTCAGCCTCCCAAGTAGCTGGAAATACAGGCATCTGCCACCATACCAAATTAATTTTTGTATTTTTAGTAGAGACGGGGTTTCACCACGTTGGCCAGGCTGGTCTTGAACTCCTGACCTCAAGTGATCTAACTGCATTGGTCTCCCAAAGTGCTGGGATTACAGCCATGAGCCACCATGCCTGGCTTGGTTTGCCTTACTATTGATCAAACTAAATAGTCACTTTAAAAAGTATTTTAGACACGGTGTATGTATTGATTGACAACTGATAGACTTTTGAGAGATATTAAACACTTAACATGAAAAAATTATGAGTGTAAGTTATATATAATACAAATGGTAATGCCAAAATTAGGCAAAATGATTTCTTATATATATATTGACATAATATATTGTGAAATCCAAGGGTCAGTATTTGCTACCATCACACATTCTCACAAAGTTCCCTCATTCCTCTGTGACCTTAAGTCTTTCAGAAAAAAAAAAAAAAACAAAAAAAAAAACAGGCAGAAAAGAATGTAAAATTACTAGAATATAGAGGGGAAAAGTGGAAGATAAAGAAGGCAAAAAGCAATTCACAGAGGCTCAAAAAAGGAGAAACGGAAGTAAAGATGCTTCAGTTCTGCTAACCCTCTCCCATTTAAACCCCCATGTACATCCCTAAGGCTCTGATTCCAGTGGTGTATGTGTGAGTGGAGACTGGTGAGCTACTTTTTTGTCACCTTAGAAGCTCCATCTCCCATTCTTTCTTTATGATTGTACATGATGAGGGAAGGAGATCTTGATTGTGCAAAACTGAAAGTATTCTCAGTGGGGAGTACATAAAAGCATCCATTCTGGGTTGGAGCTTTTCCAAAATTTCGAAAGAGATACTATGGTATGAAACATCAATACATTTAATTATGTAGAAAGAATAGAATATGATGTTTAATCCTGCATTTAGATGTTAGGTCCTAAGAATTATCTATCATTGTCATTATTATTATTATAATAAAATATGTATCAATTGATTGAATAGCAATGGCTAAGGGTAAACATTCAAATGATATGTGCTATTTTAAATGTTCTCTAAAAGCACATACTGGGTAAAAAAATGTTTCTTCTCCACACTTAGGAGGGAACTTACTCCAAATTATATAAGGGTTTTGGGAACAGTATGTCTCTAATTTTAAAATGGTTATTTGGCAACCAAACAAATGTGACATTAGATTCTAAGGCTGGAATAAATCCATGTATTTTAAATAGAAGGAAGTTATATAAAAAGATGTTATAACTTCAAAATATGATTTTGCATAACTTGAATGAAGCAAAATCACTTTGTATAACTAGTAGATTAGAAATTATTTTTATTAATATGCACGTAAAGGATCATAAAGGATTAATATGCATATTTGGAGTTTCTAGTTCTACCTCTCTCAACTTCAGTTTTTGAGAACAGACTACTACGAAATGTCCAAAGTGGACAGCAAACAGATAACTTGCTTACCTATAACTCTTCAAGAGCTGTACCTTATTAGGTTGCAGGCAATTTTCAAATTCAAATATGAAAGACAGAAACATAAACCAGCAAGACTATGCTTCTCAAGTGGAATATCACATATGAACAAAACAAAATCTGTTCCCTTCTAGAGGATTAAACAAATATAGAAATTCAGGGATATTAAAAACAATCTAATGTATTTAGCATCTAACAAGTTCTATCCTTCTGGAATGATAGAATATCACCATTTTGTAAGCTCAAATTAATACATTTGGGCAATGATCATCAATGGCTACTAACATCACAAAAAATACCATGAAAAACCACTACAGCCAGTCATTACAAAAACATAACACTACTATAATGAAGTCTTACCAAAAAACAAACAAACAAACAAACAAACAAACAAACCTAAATCTAATCAAGTTCCTATATTCAACAACCAATATGCAACTAATTCAGGGGACAGAAGACTATGTTAAAGTATACCACAAAGATGCAATCTTTGTCCAAAGATCCAATAATGTCCACACTATGATAAATTCTATAGGTCCAGTTTCTTCAATGGGAAAATTGCAAGAAAACACAAAAAAGAATAGGAGAAGCTGTAGATTAAAATAAATTTAAGAACATATCAACCAATCACGATGTGTGGATCTTTACTGAATTCTATTTCAAACAAACCATAAAACAAAACAAAGTACTTATGAGTGAAACAGAGAAATAAGAACATGGAATATAATTACTGCCAACTTTTTAGGGTATGACCACAATATTGTGGTTATGTTAAAAAAAATTTAGAGATACATACTGAAATATTTACAGAAAAAATGAGATGACTGGGGTCCGCTTTAAAATAAATGGTAGGGTAAGGGTAGAAATTGTTCACAAATTGATCATTGTTGGGGTGAATGATGGGTACATTCAGATTCATTATACTATTCTCTCTACTTTTGTATGTGTTTGAAATTTTCCATAATGAACAATTTTTTTTTAAATTCTATCTTTTTCATCCCTTCTGATTTCTACTGCTAAATTCTCTTCTTAAAGCACACCCTTAAATATTGGTATTCAGCAGATATCTGCTTGCTGCTCTCTTTTCTTAAGTTTTCGTGATTAACCTTAGCCATACTCATGGCCTCAACTACTATCTGTAGGCTGATAATTCCTTTACTGGCTTTCCCTCAATGTCTAGGTTCTCTCGTGAACATTAAACTTGTATATCCCACTCCCTACTGGGTCTTATGCTTATGAACTGGATGTAGAAAGTCAATTAAAGGTAAACAAATTCAAATTGTTACACAGCTTAACCATTACCTTATACTCCCTACAAAAAAATCTAGTACAGTTCTTTACTATACACATATTCAATGTGGGCCTTCCCTGTACCTAAGGCACGCAAACAAATTCAAGCCCTGTGCATAGGTTATATGTAAGTACTACGCCATCTTATATAAAGAACTTGAGCATTCCAGATTTTGGTATCCTGGGGGTCCTGGAACCAATCCTTACCCATCTCATAGATACCACGGGATTACACTCAATTATCTGTTGAATGAATGAATGAATGTGCAGTTGGAACAAATACTCCAAATTGTTTCAGAAATATCTGTAGAACTTAGAAATGAAAATAATATATAAGTTTCCTGAGAGTTTCTTAGCAGCTATAATTACTTTTGCTGAATATTTGCAGTCTCTTCTTATCCAATCTTGATATTTATGCTAAAAGCAATGGGAAACTATGAATTTCACTGAAGTGGGTTTCATTGAAGTGAATCAGAGGTCAAGAGTGATATGATCAGATTTCCATTGTGAAAAGATCACTATGACTGCAGAGTGAATAATGGGTAGAAAAGAGACAGAGCAGATATAGGGAGATCAGTGATGACATTAAGTGGAAAAACTTGAATCAACTTACATAATGGTAGTGAAGTGGATGAGTGGATGAGTATTAGAGGTATTTGGGAGGGAAGTGGTTGATAATAGGGAGGGGGAAGGTGAGGAAAATGTCAAAAGTAACTTCTAGATTTCCAGCTTTGTACAGCTGAAAGAATGATAAGATAGATTAGACTGGAAGAAGACCAGGTTTATGAGGGAATAAACATAAATTTGAGCTAAAAAATGTGAGATATCTAATGGAAATGTTAAGTAGGCAGTTGGAGAACTGATTCTGGAAGCAAATATGGGCAGAACAGAAGGCTAGATGAGAGATGCATATTTTGGAGTCTTAAGTGTATAGATAGTGTAGTGTATAAATAATGGTCAGAATCCAGGAACAATGCTCTGGGATCTTTATCATCTTATCGGGTAGACTCAGAGATCTCTACCAGCACCTGACCAACCCACTGGCTTACAGTTAGCTAAAAACAAGAAACACAGGAAAAGGAGATGCCAGGAGATAAGAGGAACGCAGGAGCACCCAGAATTCATTCTCTTTCCTCATTATATCTTCTTTGATCCTCTTCTTTTCCCTCTCCCTGAGATCTAATAATCTCAAGTCAAGGTCACTTATGAGAATTGGAAGGTGAAGGGGGGGCACGTGGGGAACAAGATATAAGGATAGCAGGGAAAGTTTGAGGTCTTATCAAAAAATAAGTAGAGACACATGATATAAGCCTTAAATGACTGGAGATTTTATAAGATAGGGAAGTAAAGATGAGGGAGGCAAAAAGGACACCAACTCCACTCACACTGGATCCTAAGGAATGTAGAGTGGAGAGAATAAATTGACTCCATTTGAGAGGACTGGTAGAGAAGTCGTGTTCTCTTCTCTACCTTCTCTTTTATATAAAGGTAGGTTCCATTTGGGTCAAGGAGGTACAAGAAATGTTCAGAAGGTTATATTATAGGCCAACAGAGGCAAATTTCCTCACTTTGTTCTATGATACCTACTCACTTACTGCACGTATCTACACCCAATAAATGTTTGAAGAGGAGGAATGCTGCAAAATGATGAAGGGTATTGCCTAGAGAGTAAGAGCATGAATATTAACTACCTACTATGTACAGATAATGTGAAATGTTTCTGCTCTTCAGGAAGCATATAATCTGTAAGGGGAAAGACGATTTAATATCTGCAAAGATAAATAAAGAGATAAATAGTAATCCAGTAAAAACAACATAAGCATGGCCGGGCACAGTGGCTCACGCCTGTAATCCCTTTGCTTTGGGAGGCCAAGGCAGGCAGATTGCTTGAGGTCAGGAGTGTGAGACCAGCCTGGCCAACATGGTGAAAGCCCATCTCTACAAGTACAAAAATTAGCCTGTAATCCCAGCTACTTGGGTGGCTGAAGTAGGAGAATCACTTAAACCCAGGAGGCAGAAGTTGCAGTGAGCTGAGATTGCACCACCGCACTCCAGCTTGGGTGACAGAGAGAGACTCCATCTCAAAAAAAAACAAAACAAAACAACATATGCAATGGTACCAGCCATAGATAATTGATTGCTTGGTGATAAACTGAGCTCTTCTTTGATATTAGACAACTTGGGGGTTCAAATCCTAGATTTTGTGCTTATTTATAAGTAAACCTCAATCTCCTAAATTATAAAACGGGGCTGGTAATATCTAAACTTCTGGAGTTGCTGAGATCACCTAACGACATGATATATAAAAAAAAAAAAAAAAGAAAGAAAGTGTCTAGCACAATTAATTCCTAGCACATCATAACCACTCAATAAGTGGAGGTCAGTGTGAAGAAGTACTATTTCAACCTCTGTATGTTCCCACTAAACATTAATATGTGGGTCATTTTTGATTCTTTAGATGGAAGTTTTTTTGTAGAATTGATGTACTGAACCACATCAATCTAAAAGGAGGAATGCTGCAAAATGATTATTAATGGTCACCAAGCAGTTAATTATGTACTGCTGGTACCATTGTTTATATTTTTTTACTGGATTACTGTTTCTCTCTCTAATTATTTATATTTGCAGATATTTATGTTTCCCCTTACAGATTATATGCTTCCTGAACAGCAGAAACATTTTACATTACTTTCACATAGTAGGTAGTTAATATTCATTCTATGTGCAATACTCTTCATCATTCTGACATTTGACTATTATTAATGACAATAAAATGGAATTCCTAATTAGGTTATAAGTTTTTTAAGATAAAGACCATTATCTTAAATTTTTTAAATTAAATTGTACAGTATTCAGAATACTATAGCAAGAGCAGTGTCTATGATTTCAACATATTTTTTCAAAAACACTGGTCAAAAGAATGCTATAAACACAATTCTTCCCCATTTCTCATAGAACTCTGTTAGCTTGGTAATGATACATACAATTTTCTGTAAGTTATTTAACATAAAATTTTTAAAATATTCATACTTTCTAAACTAGTTACCTTAAACTTTATGAATTATGAATAAATTCAGGACAAAGATAATGGCCTATTTATTTATTTATTTATTTAGACGGAGCCTCGGTCTGGTTGCACAGGTTGGAACTCCAGGTTCAAGCAATTCTCCTGCCTCAGCCTTCTGAGTAGCTGGGATTACAAGCATGCGCCACCGTGCCCGGCTGCTTTTTTTGGTATTTTTAGTAGAGATGGGGTTTCACCATATTGGCCAGGCTGGTGTCAAACTCCTGACCTTGTGATCTGTCTGCCTCAGCCTCCCAAAGTGTTGGGATTACAAGTGTGTAAGCCACTGCACCCCACAGCCTATTTATTTTTGTAGAACTAAAAACATCTTTCATGATCCTTTGTACAGCTAAACAATGACAATGAATTTGTGTTAATAAAAGACAAAAACAGAGTAGCTAAATTACATGAATAGTATAGATCATTAGGCAGAAATTAAATAAGGAGACTACAGTATGTCAATCATAAAATAAACCATCTGCCATTTTTGTTACTTTCAGTCAAGGGAAAGACAGAGATAAAATATTTATAGAAATTCTAGTCTAAGGAAGTTTAAGTAAAGGGCCTTGTAATTGACAGATACAGGGGTTGTTTTTCACCCAGGCAGAAACAAAGATCATGAAAGACATTTCAAACCTGGAAAAATGCGTCAATTCCATAACACAGTAACTTCAGGAGTATATAAAAACTATAGTTTTGTTCACTGAGAGACATGTACCTGAGAGAATGAGTGGGAGGAACCTCTTATGTCACAGAGAAGAGCAGCATGCCACTTTGCCTCAGAAAGCAATCTGTCTGAGAGCCAAATGTAAGGAATCACCAATCCTTTCCTCTTTCTTCCCTAGCACTATATATCTCTCTTGGTTCTTCTTTTTTCTGCCTGTCTGGCTGCTTTATGGAATAACGTTTGGTGTCTTTCTTTTCTTTCATCCATCTCATAATGTAGTGGATGTCTTTTCATTCCACACATTCCCCAGACAATTGCATCCATTTCTCTGGCTTCAACTACTATCCATTTGCTAATGACTCCTAAAACTAAACCTCTAGCTCAGATCTTTCTTATGAGCTCCAGGTCCATTTAATCAACAATTATATCTCTTTGCGAGTATTTCAAATTCAACTTGGCTAAAATGAAACTCACTATCTTCTCTACCAAATCTGCAAATGGTATGGTATCATGATCTTTCCAGTTACTAAAACCAAAAATTTAGGAAACATCCTAGCCTCTCCTTCTTCACACCCCAACTTTTAATCAGTCAAAAGTTCAGAGAAGAAATAAATTGCAAACTATTCACAAATATAAACATGAATAAATTCTGTGGTGTTCAGAAACTAAAATACAGTGAAAATGTAATTTACTAAGTAGTAGATGGAAAAATACATTAAGGTCAAACAGATTTTGGAATTGATGGAAAGCATTCTTATTACCTTTCCCAGTTGTAGAGATTAATATTGATCTGGATTGCTTGATAAACAAGGCCAGCCTGAAGAAGTACTATTTCAGCCTCCTGTATGTTCCCACTAAAAAGTAGTATGTGGGCCATTTTTGATTCTTTAGATGGAAGACTTTTTATAGAATTGATGTACTGAACCTTATCAATCTAAAAAAAGAAAATAAAAATATTGAAGTAGATAATAACAGAAATATAACAAATTATGCTAAGAAAAAACACATGTACATATATGTAAACGTTAATTACTTACTTCACCAATTGCTGCATAGGCTATTTCTGCAGTAGTCATATCTCGATTAGCAACTGCCATAGCAGCTAGACAAGCCCACATGGTTTGCTCCTAAAGTGAAGTATGAGAACAATTATCTTAACTATGTGACTGAACTGCCTTAAAATAAGCAGTGATTTAAATACTCATACCAAAATGATATTTTAATTTAAAAAATAAAAATTACTGAGCATGGCATTGAAAAAAACTAATAATGTGGAAATTTCATTGTGGCCATTTTGTTAAAATATATTAATACACAGAAAACTTTTGAAAGAAATTTTCTGAAATATTCAATTTTGAGTTATTAAGGATTTATTTCTGAATTTAAAATAATAACTCAAGGTTATAAACCTTCCAGTCTTTTTGATGAGGTGTCAAATAATGTAATTTATAGGGAACCAAAGAAATAGTGAAGTTATCAGACAATGATATTATGGCAGATTGCTACTGATATACCAGTTAAGAAGAAATTATTTAGGCAGATAGTGAGGGTATAGAAGTCCTTCATGATAAGGTTTTCCTTTTAATGAAAAGCAGCCCCCAAATCATTTTCTTTTCTAACAAAGAGCAGCCTGTAAAACAGAGCTGCAGACACAAACAAGCAAACCGGAAGCTTGCATGAGTGAATGCCAGTAGTTGTGCCCATAGCAATATACTACCTGGGACTAGGCATGTTCAAAACGGCAGCTCCATCTTCTCTTTTTGCCAGCCATATGTACAGTAAGGAGTAGACAAGATGGCACTGGCCAAGTGCAAAGTCTATTTGCATAATAAGATTAGGGTGGGGTGACCAGCCTTCCCTGTGCTATGTAAATGTCACACCTGGTCAAACCAATCTGTGAGCACTGTGTAAATCAGACACAGCCTCCTCAAGCCTGCCTATGAAATCTGTTGCAGTCCGCCACTTTTCCCTTTTTGGATGCCTCTCTCTGGCAAGGAGCTGCTCTCCTCTCTCCTTTCTTCTGCCTATTACACTTTCCACTCCTTAACCTACCCACATGTGTCCGTCCTTAATTTTCTTGGTGTGAGATGACAAACTCCGGGTATTTACCCCAGACAATGATGCTATTCACCAACAACAACCCATTGTTTAAAAAAAGCATCTAAAAGTTATTTCACAAAACTGTATTCTAAGGAATGTTCACTGATAGTCAATTAAAAAGGTCTACGGTCACACATGTTGGAAAAATACTAGATTCAACCAAGTTGGAAAAAGGCTGATCGAAAGCAGAGATTCTTAACCTTAGCTGTATAAAACAATCATCTGAGGAAATTAAAAAATATGGCTGGGCCTCAATCCAGCTATAATGAATTAGAATCTCTATGGGAGTAGAACTTGGGAATCTGACTTTCAAAGAAGTTCCACAGAAGATTTTTATATGTGCCAGTATGGAAAAACAGTTTAAATTTTATAGCTTCTTCAGAGAATAAATCACACAGCAACATGTATTCCTCTGTATTGCTCATGTCTTTACTTATAAAACAAAAGACATGATCTTATTCACAATTTTCCAGCCTTTAAGCCTATTATCATTGCTCATTTTGCACAAAGGTAAACTACTATGAAATATATATACAACTATGAATCTAAAATGTAAATTACCTTAACAAAGCGACAAAGTCTTACAGCATCTTCCCATTTTGAACTGCTTACATATTCATGGAGAATAGCAGGATATGGTGATATGCTGATGTGAACCAGGGAGCCATCAGCTCTTCTAATAGTTACTTGATTTCCAACAAAACTCACAATATGGGGATTTTTACTAAATTCACTGTTGGGAAAAAAAAAGCAAAGTACAATTTAAAGTTGTATTCTGAGCAAAATTTTTCATGTATATTAAATCTGGGGAGTGGACCATGAAATATACAAGGAGTCTCTAATCTCCAAAAGGCACAACCCCAAAAGTTAACTCCGGGGAGAATGTATATGTTCAAAAAAACTTCGATGTATTTATTTGAATACATACATTCTCCCTGGAATTAACTTTGAATATAAACAGTTGAATATAACTTGCTATATAAAGTAGCAAAAATTATTACATATTTGAGAGCTATTCCTAAGAGCATTTGAAATCATCTTTTTTTCCCTGAGGCTTAAGATAAATCACAACAATAATTAATATAGCTTTAGCTTTTAAAAGTATTAAAAGGTAAACCAATAAAAAGTAAACTAAATTCCAAGACTATTTTCTCAGAATAAAAAGAGGTGAGCCAGGCACAGTGACTCACACTTACAGCCTTAACTACTTGGGAAGATCACTTAAGCCCAGGCTGCAGTGAGCCATGATTACACCACTGCATTCCAGCTTTGGCAACAGAGTGTGATCTTGACTCTAAAAATAAATAAATAAAGAGATGACCTTTAAATAAAGTGACTAACTTCTTTTCATTAGTTCAAATACTTTTAAAAATACACTGTTTTATTTTGATGCTTCGCTGGTTTTGTTAAGGGTTTGAATCTGAATACTAAAAATGAACTCAAAACAGATTTGGAAACTAAGCTAAGGCCTAGAATTAAGAAGCCTTTGTATTCCTATTTTGTCAAGAATAAGAGATCTCCTTGCTATTTCTTAAAGAATTTAGGAATATAAATGCTTTGATTTTCTGAAGCATATAAATTGTAACAAATTTCAGTAACTTTGGTCCTTTCCTACTTTTAATATCAACCAAAAATTCAATTCTACAAACATTTACATTCTTGAAAGTATTAAAGTCAATGATAATCTGTGACAGAGTTGGCTAGCTGTCATAAGGTTGTGCATCCTGAAAAATCTTAAGAGTGACTAGACTAAAATCACTTGATCACACTGAGAAAAATACCTGAGCTACCATTACACAATATTAAGCTTGAAAATTATATTCATATAAGGGACAAATAAATAATTCATATCATACCACACTTTCAACTTGATTCTGTCACTTAAGTCTCAAGCTAGCTTTAGCCAAACAATTTATTCATCAATAAATCTGACTGATGTGAAAAACACCTTGCAGGATTGAAAATAGAAGCAAAAACATGATACTCAGAGTTTTATTTACTACAATACAGAATTATATGCAGTAAAATGTTACCTTGCATCCCTTTCATATAATGTTTTAGGCAAAATGTCTCTGTCCACATAAACTGTATTGGGGTAATACCACACTATAAATCGAGTATCTTGAAGTCCACAAAGGATATTACATGTATCATTCCATGCCAAAGTATGCACCATTGTTCCTTAATTTAAAAAGAATGTTAATGTGCTATTAGCTTTAATATGTAAGAATTAAGAATAGATCTTTAAAATGCCTGACAAACAAAATCCCACAAAATTTCTGTTAGATATGACTCTACTTTCTGATTCTATAATGGTGAAAAACACATACAAAAGAATCACACAATAATTTACAGAAATATTTGAATGCTTTACTTAGAACCCTTATATTTTAAATTTGCAAATCTTTCTTTCAGTGACAATTTAGCTGCAGCAGCTAAAGACTTGCTATTCAGTTAATCCTCTTGTCTTCAGGCCATCAAGTTCCAGATGATCCTCAGTGAGGAATACCGTCCCCTCAATATTCAAGAGTCACTCTTCTACAGGGGACCCCTAGTCTGCCCGTCAGTGGGACATGACAGAGGTGAAGTCCTCCCTTGTCTCCCTTGGACCTAGCTGTATACCACTTTCACCAACCCACGGAGCCACCCTGCCCTGACAGCTAGCAAGAGGCCAAGATCCACAGAATAACCACCACTGTCTCTCTGTCAGCAGGAAGCAGTTACAGAAGACTGACTTTTGTCCATTTTCCCCATAGAATTGGGGTCTTGGACTCTTGAGGGTGGAAATGTTACAGCAGGTAGTCAGGCAGACATGAGCAAGGCAGGAGAGGACCCTGCCACCAGCACCAGGAATGTCAGATGACCATCAGGTGATGGTCAGGCTGTTGTTAAGCTCTCTCTCTAAAATAATAATTGGTTGCAGCCAGTGCCAGGGAAAGGTAGTCTCTCAATATAAACGCCAAAACTGGAAATCAGTAGCTTCTCAATAAGATCTCAAGAACTAGGTGAGTGGGCTCACACAAGCGTACTAACAGGTAAAATGGTGGAGGAGTTTAATTGGTATACAAACTTCCTCTAGAAACACTGGAGTGGTAAGGGAAAAACGCCTCAAGTGAGCATGTGTATAACTTCAGTAAACACACAGTGCATGTGGCCCCTCCCAGGTGCTGGCAGGTCACTGGGCATGTGGACAGCCTACCCAAGGAAAGAATCAGGGCAGAAGGGTTGCAACTCCCCAGAAGCATGCCAAAGTATAAAACCCCAAGTCAAAGATCAAAGAGTGCACTTGATCTCTCAAGCTACCTGCTTGCCCTCTTCCAAGTTTACTCTATTTCCTTTCTTTCCTGCTCTAAATCTTTTGAATAGGCCGGGCCCGGTGGGTCATGCCTGTAATCTCAGCACCTTAAGAGACCAAGGCAGGTGGATGGCTTGAGCTCAGGAGTTCGAGACAAGCCTGGGCAACATGGTGAAACCTTGTCTCTACCAAAATACAAAAAAAATTAGCTAGATGTGGTGGCACATGCCTGTAGTCCTAGCTACTTGGGAGGCTGAGGCAGGAGAATCACTTGAGCCCAGGAGGCAGAAGTTACGGTGAGCCTTGATCTTGCCACTGCACTCCAGCACAGGTGACAGAGTGAGACCCTATCTCAAATAAAACACAATAAAAATTTTAAAATAAAGCTTTTAATAAACTTTCACTCCTACTCTTTAAAAAATGGGTTAAGTAGCTAAGAAGTATTACAAGATCAAAACATTAAAACATTTCCAGATTCATTCAAATTATTTATTATAGTAAATATAAGAAAGTTGACAATTAAAACTTAAAATGTATTCAAATTATTTTACCAAGCTTGATAATTTGTTCTTCCTTCCCAAATCGTTTCACAGAAGTGATACAGAGATCTCTATTTTTATCAATGAAAGCAATTTTTCTATCATTGGTAAGTCCTTTTTGATCCAGAGCAATTTCCAAGATTTCATTCTAAAATTTTTTAAAAATGTAAATACTGGGTTAGTTTCAGTGTTTGACATAAGATCATTTTAATTAATTATAAAATCATTTCCTTTAAGATCAATTAAATGTCATTTACACATTTATAATGATAAAATGTCCCTGTTAAATAATTTTAAACTGCCAACACATTAATCGTTCAAAAGCTGCACTAAAGTATATTTGCCTGACATCCAAGGAAAAGATACCTCCTAAAATACAATAAAATAATATATATTCTGATACTCTGCAGGCTGAGAAACACTCCCCTCTGTCCTGACCTACCTTTCGTAGTCAGGGTGAAAGGGTCAGGCAATTCTGAGTATCATATGAGAGGTCTATTTTGATTAATAAGTTGCCTAACAACTATCTGTTAAATATTTGTAAAAACAAATTTTGGAAATATGTGGAAATACATCATGTGTCCAGGGCCTTAAATTCTACAGATTCTCTCACATTCATTCTTGCAAAACAGGAAACAAGCTTGTAATGTAGGTATTACTATACTTAATTTACAAATCAGAAGACTAGACTCACACTCACTGAGCAATTTTGCTCAGAAAAAGCCAGTATCAAGTATATATAAACTTGCAACTCAGACTTCTAACTCCAAGATCATTGTTTTCATCTGCTAGTGAGATGAATTTTACTATAACTTGAAAATGTTTCAATATAGATTCATTTTAATTCAAACCAAGAAAGATTTATTTACTTCCTACAATGTCTGAAGACTTTGGTAGGAATTGTGAATTCAACAAGAATCATGACAACAACATCAAGTCATTGTGCCAAAATGAACTACAAAAAACGCTTTTTAAAGTAAAACAAAATACACATATACTTTTATCCAAATTGATGAACCAATCATATACCAGTTCATAATACATTTTTAAAAATTCAGCTCTTTCTAGAATACCATAATTTATATTTTAAGGAAGAAAAGAATCTGGTTTCATATATATCAAGGCATGCATGAAATATAACTCTAGGTATTTTCAAAATGGAAATGTTAACAATAAAGAATTGCTTATCATCGTCATCATCACCATCATCATCAGAACCTAGTGTATTCTTTTAAAAACACTGCTAAACAGATATGACTCTCCTAAGAAATTAAAAATCAAAGATGGACACTAATTATAATAATGCCTATGTACATAGGGGAAGAGGGGCTCCCTCACTTCATTCAGCAGGGCTTCCCCCATTTTCTTCTCGTCAAGTCCTACCACCTCCACATAGGTTCTATTCCTCCTGGGTTACTCTTTCTAGTGGGACATAAAAGCAGTTTTGTGTTCATTAGAACCATCTCCCTTGCCCTACACTAATCAATATTCATTTACTAATACACAGACTTGAGTTCCAGTTTGAGCTCTGTTATTATTTGGGAAGATCTTGGATATGAATCTCTTCCACATATAAAATAAAATAGAGTGGGTGATTTTTCTATTATTTAATAGAATGTAAAATTTAAAAATCCTTTGTATTGCATACAAATGTACTGGGTAATTGGGTGAAGTGTGACATGTAGAAGACACTTTCATTCTTATAATTAGGAAATTATAAATTTCTTAATTTTAATTGTAAATTAAATTGTAAATTGTAAATTTTATTTACAATTAAATTATTTTAATTGTAAATTTCTTAGAAAATTCTTACACTTAGGAAAAGTGTTATAGAAAGAGTTATAAATTTAAAATAAATATTTAACCTTATTAATTGATTCTCCTTTCAATCCTACTAACAAAAATGACTGCATCTTGAAAAGCTGAAAAATTTACTCCTTTTGATATGCTTAATCTTACTGAAGAGGAAAAACTCTGCTTACATAGTTTTGATTTAAAATGACAATAACGGAGAGGTTATAGAGAAATAAGCACCTCATATATTACCAGTGCAAAAGTAAACTGATAAACTCTCTTTGAAAGATGACTTTACAATATTTATTAAAATTACAAATTCTCATATCCTTTGACCCAGCAACAATATCTCAAGAATAGATCCCACAGTTACACTGGCACATGTACAAGAAGATGTATATGCAAGGTAATTCATCTTGTTAATACTGTAATATTAATGGCAAAAGATTGGAAACAGTTTAAATTCTGATACATACATAAAATGTTATACCATACAGTGGGAGGAAAAAGGGTTGAGAAAGCACTTTGTGTATAGATATGGAACCATCTCCAGAAAGAGAGTATTACATGAAAAAAGCAAAGTGTAAAACTGTTTGTTACATTTTTGTAAAAGGGGAGGAAGAGAACATATATCAGTTTTGTTGGTACATAACACTAAAAATCTCTGGAAGAATATATAAGAGATTAATAACAATGGTTACTTATTTGGTGGAGAGGCACTACAGTGATGAAAAATAGGTATAGTAGGGAGACTACTACTGTATACTTTTTAATGCTTTTTGATTTTTGAACCATATAAATGTGTTTGTTATTCAAATTTAAAACTAGGGCCAGGCGTGGTGGCTCACATCTGTAATCCTAGCACTTTGCAGGGCTGAGGCGAGTGGATTGCTTGAGCTCAGGAGTTCGAGACCAGCCTGGGCAACATGGCGAAACCCTGTCTCTTCCAAAAACAAACAAACAAAAAAAATTAATTACAAAAAATATATATAATTTTGAGTAACATTTCACTAGAAGTATTAATAAAACTAAAAGTGTCTCTAGACCCTATCATATCAGTAATTTAGAAGGATAACTCAACGTAATGTGCTTCTTTTTCTAAGGCTAAAAATCAGAAACCAATAAACAACTTAAAATTCAGGGTCTTTTGTACTTTGTATAGAGATTTCTTACTACAGTCTTAAAACCTAAAGAAAATGCTGGCTAAGAATAGGTCAATGAGAAAACTGCAAGATATTTAGAAGCACAAATACATTTTTATTTACTGACAGGTGCTAAAATTTTAATCAAAAAAGAACATGCAACTGAAAAGCAGTGAAGAGTTTGACAACAGACATATAAGTCAGATGCTTTTATTCAACTAATTTGCATGTATAGCTTCCTATCACGAACTTTACCAGTGCTTAGTCTTTAACTGTGACATTTTTAGGCGAAACAGTCAATGGAGAATGCACATTGACTTTAAATAAAAAACTAATTCCTTTGTGTCGTCTTTAAAATGAAAACATTAATTTTGAAAAGGAAGTAAATAAACAGCGGCTATTTACATTAGAAGTAGTTAATGTTCATTACCTTATGAGAAAGAAACTTTCCATCACCTAAAGGCTTTCCAGTTGACGCCTCAAAGAGGAAGATTACTTGAAAAAAAAGTAGAACATTAATTAATGTGTTATATTAGAATTTTTACTGGTAAAATTCAGTGAAACTATTATAATCCTTATGAGAAATTATTTACCTCTCTAGACCACAGAGAGTTAAATAATTCAGCACAGAAGAGCAGCAGCATCCAATTTTAATTTATTAATGTGGTCACATTTCTTATGAAAACAATAAAACTGAATACTTCTTTCTAAAACACATTCCCTAATTAGAATTTTTATTAATGGTATGGCATCAATGCTCAACAATGGGAAGTCCAAATGTGAATGTAATTTATAATTCTGATAACTTTGATTTAAACTAATACAACACCATAGAGTAGAGGCCAAAGGAAAACATCCTCTTTGTCCTTTGAAGGTTAGCTGAAAATCAACTCATAAAAGGCAGATTAATAGGAGAAATGGTATACAATTTTATTAACTTACATGGGGGAGAATCAGAGAGTGATTACCCTACCATACAATGGGGTACAGATGGTTAAAAGCCACTTCTTCCCCTTCTTAAGGGAAATGGAGATGGGGAAGTGTGGATGGTTTTAGAATGGGTAGTAAATGATTTCTAAGGGAATTCAGTGGGCATGAAGAACATTCAGTGGCCTGGAACCGTCTGTTGGGCCCACAGAGCACACAATGGTTTGTGACAAAAGTCTGCTCAGGTGTGTTGACAGCTTTCTGTATTTCTTCCTGCAATATGAGTTTAGTTAATGAAAACTCAAGGAAGGGACCAGAGAGAACTGTTGTCTTCTTTGGTGGGTCCGAAGTAGAGGTAGATAAGGGAACTTCAGCACAGCATGTGAAAGCACCATATTTTGGGGTGTCAGTTTCTAGACCCCAACAATAGACCATCATATTCCATAAAGGAAAAACATGTTGAATGTCTACTATAATGCCAGGCAACATGTTATGTGCTGTTCAGTTTTCTGTTATTAATATGCTATGCTGGTATAATCAATAATTTATCTGGTCTTCATCCTGGAGCTTCAAAAATGCTGAGACTTTCCGGAGTGATTAGAGTATCTGTATTATTGCTAGTGAGGAGACTCCTGGTGGGCCCCTAGATAGCTTCAGGATAGGGGCTGATAATCAGATCAAGCATGTGGTTAGAGGGTCTGAACTTTCAGGTTCCCAGTCTCTGGAGACGGGAAGCGGGCTCGAGACTGGGTTCATCATGTGGCCAATGATTTAATTAACCATGCCAATGTAATAAAACCCCATACAAATTCTGAATGCCAAAGCTCAGTGGAGCTTCCTGGTTACTGAATACATTGATGAGCTGGGAAGATGATGTGTCCTGAGAGGAGAGGGCACAGAAACTCTGTGTCCATCCTTTATATACTAAAAAAATACAAAAAACTAGCCGGGCGAGGTGGCGGGCGCCTGTAGTCCCAGCTACTTAGGAGGCTGAGGCAGGAGAATGGCGTGAACCCGGGAGGCGGAGCTTGCAGTGAGCTGAGATCCGGCCACTGCACTCCAGCCTGGGCGACAGAGCGAGACTCCGTCTCAAAAAAAAAAAAAAAAAAAAAAAAAAAAAAAAAAAAAAACTGTAATAATAAGTATAGCTTTCCTGAGTTCTGTGAGTCATTTTAGTGAATTATCAAACTTGAAGGCATTGTGGGAATCCCTGAATTTGCAGCTAGTTGGTCAGAAAAGTAGGCAGCTGCAGTGGGGTTGGGGGAGCGTTAGACTTGTGACTGTCATCTGAAATAGGAGCAGTCTTGTGGAAGACTGTGCCCTTAAGCTTTGGTGTCTGCATTAACTCTGGGTAGTGTAGAAATGAATTGCAGTATACCCAGTTGAGATGAAAATGGAATAGTTGGTATCAGGTTACTGAAACATATGGTTTGGGAAGAGAAAGGATGAAAGGGCAGGGATGAAGAACTTCTGATTCCTCAGTGGCTATGGGGTCCCCCAGGATATGAAACACCAGCTATGCTGCAATCAGTTATTGGAGGCAAAAGTTACTGATGAAATTTAGAGATGATGCATACATCTTCTGGGAACTGGCTCACTAAATGCATAGGAAAATGCAAAACAGTAAGAAAAAAGAGAAATATACAATCTCTTGGTAATTGCTATCTATAATATAACAGCTAAAAATGAAAGGAAGAGATGAATCAAATATAAATTCTGGCCAGTCTAAATTATGGCCTCTAGCCTCAGGGCCCCAAATGAAGGAACGAATGTGTTGGGAAAGATACTGGATTCTTGCCAGTTCAAGGAACAGGCACTAGCCTCAGAGTCATTTTCAAAGGAAAAAGTTATGCTGAAACAAATCATGAAAAAGACTAAAATGATCCATAACAGAATGGGGACAGACAGAGGGAAGTGTCTAGAAACTCATTCAAACTGGGAAAAAAAATCTTTAAACAGTTATTAAGAAATACAGTGTGGTCCGGGCTTGGTGGCTCACGCCTGTAATCCCAGCACTTTGGGAGGCCAAGGCGGGCGGATCACAAGGTCAGGAGATTGAGGCCATCCTGGATAACACAGTGAAACCTCGTCTCTTCTAAAAATATAGAAAATTAGCCAGGCGTGGCGGCCTGCGCCTGTAGTCCCAGCTACTTGGGAGGCCAAGGCAGGAGAATGACGTGAACCCGGGAGGTGGAGCTTGCAGTGAGCATAGATCACGTCACTGCACGCCAGCCTGGGTGACAGAGCGAGACTCCATCTCAAAAAAAAAAAAAAAAAAAAAGAAAACACAGCAAACAAAACTATAAAAACCCTGGAAGACAACCTAGGCAATACCATTCTGGACATGGGAACAAGGAAAGATTTCATGACAAAGACGCCAAAAGCAATCACAACAAAAGCAAAAATTGACAAATAGAATCTAATTAAATTTAAGACCTGCACAGCAAAAGAAACTATCAACAGAGTAAACAGACAACCTACAGAATAGGAGAAAATTTCTGCAAACTGTGCATCTGACAAAACTCTAATATCCAACATCTATAAGGAACTTAACAAATTTTTAAGAAAAAAAAACCATTAAAAATTGGGCAAAGGACAGGAACTTAAAAGAAGACATACATGTGGCCAACAAACATATGAACGAAAGCACAGTATCACTGATCATTAGAGAAATACAAATCAAAACCACAATGAGATACCATTTCATACCAGTCAGAATGGCTATTATTAAAAAGTCAAAAAATAACAGATGCTGGTGAGTTGTGGAGAAAAGGGAATAGTTTAACACTGTTGGTGGGAGTGTAAATTAGTTCAATCATTGTGGAGAGGAGTGTGGCAATTCCTCAAAGAGCTAAAAACAGAACTACCATTCAACCCAGCAATCCCATTACTGGGTGTATACCCAAAGGAATATAAATCAGTCTATCACAAAGACATATGCATGCAAATGTTCACTGCAACACCTATCCACAATGGCAAAGACATGGAGTCAACTTAAATGTCCATCAATGACAGATCTGATAAAGAAAATGTTGTACATATACACCATGGAATACTGTGCAGCCATAAAAAAGAATAGATCATGTCCTTTGCGGGAATGTTGATGGAGCTGGAGGCCATTATCCTTGACAAACTAATGCAGAAACAGAAAACCAATTACCACATGTTCTCACTTATAAGTGGGAGCTAAATAACGAGAACTCATGGACACAAAGAGGGAAACAAATACTGGGGGCTTGAGGGTGAAGAGTGGGAGGAGGGAGAGGATCAGAAAAAATAATTATTGGGTACTAGGCTTAGTAACTAGGTGATGAAATAATCTGTACAATAAACCCCTATGACACAACGTTTACCAATGTAACAAACCTACACATGTACCCTGAACCTAAAACAAAAGTTTTTTTGGTTGTTTTTTAAAGAAATGGGGTGAAAAAGCAAATGATGATGGGGGTAAAATGAAAGGGAAAGAGAAAGGAGAGAGTCAAGGGACTCATCATAGCAGCGTGGGAGTCTGGGATCAAAACACAGAGGTTGGGTGGACCAATGGGGCGGTCCTGCTAGTGCCCCAAAATTTAAGAGTGCTAAGCAAATCTGCTTTATTCATCTTAGTTTGGAAGAATTTGGAAAGCAGAAAGGCAAAGATGGCAAAAAGAAACCTGATCTTGAATTACCTGGAGCAATGGTCTACCAATTTAATCAAGAAAAAGATTCAGGAAAGAGCCTGGGTTCCTTGGCTCAATTCTGAGCTGCAGACCCAACACCTTAAGCACATGAATAGGCAAAATGGTTAGGGGGTAGAGAGGAGAAGACTCTAGACACCTTGATGCAAAAGTGCCATGTACTTTGGTCCAAAACCCCCTGGTGAAGTCCTAAAGGAGACTACAATTAAATCGAGAGAGTACAGAAGTGCAAGCGTTGGTAGAAGAAAGGTGAAAGTTTGAATGAAAACTGGAGAGTTTAAACAGACTTTATGTGAAGAGGCTGTGTCTCCTTTACCTGAATGTTTCATGGGAATAGATACTATGTCTGACCGGAACACTTCCCCCACCTACTACTGAAAGTCTTAATGGGGCCGGGCTCACACCTGTAATCCCAGCATTTTGGGATGCTGAGGTGGGCAGATCACTTGAGGTTAGGAGTTTGAGACTAGCCTGGCCAACATGGTAAAACCCCACCTCTCCTAAAACTACAAAAAATTAGCTGGGCGTGGTGGCGCATGCCTGTAATACTAGCTATTCAGGAGGCTGAAGCAGGAGAATCATTTGAATCTGGGAGGATGAGGTTGCAGTGAGCCGACATCACGCCACTGCACTCCAGCCTGGGCAACAGAGTGAGACTGTGTCTCAAAAAAAGGAAAAAAAAAAAAAAAGAAAACAAAGTCCTAATGGGAGTCACAACTAGATTGAGAGGATATAGAAATGCAAGAGCTAATGGCATTAAGGTGAAAGTTTTGGATGAAAATTTGTATATTTAAACCAGTTTTTTTTTTTTTTTAGACGGAGTTTTTGCTCTTGTTGACCAGGCTGGAGTGCAGTGGTGCAATCTCAGCTCACTGTAAGCGATTCTCCTGCCTCACCCTCCCGAATAGCTGGGACACCGGCTAATTTTTTTGTATTTTTAGTAAAGACGGGGTTTCGCCATGTTGGCCAGGCTGGTCTTGAATTCCTGACCTCAGGTGATCCGCCTGCCTTGGCTTCCCAAAGTGCTGGGATTACAGATGTGAGCCACCACGCCTGGCCCCAAACGAGCTTTATGTTAAGTAGTTGTGTCTCATTTGCCAGAATGTATTATGGGGACTGATATTACGTCTGACTGGAGAGCGTTTCCTCTATCAAGTAATGTGAAACAGAAAGCATGTAAATCCACCCTTTAAGCAATATTAATTGGGAATGCAAAATGGGAATCAATAAGATTACTCAAGTTCAACAGGCCTTGAATATCAATCAGTATATGAATTAGTATGGACGAATTCTCTATACAATAACCCTGGGTAGAATACAGATTGGAACTTACAGGAGAAAGCCTATGAACACCTCTCGGTGAAAATTACTGGGATTCTGGACTAGAGAATTCCCATCTGGGGGAAATTACTAGCTTGCTATCTGACATTAATTGAAACTGACCCTATAACCGAAGAATAGAAAATAATCTTGAAGGGGGCGGAGCAAGATGGCCGAATAGGAACAGCTCCAGTCTCCAACTCCCAGCGCGAGCGACACAGAAGACAGGTGATTTCTGCATTTTCAACTGAGGTACTGGGTTCATCTCACTGGGGAGTGCCAGACAATCGGTGCTGGTCAGCTGCTGCAGCCCGACCAGCGAGAGCTGAAGCAGGGCGAGGCATTGCCTCACCTGGGAAGTGCAAGGGGGGAGGGAATCCCTTTTCCTAGCCAGGGGAACTGGGAGACACAACACCTGGAAAATCGGGTAACTCCCACCCCAATACTGCGCTTTAAGCAAACAGGCACACCAGGAGATCATATCCCACACCTGGTCGGGAGGGTCCCACACCCACGGAGCCTCCCTCATTGCTAGCACAGCAGTCTGTGATCTACTGGCAAGGCAGCAGCGAGGCTGGGGGAGGGGCGCCCGCCATTGCTGAGGCTTAAGTAGGTAAACAAAGCTGCTGGGAAGCTCGAACTGGGTGGAGCTCACAGCAGCTCAAGGAAACCTGCCTGTCTCTGTAGACTCCACCTCTGGGGACAGGGCACAGTAAACAATAACAAACGCAGCAGAAAGCTCTGCAGACGCAAACGACTCTGTCTGACAGCTTTGAAGAGAGCAGTGGATCTCCCAACACGGAGGTTGAGATCTGAGAAGGGACAGACTCCCTGCTCAAGTGGGTCCCTGACCCCTGAGTAGCCTAACTGGGAGACATCCCCCACTAGGGGCAGTCTGACACCCCACACCTCACAGGGTGGAGTACACCCCTGAGAGGAAGCTTCCAAAGCAAGAATCAGACAGGTACACTCGCTGTTCAGAAATATTCTATCTTCTGCAGCCTCTGCTGCTGATACCCAGGCAAACAGGGTCTGGAGTGGACCTCAAGCAATCTCCAACAGACCTACAGCTGAGGGTCCTGACTGTTAGAAGGAAAACTATCAAACAGGAAGGACACCTACACCAAAACCCCATCAGTACATCACCATCATCAAAGACCAGAGGCAGATAAAACCCCAAAGATGGGGAAAAAGCAGGGCAGAAAAGCTGGAAATTCAAAAAATAAGAGCGCATCTCCCCCTGCAAAGGAGCGCAGCTCATCGCCAGCCACGGATCAAAGCTGGACGGAGAATGACTTCGATGAGATGAGAGAAGAAGGCTTCAGTCCATCAAATTTCTCAGAGCTAAAGGAGGAATTACGTACCCAGCGCAAAGAAACTAAAAATCTTGAAAAAAAAGTGGAAGAATTGATGGCTAGAGTAATTAATGCAGAGAAGGTCATAAACGAAATTAAAGAGATGAAAACCATGACACCAGAAATACGTGACAAATGCACAAGCTTCAGTAACCGACTCGATCAACTGGAAGAAAGAATGTCAGCGATTGAGGATCAAATGAATGAAATGAAGCGAGAAGAGAAACCAAGAGAAAAAAGAAGAAAAAGAAATGAACGAAGCCTGCAAGAAGTGTGGGATTATGTAAAAAGACCAAATCTACGTCTGATTGGGGTACCTGAAAGTGAGGGGGAAATTGGAACCAAGTTGGAAAACACTCTTCAGGATATCATCCAGGAGAACTTCCCCAACCTAGTAGGGCAGGCCAACATTCAAATCCAGGAAATACAGAGAACGCCACAAAGATACTCCTCGAGAAGAGCAACTCCAAGACACATAATTGCCAGATTCACCAAAGTTGAAATGAAGGAAAAAATCTTAAGGGTAGCCAGAGAGAAAGGTCGGGTTACCTACAAAGGGAAGCCCATCAGACTAACAGCAGATCTCTCGGCAGAAATTCTTCAAGCCAGAAGAGAGTGGGGGCCAATATTCGACATTCTTAAAGAAAAGAATTTTAAACCCAGAATTTTATATCCAGCCAAACTAAGTTTCATAAGTGAAGGAGAAATAAAATCCTTTACAGATAAGCAAATGCTTAGAGATTTTGTCACCACTAGGCCTGCCTTACAAGAGACCCTGAAGGAAGCACTAAACATGGAAAGGAACAACCGGTACCAGCCATTGCAAAAACATGCCAAAATGTAAAGACCATCAAGGCTAGGAAGAAACTGCATCAACTAACGAGCAAAATAACCAGTTAATATCATAATGGCAGGATCAAGTTCACACATAACAATCTTAACCTTAAATGTAAATGGACTAAATGGTCCAATTAAAAGATACAGACTGGCAAACTGGATAAAGAGTCAAGACCCATCAGTCTGCTGTATTCAGGAGACCCATCTCACATGCAGAGACATACATAGGCTCAAAATAAAGGGATGGAGGAAGATTTACCAAGCAAATGGAGAACAAAAAAAAGCGGGGGTTGCAATACTAGTCTCTGATAAAACAGACTTTAAACCATCAAAGATCAAAAGAGACAAAGAAGGCCATTACATAATGGTAAAGGGATCAATTCAACAGGAAGAGCTAACTATCCTAAATATATATGCACCCAATACAGGAGCACCCAGATTCATAAAGCAAGTCCTTAGAGACTTACAAAGAGACTTAGACTCCCCTACAATAATAATGGGAGACTTCAACACTCCACTGTCAACATTAGACAGATCAACGAGACAGAAAGTTAACAAGGATATCCAGGAATTGAACTCATCTCTGCAGCAAGCAGACCTAATAGACATCTATAGAACTCTCCACCCCAAATCAACAGAATATACATTCTTCTCAGCACTACATCGTACTTACTCCAAAATTGACCACGTAATTGGAAGTAAAGCACTCCTCAGCAAATGTACAAGAACAGAAATTATAACAAACTGTCTCTCAGACCACAGTGCAATCAAACTAGAACTCAGGACTAAGAAACTCAATCAAAACCGCTCAACTACATGGAAACTGAACAACCTGCTCCTGAATGACTACTGGGTACATAACGAAATGAAGGCAGAAATAAAGATGTTCTTTGAAACCAATGAGAACAAAGATACAACATACCAGAATCTCTAGGACACATTTAAAGCAGTGTGTAGAGGGAAATTTATAGCACTAAACGCCCACAAGAGAAAGCAGGAAAGATCTAAAATTGACACTCTAACATCGCAATTAAAAGAACTAGAGAAGCAAGAGCAAACACATTCGAAAGCTAGCAGAAGGCAAGAAATAACTAAGATCAGAGCAGAAGTGAAGGAGATAGAGACACAAAAAACCCTCCAAAAAATCAATGAATCCAGGAGTTGGTTTTTTGAAAAGATCAACAAAATTGACAGACCACTAGCAAGACTAATAAAGAAGAAAAAGGAGAAGAATCAAATTGACGCAATTAAAAATGATAAAGGGGATATCACCACCGACCCCACAGAAATACAAACTACCATCAGAGAATACTATAAACACCTCTACGCAAATAAACTGGAAAATCTAGAATAAATGGATAATTTCCTGGACACTTACACTCTCCCAAGACTAAACCAGGAAGAAGTTGAATCCCTGAATAGACCAATAGCAGGCTCTGAAATTGAGGCAATAATTAATAGCCTACCAACCAAAAAAAGTCCAGGACCAGATGGGTTCACAGCTGAATTCTACCAGAGGTACAAGGAGGAGTTGGTACGATTCCTTCTGAAACTATTCCAATCAATAGAAAAAGAGGGAATCCTCCCTAACTCATTTTATGAGGCCAACATCATCCTGATACCAAAGCCTGGCAGAGACACAACAAAAAAAGAGAATTTTAGACCAATATCCCTGATGAACATCAATGCAAAAATCCTCAATAAAATACTGGCAAACCGGATTCAGCAACACATCAAAAAGCTTATCCACCATGATCAAGTGGGCTTCATCCCTGGGATACAAGGCTGGTTCAACATTCGCAAATCAATAAACATAATCCAGCATATAAACAGAACCAAAGACAAGAACCACTTGATTATCTCAATAGATGCAGAAAAGGCTTTTGACAAAATTCAACAGCCCTTCATGCTAAAAACGCTCAATAAATTCGGTATTGATGGAATGTACCTCAAAATCATAAGAGATATTTATGACAAACCCACAGCCAATATCATACTGAATGGGCAAAAACTGGAAAAATTCCCTTTGAAAACTGGCACAAGACAGGGATGCCCTCTCTCACCACTCCTATTCAACATAGTGTTGGAAGTTCTGGCTAGGGCAATCAGGCAAGAGAAAGAAATCAAGGGGATTCAGTTAGGAAAAGAAGAAGTCAAATTGTCCCTGTTTGCAGACGACATGATTGTATATTTAGAAAACCCCATTGTCTCAGCCCAAAATCTCCTTAAGCTGATAAGAAACTTCAGCAAAGTCTCAGGATACAAAATTAATGTGCAAAAATCACAAGCATTCTTATACACCAGTAACAGACAAACAGAGAGCCAAATCAGGAATGAACTTCCATTCACAATTGCTTCAAAGAGAATAAAATACCTAGGAATCCAACTTACAAGGGATGTAAAGGACCTCTTCAAGGAGAACTACAAACCACTGCTCAGTGAAATCAAAGAGGACACAAACAAATGGAAGAACATACCATGCTCATGGATAGGAAGAATCAATATCGTGAAAATGGCCATACTGCCCAAGGTAATTTATAGATTCAATGCCATCCCCATCAAGCTACCAGTGAGCTTCTTCACAGAATTGGAAAAAACTGCTTTAAAGTTCATATGGAACCAAAAAAGAGCCCGCATCTCCAAGACAATCCTAAGTCAAAAGAACAAAGCTGGAGGCATCACGCTACCTGACTTCAAACTATACTACAAGGCTACAGTCACCAAAACAGCATGGTACTGGTACCAAAACAGAGATATAGACCAATGGAACAGAACAGAGTCCTCAGAAATAATACCACACATCTACAGCCATCTGATCTTTGACAAACCTGAGAGAAACAAGAAATGGGGAAAGGATTCCCTATTTAATAAATGGTGCTGGGAAAACTGGCTAGCCATAAGTAGAAAGCTGAAACTGGATCCTTTCCTTACTCCTTATATGAAAATTAATTCAAGATGGATTAGAGACTTAAATGTTAGACCTAATACCATAAAAATCCTAGAGGAAAACCTAGGTAGTACCATTCAGGACATAGGCATGGGCAAAGACTTCATGTCTAAAACACCAAAAGCAACAGCAGCAAAAGCCAAAATTGACAAATGGGATCTCATTAAACTAAAGAGCTTCTGCACAGCAAAAGAAACTACCATCAGAGTGAACAGGCAACCTATAGAATGGGAGAACATTTTTGCAATCTACTCATCTGACAAAGGGCTAATATCTACAACCTACAAAGAACTCAAACAAATTTACAAGAAAAAAACAAACAACCCCATCAAAAAGTGGGCAAAGGATATGAACAGACATTTCTCAAAAGAAGACATTCATACAGCCAACAGACACATGAAAAAATGCTCATCATCACTGGCCATCAGAGAAATGCAAATCAAAACCACAATGAGATACCATCTCACACCAGTTAGAATGGCAATCATTAAAAAGTCAGGAAACAACAGGTGCTGGAGAGGATGTGGAGAAATAGGAACACTTTTACACTGTTGGTGGGATTGTAAACTAGTTCAACCATTATGGAAAACAGTATGGCGATTCCTCAAGGATCTAGAACTAGATGTACCATATGACCCAGCCATCCCATTACTGGGTATATACCCAAAGGATTATAAATTATGCTGCTATAAAGACACATGCACACGTATGTTTATTGCAGCACTATTCACAATAGCAAAGACTTGGAATCAACCCAAATGTCCATCAGTGACAGATTGGATTAAGAAAATGTGGCACATATACACCATGGAATACTATGCAGCCATAAAAAAGGATGAGTTTGTGTCCTTTGTAGGGACATGGATGCAGCTGGAAACCATCATTCTTAGCAAACTATCACAAGAACAGAAAACCAAACACCGCATGTTCTCACTCATAGGTGGGAACTGAACAATGAGATCACTTGGACTCGGGAAGGGGAACATCACACACCGGGGCCTATCATGGGGAGGGGGGAGGGGGGAGGGATTGCATTGGGAGTTATACCTGATGTAAATGACGAGTTGATGGGTGCAGCACACCAACATGGCACAAGTATACATATGTAATAAACCTGCACGTTATGCACATGTACCCTACAACTTAAAGTATAATAATAATAAATAAATTAAAAAAATAAAAAAAATAAAAATAAAAAAGAAAATAATCTTGAAATCTAATGTACCCATAGTATCTTGGGTGACACTGGAGACAGATTCTACTAGGAAAGGCAATGCCCAGAAGAGTTTCATAATAAAATGGAAATGTATTGAGTAGGAACACATTACTGGGAAATACAAAAAGTTACAGTGTATTCATGAGTCTACCTGCTCTGACTGACTTTGGAACCACTTGAGGAGCTGCCAAATTCTGTTGACACTCGGACAGTGGCCTATAAACAGCTCTCAATTAACCAACAGATAGTTGCTTGGTTTATGAATAGCAGTTCTATTGTGAACATACAACGTTTTATTTGTAAGGCCACCCCCTGACAGAAGAAGGTGAAAACAAATAAGTGTGGTGGGCTGCACTGCATGCTATTTGCCTCGATATCTGAGTTTTTATTAACTTGCAGGCCATGGTCACATGGTCAGGCAAGAAGGACAATGGAAAACTGGCCTGTTATAGGAATGCCCATATAGGGTACAGCCTTCAAGGAACTTACTATGGGAACTTGATGGGTGCATTAAGGTATGGCGTATCAATGCTTATCAGGAGACTTCCCCTTCTAGGTTCAAAAGGTGATTGGAATTGACGAGCAAATACCTCAGGATGCCTGCTTGAGGTGGCCCCCTTGGGTATATGAAGCAAGTGAACACTGGGGGCTGCAGCAATGCAGAGATGAACTAAATCTAGAAATGTTCCTCTCAAACCCTCTGAGGCACAAAATACCAGCAAGAACTTTCTGTCTGCCCATGACAGACTGCAGATGGCTATAGGGCAGATTCCCCAGGAGGATGGCCCTACATATGGCTGGAAACCTGGACTCATGCCAGTAGCCCTGGAGGGCTACAAAAGGGTCCTGAGATGAGTAGATGCTGACTCTGCACTGGGCTTTGCTTAACCAGTGGTAGCCTGGCAAATACTGAGGGAACTATAAAAGAGCCAGCAGAGAAGATAATGCATTGATTTGGACTACCTAGTCACATTTCATCAGACCAAGGAACATACTTTGCAATCCATAATGTCCAACAATGGGCAGAGAGATATCTTCCCCAGAGTAATGGTTTGGTAAAGAATCAGAATGGTAAGTTAAAACAGTGGTTTTCTAAAACAGGGGAAAGCATGAAGAACTGGCTTGCATGCCTGCATGAGTATGGATTCAGCAAGAGAGAAGCAAAGAGATAGATTCCTGCACTAGATAGATTCCTCTGTTTTTTTGTTTTGTTTTGTTTTGTTTTGAGACAGAGTCTCGCTCTGTCACCCAGACTGGATTGCAGTGGTGCTATCTTGGCTCACTACAACCTCGGCTCACTGCAACCTCCGCCTCCCAAGTTCAAGCGATTCTCCTGCTTCAGCCTCCTGAGTAGCTGGGATTACAGGTGCGTACCACCATGGCCGGCTAATTTTTGTATTTTTAGTAGAGACAGGGTTTCACCATGTTGGTCAAGTTGGTCGAACTCCTGACCTTGTGATCTGCCCACCTTGGCCTCCTTTAGTTTTTTTGATGGATCTTAGGGAGAGGGGGAGGGGAAAGGAGGATGCTGGTATGGCAAAACACTTTTTTCTTTCTTCCTTATATCACCTTCTCCTACTTGACACCATGGTCCCAAGACCAGGGCTACCACTACAAATGCCAGAAGCAGGGATGGTTCCCAAGAAAGAAACTATAACTATACTTTTAAGCCTTAATGTTAAAATTCCTAAGGACCTGATAGGATGGGTTGTGCCTTCACTACATCTGGAGATTGGGGGTTTAATAGTGAATGCAGCTTTATTGGCTGGTAGAGGAAACAGCCTGTTTGCTCTGTACAAATGGATAGGAGAAATAATAGCTGTGAGTAAAGAAATGAATAAATGGGTTATGCAATAAGTAAAATACTACATTAATGCTTCAAAAGAGGCTCAGAGCAAAAGAATGATATTGTTTCTTAGCTTAATTATAGCTGATACATGAGAAGATGAAGCCATATATTGCTGAGACCTCTCCTACTTGGAACTTGACAAACTTGAATGGAATCCTGCAAACCTCAGAGGTCTAAACTTGAAGACAACTTGGTCACAGAACATGATGATGGACTGGACTAATTATTTTGTTTTTTGTTTTTTGGGTTTTTTTGTTTGTTTGTTTTTTTGAGACGGAGTCTCACTCTGTCGCCCAGGCTGGAGTGCAGTGGCGTGATCTCGGCTCACTGCAAGCTCCGCCTCCCAGGTTCACGCCATTCTCCAGCCTCAGCCTCCTGAGTAGCTGGGACTACAGGCACCCGCCACCACGCCCACCTAATTTTTTGTATTCTAGTAGAGACAGAGTTTCACCATGTTATCCAGGATGGTCTCCATATCCTGACCTCGTGATCCGCCCACCTCGGCCTCCCAAAGTGCTGGGATTACAGGTGTGAGTCACTGTGCCTGGCCCAGACTGGATTAATTATTAATGACTAGTAGAACTGTAGTAATATGCTAGTGTCTTCTGACTCCTATTTTACAATATGGTATAACACTGGAATTGTTGGTAAGAGTATAAATACTGATAGTGATGATCGAGTGTACTGGGAATGGAATTAAAAGCCTCCTATCTCTACCCAATATTGATTCCTCCAAACATTAGGCATACTCATGCTGGTCCTATTGACAGGAATGATCCTTTTGCCGTAAGGGATCCATGGTCATAGACCAGGGCGTGATCTGTAGTTGAATAATTTGTCTGGTCTTTGTCCTGGGCTCCTGGCAGGTAGCTTCAAAAATGCTTGGGATTTTCTGAGTGATAGAAGTGTCTTTGTTATCCTAATAAGGTGACTCTGGTGAGCCCCTAGATAGCTTCAGGATAGCGGCTGGTCACCAGAAAGACCAATCTCATGTTCAGAGAGTTTAGCACTTTTCAGCCCTCCACCCCACCAGCAACCTCTTGAGAAGGGACCTGGAAACTGAGTGCAATCACATATTTATATTTATTTATGAATACTAATGTGGCCTAGATTTTTAAACAGAAAATTTAAGTTATTCATACCTTTCTTTCAATTAACTTAAAATATGAATTTAAAAATATAAACAAATTAAATAGTTCAATGAAGTGCAATATTTACAATGTTACCAAATGAAGAAAAAGGGAATATTTAAAAAGATCAAAAACTTAAACATTAATATATGTTTTTAGGACCACAACATTAAATTCAAACTCTCTACCAACAGCTACTATAAAGATGTTTTTCCTTATTACTGATCTTTGATGTTGTGACAATATCTATCTGTTCCATTAACTGGATATAGTATGACAACTTTAGCTGTTTAACTCATGTTTCAAAAACAAATTAGAAAGCTCATAATTCTTTTTCTATAAAGTTGATGTATTGGTAGAAAATGTAAGTTAATTTATGAAAATTTTATAGTGTTAACAAATTTTATAGTTTTAACAAATTTTCATATTTGACAGGAAAAATTATAAAAATGTACTTACTTTTTTCATCAGCTTTGTCTCTTATTGCTATGGTATCATTACTCAAAGATACAGTCTGTGCATTCAGAATATCTGTTCTCATTCCAGGAAATTTTGGAGATGAAATAAAGCGCCCTTCATATGAATATAAATAGATACTACTACCATCTACAAGAAGAAAATGTCTAAAAAATAAAGAACAGAAATAGATTCTCAAATAGGAGTATATTATATTTTCGTTTTTATATTACAGAATAGTTTATCCTTGGGAAAAAAATCTAAATCTTACAATTAATATAAATGTGTAGATATATAAGGAATAAAACATTTCAAACACTGAAAACCAGCATTGGTTGTTCTGGTTTGTTTTCTCGGTTTTTGTATTATTATGAAGTAGAAGAAGAAAAGTGAAAAGGTCCATAATCATCACCCTATACACTAAAATTTTGACTTCTTTTACATTATACCCACAATTCATTTCCTTTCCTAAAGAAGATTCTATACAAAGACAATCAAAAAATCTTAGAGTTTACAATACAGTCATGTTAATGCCAGGTGCTATTTGTTTCATGAAACAGTCTTAATACATATTTTATAACTAAAGATTATGCTAAAAATAATTAAAGATTAAATAGTGGTTAAAGTCTAAAGTAGTGAAAATGACTAAAAAAATTAACATTAGGGCAAGCATTTATTAAAATAAGGTAGTTGTGACTTTAAAATCATATGGTGACTATCAGTATGTATTCATATCTAAAAACTCATATTTTTTTGCCACAGGGTCAGATTCATCTGCTATATTGACAACCATATTTAAGGCATAGGGCTCTCTGTTGTTACTTTTTTATTAACTCGAAACATAAATATTTTATGGCTGTTATATTTTTCCTTTGAAAATTTATGAATATTGTACAAAATAATTCAAGCAATACAGAGAAAACAAAAGACCTCTTGAGATCCTACCTCCATAGAGAAAACTATGGCAATAGTATATTGCTTTACTAACTCACTCATTCCCCGATATACATTTGTTTCAAATTATTCACTATTTTAAAGAATGTCTACAGTGTATATACACCTCCATATGTCTGCCCTACTTATTTCCTTAGTTCAGCTTCTAGAAATGCAATTACTGGATTAAAGAGCATACATTTAAAATGTTTAAATATATATTGTTATACTGCCCTTTGAAAAGTTGTATTGATTTACACACATACTATGGCTATATGGGTGTGCCTGTCTCCTTAATGCTGAAGACATTATTACTTTTCAAAATCTTATGTTTAATGTTTTAAATATCCTTGATTCAGAATTGGTTCTTGATTTAGGAATTGCTAATTGTTCTTTTTTTGCTATGGAAACAAAAAGGAAATAAACACCAAAACCAATGAAAAATTAGTATCTAATGAACACCAACTATATACACTTCAATTAAATTAATACTTGAGGATTGGTAGGTAGTTTATTTAATTGAAGGGTTTGGCCCTTACACACTGGTGTATGGTCATACATATTGGTTTATGAAAACAGTACTTGCTAAACTTGACAAAGTGACATATATTAGTATATATTCCTTTGTCTCCGTACTAAAAGTATTTTTGTTTCCAAATAAGACACTATAGCTTTTAACCTACTTGTGAGTAAACACCCTGTTTCAAGGGGCAAACATCTCTAATTGCATAAATAAGACCAATGATAGGCAGTGACTAAATTTTTTGGCTATTTATGCCATTAATATATGTCTTTATTAAGAGTATACTCAATAAATACATTTATAAATAATGTATAAATGAATTTATTTGGAACTGTTAGAGTAAAAAGCATTTCAGATATATGTTTCTTAGATAGCTGACATCTTACCTTTTAAATGACAAAAATGACTTAAAAAATTTATGGTATAACTAAACAATTCATATATTTCAATTTCATTAAATAGATAACATAAAATTTGATATAACACTTCATTGGTCACTCAAGGTCATCAATACTGTGATCACATTTTTCACTAACTGATAACTTTGATATTCATAAGAATCTGTTGGTGTGCAGAATCCTTACACTACTCAGCTACACAGTTCTGTGCTTTTAGTTTTCTCCATGTTCCCTTGCCAGGCAGCCACTTTTCTTCCTATCATTGTGCCAGCCTCTAGCAGTCCACCAGTACCATTCTTCTTATGGTTTTCTATTTATAAAAAGCTGTGGGCTAGAAAAGCTGATAATAAACACTATTAAGAGCTGCCTACATAATGAGTAAAGGGATGAGGAATAAAGCGCATGGTTTTGGGGCAAATGTTTTATGGGTAGATATTTTAGGTAACTGTCGATTATATTTTCACAATTTTTAACAAGCTTTATTGGGTTGTAGCTAAGTCCTCCTCTGATTCAGTAGGCTATTGCTGTACGCAAGAGACTAATTGACAGTTTTTCATGGAAAAGCTTAGGTTCTTGAGTAATAGCTATTCCTAATTTACTCCAGTTAATTGCCTGGCATTTCTTAGTCCTGTATACACTGAATGTCTTAGTAGAGAAAACTAGTTTTCAAACTTCAGGTCACAGCCCAATAGGCCCATGAAACCAAAGAGTTTCAACCAATATTTAAAACAAAGCAGAACAGAAAATAGGGGGGCTATGAGGTAAAAATTCTTTACTAGTTATTTACCTAGGTTGCTCCCATTCTCTCATGTCATCACTCGGATATTTACTTGTAATGAGTTTATTCTCATCATTTAAAAAAAATAGCTTTAAAATTTGTTTCAATTTCTAATACCATAAATACTGATATATTTAACCCACATATAACCCTCAGTAATTTTCTAAGAATGTTAAGAAATTCAGAGACTAAAATGTTTCAGAATCACTGATTTAAAAAACGTTTTTCTTTTTATTCTAAAATGTATAATAGAAACAGATTGGTTCTAAACGATTAGTATATCATTCTTTTAATTGGATGTTTTTATTAAAGAGTGCTTTAATGCTATTTATTTTAACCCCAGATCCAACAGTTAAACATAATAAATTACCTTTCTGCCTGCAGAATTAAACTAACAGTTCCTTCTTTGAGATCAAATATAATCGGTGTGTTCCAGTTCTTCGTGCTAAAAGACAAGTAAAATGGATATGTATTAACATTTAAAATAGCAAATACTTTTAAATAAGTAGATAGGTATTCATTTTAAATAAAGTGACTTCAGTTTCATAGTAATTATATACATACTTCTATTACAGCATTTGGTGCATTGTTCTGAAATTATTCATTGATGTGTCTGTGTCCCCAACTAAAAAGCAGAGACTCTGTATCCCCAGCAATTAGCACATAATGGGAATCCAATAAATGTTTACTGGAGGTATTACAACGTGTGAATTGAGGAATTCTAAGTTTGAGTTCTGCCATTTATCGGCTCTGTGAGTTTGGGCAAGTCATCTAATGATTCTCATTAAAAAAAAAACAGCAGCAGCATGGCATAATGAAGAGATGATAGCTTTTTGTTAGACATATCTGGATTAGAAATATGGCTTCACCACCTGTCAGCCACTTGATCTTAAGCTTAACCTGCTAAGCATTAGTTTCCTTATTTGTAAAATGGGGATAATGATGACTTACATAGTATCTGGCAAACTACCTGTTATAAAGCAGGTACCAGGCAAAACAGAAACTGTAATAACAGTAATATAATGAACATGATTATTTTTCCTGCAGACCTCCCAATGTTATTGTTGGGTTGAAATGAAAATATTTCTGTGAAGCATTCTGTAAACTCTAAAATACTATATAAATGTAAGCCATGAACAAGCTTATTGGATAAATTGATTAATAAATGAACAAGCAAATCATTTAGTTTTTATAGGGTAACATCAATCAAAGATTTGGGTGGGTAAAGAGAACATTTACAAACACAAAAACTCATCCTTAAAGAATAAAAGTTGTTCCACAGTTTAAAATAAGTTTTATTACTTCTATATATTCTGAATTTCAGTAACTTTCATAAAGCCGATTCTCTAAATCAGATTAAATCTCATGTTCAAATCCAGAAGATGGAGGAGGGAAGGGGAAGGAAGCAGTGAGTAAGCAAACAGGTAGGCAACTAATCTTGACTAATGTAAAGATTCTGATAATAATTTCAGTAAGTAAATACATGGACAAGGCAAAATAACAAATAAATAGCTGCTAATAATTAGTGATTATTAATTACTGATTATTAATTAGTCTGGGTTCATAGATATGATAAAGATATATGCTTTTGCACTTTAGAAAAAAATCACAAAATACTTTATTAATTAACCTTCATTCTTTGTCAAGAAAGTTGATAAGAAAAATAGTGATTATGTGAGGGTTTTTTTAATGTCCCCTAAGAAAATATCTGAGATTCCTGACAACTGAGAGATACATAAATGCCACGGAAATATAGACTCCCTAAGCTATAAATGCTGAATAGAACAAGAATATTAATATAATTATCTGAAAAATCAAATGAAAATTTAATATAGAATGCTTATATATTGTTTTCTTTTTCTGGAACTTCTTTTCATATAAACTAGTAAACTACTTGCATGTCTGTTTTTATAATTATATTTTTATTACTAAAAAAGAGCCAACAGTTATTAAGAACTTGGATTCAAATCCCCACTTTCCTTTAGTAACAAAGTCAATAATCTGATGTAAGGCAAGTGATCTAATCATTCTCTATGTCCTTTAGCTTCAGCTTTCAAATCAGAATAATAATAAACATGAAAGACAGTATAACAGTTGCTCAATAAATGACAGTCATTATTATCTAAAATGCTAGTAGGCTTTTAAAACTTTATGAAATATGTTTTTGTGGTGATTCATTCCCACTACTGCATCCTTGCATTTCATTACCACTGCTGCATCCTGGTATTAATATTTTGTACCTTAATAAATGTCTTGACAATCAAAGAGGGGAGGCAAGGTTCAAACAGAAAAGAAGAAAAGCAATCTTAAATTTGTCACACATTAACTTGTAAGGGAGCCCAGGCGCGGTGGCTCACGCCTGTAATCCCAGCACTTTGGGAGGCCGAGGCGGGCGGATCACGAGGTCAGGAGATGGAGACCATCCTAGCTAACACGGTGAAACCCCGTCGCTACTAAAAATAAAAAAAAAAAATTAGCCGGGCGTGGTGGCCGGCGCCTGTAGTCCCAGCTACTCGGGAGGCTGAGGCAGGAGAATGGCCTGAACCCGGGAGGCGGAGCTTACAGTGAGCCGAGATCGTGCCACTGCACTCCAGCCTGGGCCACAGAGAGAGACCCATCTCAGGAAAAAAAAAAAAAAAACTTGTAAGGGAAAAGTAGAATGACCAAAAAAAATTAATAGCTGCTAAACTTTGGGTATTTTTAACGGCAACTTCTCTAATACATGTAACACCTAATGATACTAATACTAGAGATTCAAACATTATGTCCTTGCCACTATAACTAGCATGATACTAATCCTACAGATTCAAACATTATGTCCTTGCCACTATAACTAGTAGAATAATGGGGAAGTTATTATGGGGAAATTAAGAGCCTTATCTTCCCTCAAACAAACACTAAACTGAAGAGATCTCTGTTCTCCCCTGCCCCATGAAAATTAATTATTCAAACACTTATCTGCATTACAGTGATTGTATGGTTTTCTCACATTCTACAATCCCTTCCCCACATCTCAACTGCTTAACTTGGTATCTTTTTTGAATTTTCCCAAATTCTTACTGTTCCTCTTTTGCTCTCATGTAAGGAAAAAAAAAAAAAAAAAACTCACATAAAATTAAATTGCTTATTTCTTTATCCACTCACCTCTGTTTCTTCTATTTCATTACTTCAGATTTGGCTATTTGTCCCAAATTGCAGATTCTGATTAGTAGCAGGTTTATATATAGTGAGTGGGAATTTTAAAATATATAGTTGTAGCAGTTGTTAATTAAATACCTTTGTGTTGTGTACTATTAGACTTTAGGATACCAAGATGATGCTATACTTTACATATTTTAATTCATTTATTCATTCAAAAGTATTTATTAACTACTCACAACACATTGGGCACTGTGCTAGGTGCTAGACATATAGTGGTGAATGAGACACATATAGTCTCCATCTCAATTGTATATTCAGTGACTAAACTATAACTACGTAATGTTACAAATAATAAGGACAAAATTTTTTAAAAATCCTTAACTATTTCTAACTCTTGAAAGCATCATAGTGGTTACATGAGTTTTTTGGATAGTTGAGGAATCAACTGGTAGCATGCTAGAGCCAGCTTGTACTAGTTACTAAGTTTTCAAGAATTTTGTAAGCCAACTGTTAAATAAAGCCATTATTTATTATTTGAGACAGGGTCTCACTCTGTTGTCCAGGCTGGAGTGCAGTGGTAGGGTCACAGCTCACTGCACCCTAGACCTCCTTGGCTCAAGCAATCCTCCAGTCCCAGCCTCCTGAGAAGCTAGGACCACAGTGCGCACCACCATGCCCAGCTAATTCAAAAAATTTTTGTAGAGATGGGGTCTCACTGTGTTGCTTATGCTAGTCTCAAGCTCCTGGACTCAAGCAATCCTCCTGCTTTGGTCTCCAAAAGTACTGGGGTTACAAGCATGAGCCATTGCACCTCGCCTGACTATTAACTGTTGATGTACAAACCTTATTAGATCTATGTTCACTGCTCTATGTTCACTTTCTCTCACTTCCTGGTTTGAGGTAGTTCAGGATAGCTGAGGTTTTGAGAAAGTTAAGCTTAAACCAAACCACGCTGATGTGAAATCCTGAAAATAAACTCCTCAGCATAGACAAAACTCTGAATTTTTAAGAAATGCAAGATGCTTACGAGAACACGTAACATTGAAGAGACGTTGAAACAACTAAGTGTGCGTAGTTCAAAGATGCTTTAATGACTCTATCACGGAATTCCAGTAAATCCACTGCATCATTAAGAACATTACGAACCTAAACAAGGAAAAATAAAATGCCAACAAACATCATTAAAACATATTCAAATTTTATTTACATAAGTTAGCAAGATTTTGAAACACAAAAAAATTCAATGCACTACTGATTACCTAATCATATAAAAAAGAATTTAATAGAAACTAGGCATAAGATAGTATACCTAATATTAAAAAAACCAACCAACAAAGTAGAGATACAGAAAATCTCTTAGAAATAAGTAGAAAAAGGCCACAGAGATTTCTAACTTGCAAGCCAAACTTAATGATGTAGCAATGGAGTGACATAAAAAATATTCCAACACTGAGATATAGTCAAAGGAGGGTGGCATATTGAAGTTGGAAAGATTCTATGTGATTTCTGCCCAAAACGGTAAGAATATCTCTTTTTGGGGTTAGATTTTACTTAAAAATATACATTCTAAAAGAAGAGACATAATTGCTTTAAAAATCAAAAGTGGGGTAGGAGGTACTGGTAAACAAACCAATTGCATGGTGAAGAAGCCAAGCTGCAAGGAATGGGGAAAGGTATTTTCATATGCAAAAACACAGAGACAGTGTCTAAAAAAGCCAAGCAGCAACTAACAGAGAGAGATTTGCTTATGACAGATTTATCATAAAAGTTTGTAACAGACTATTTTGCAAGGATTTTAATATTTGGCAGTATTGGACAAAAATCTTGAAGTTGACGAACAAAGTGCAAGAAATTAAGAAAAACGTTGAGCAAATTAAATTTACCTAATCTCTGCCCAATACCAGAATGGGTATGGCAGTACAGTAAGAGGTGAAAAATAGAGGAAAAAAACATAATTATACCTACAAATTAATACTGCTTTAAGTTCTCCTCAAAATGTTACCATTTTTCTAAATACAATGTGACAATTATAATATTAATGAACAATGAAAGGGTATGGAAAGAAAAACAGGAAGGTAAATCTAACTTCTTATAAGTACTTCAAAGAAGTACTTATGCCTACCAGGCACTGCCATGATCTAAATGTTTGTGTCTTCAAAATTCTTATTTTGAAACCTAATCACCAGTATGACAGTATCAGCAGGTGGAGCCTTTGGAAGGTTATGAGCCCTTATAAATGGGATTAGTGCTCTTATAAAAGAGGCCCCAGAGAGCTGCCTTGCCCATTGCACCAAGCAAGGACACAGCAAGAAGGCACCATATATGAATTAGAAAGTGGGCCCTTGCCAGACCCTAAATCTGCTGGCACCTTGATCTTGGACTCCCAGCTTCCAAAACTGTGAGAAATAAACTTCTGTTGTTTATAAGCTACCCAGATTATGGTATTTTGTTACAGCAGACCAAACAGAATAAACAGGTATGTTATTTTTTTTTTACTATCTGCTGTCTAACTCCCATCTCCACCAAAATATTGACCCAGCAATCTCATTTCTAGAGTTCCATCCCAAAGATAAACAAGCAAAACTATAAAATACCGTATGCACAGACTATCACTACAGCACTATTAGTAATAGCAAAAGACTGGAAATAGCCCAAATGTCTATTGATAAGGGACAGGTTGTATGAACTGATATAGTCACACATATAGAGACATAAAGTGTCTATACATACAGCTATAAAAAGGAATGAGGAAGATCTATAGATGTCCATGAGATGTAGTAAAGTAAAAAAATGTGGCCGGGCATGGTGGCTCACGCCTGTAATCCCAGCACTTTGGGAGGCCAAGACGGGCAGATCACGAGGTCAGGAGATCAAGACCATCCTGGTTAACATGGTGAAACTCCGTCTCTACTAAAAATACACAAAATTAGCTGGGCGTGGTGGTGGGCACGTGTAGTCCCAGCTACTCGGGAGGCTGAGGCAGGAGAATGGCATGAACCCGGGAGGCGGAGTTTGCAGTGAGCCAAGATCGTGCTATTGCACTCCAGCCTGGGTGACAGAGTGAGACTCCATCTCAAAAAAAAAAAAAAAAAAAAGGCAAGATGCAGAACAGCGTGTATAGTATGATACCTTTTATCTAAGACATGGAAGAATATGAAGATATGGATTTGCTCACATTTAAAAAAAATGAGAAATCTTAAACAGTATTCAGTAATATATTATTAGAATAATATTAATATTGTTATTTTCAAACTATATTTGGGGATATAATGTTTTTAGGAACCAAAATTTTCTGGTCAGAGAAGTGTTGCTCTTAAAAAAATCAAGAGTAAAACCCTATAATCTTAAATTTAAATTAGAAACTTCAGCATAAACTTGTGATGTATTTTTATCTGTCAAAAACAAAAACATTTCTTCCCAGTGTAGGATCAAGTACAAAGAAAAAAGAAAAAAAAATTTGTCTAGAAGTAATGATGAAATCAGTAGCAATGAACACACGTTATTTACGGATCTGACTGTGGTCTGCACAAAAGAAGCCTGAAACATCTTGTCATACCAGAAAGCAAAGAAGCTATTGAAATCAGTCAAAAGAACATAGGAGCCAACTGGCCAAAGATGAGACAATTTGAGCATTATAGAGAATAACCACGATGGGTTGAAACACACAGAAAATGTTAAAATCTACAAGTTTATAATGATAACATCAATGACAACAAAAATGAAATTTACTGGGCATGCTAGGAAACCAACTTATTTGAAAATTGGCAAATAGGAAAATCCGCATTTGTTACCATTCCCCATAGGGTAACCTAATGGTTGAGGAGGCAAACAAAGTCTTTCATAGGAGAATTCTAGCTAATAAATGTGAAAGGAATGATAGAATTACAATGTTACTATTTCACAACCCCCAATGAAAAATAGGTCTAAACAACTATCATTAATGGCAGCTAAAGGCATTAAGGTAAAAAACCCAGTGGGAAACTATATGATAGATGAATCAGGTTTCTAATACCTGAACACACTGATCAAATCTTAACATCACTAAAAGAGAGACAAGCAGACATATGTGCCTCCTGATTTAATGCAACAGGAAGTGCACAGCATCGCCTAAGGCTCTAAATCCAATAACCAGTCTAGAGGAAACACAGGATAAATGAACACATTAATTGTAATCAAGGCTGGGCATGGTGGCTTGTGCCTTTATTCCCAGCACTTTGGGTGGCTGAGGTGGGCAGAGTTCAAAACCAGCCTGGGCAACAAGGTGAGACCCTGTCTCTACAAAAAACAAACAAAAAAAATTAGCTAGGCGTGGTGGCAGACGCCTGTGGTCCCAGCTACTCGGGAGGCTGAAGTGGGAGGATCGTTTGAGCTTGGGAGGTCAAGACTACCGTGAGCCGTGACTGTGCCACTGCACTCCAGCCTGGGTGATAAAGTGAGACCATGTCTTGAAAAAATAAATACATAAATAAGTAAATAAAAATAAATAAATAAATGCAATCATACCACAAAGATGGAATCAGTCAAATACAGAATGTGGGAAATTCAACAGAATAACCTGGTTCCTTTAACAAATAAATTGTAAGTAAATAAATAAGAAGAAGTTGTTTCAGATTTTAAAAGACTTAAGAGACAAATTAACTAAATGCAATGTGGGGCTTTATTTCCTGATAAAAACAAACCAACTAGAAAAATATATTTAGAAAATAATTGGAGAAATGTGATCTGTTACTGTAGAAAGATGTTAGGAAAAGACTGGGGAAATGTGAATGTTACTATGGTAATGTTAAAATGAAAATAGTTCTTATCTTTCAGACTGTTTAAAAAGAACTTAAAAAACAATTCCAGAACTAGTGGTGAAGAAAAAGACATGAATATTTTTGCTCACCTCTTCAAGGCGTAGGAGGAATGACTGTAAAGAGGGGAGTAGTCTGATATCAAGTGTTTCAAAGGAGCTAGAGTTTTTTAGGGAAGAGGAGGTTATAATGGTCTAGAATCAGCAAGGAAGAGTAAGGAAGACATCTAACCAGATCCGGTGATACGCAGCACATCAAACAAAAACACCTCTACTTGAGAAGGCTGGAGGAAAAACACTGCTCTCAGTAGTCGGCTGCTTTTTGTTTGTTTGTTTTGAGACGGAGTCTCGCACTGTCCCCTGGGCTGGAGTGCTATAGCGTGATCTCCGGCTCACTGCAACCTCCGCGTCCCAGGTTCAAGCTGGGACTCTTCCGCCTCAGCCTCCTGAGTAGCTGGGATTACAGGCGTGTGCCACCACACCCGGCTAATTTTTTTGTATTTTTAGTACAGACGGCGTTTCAACGTGTAAGCCAGGATGGCCTCAATCTCCTGACCTCATGATCCGCCTGCCTTGGTCTCCCAAAGTGCTGGGATTACAGGCATGAGCTACCGTGCCAGGCCAGTAGTCAGCTGTTGTTAATTAGCACAAGAATGCTTTTAGTGAAAGGGCTGAGCTTTGTCTGCAAGGCCACAGCTATATGACTGCAGGTTGTGTACTGCACAACTCTGGGTCTATGTGAATGGTGCCCTCTGGAATTGAACAGGCCGCTGACTGCAGGTGGTGTCTTCAAATTTCCTAGGCCTACAACTACACATATGAAGCCCCATGTAGCAGGCGGCTGTAGAATTTTTAGGTCTCCTTTCAGGATGGAGAGAAAGGAGCTACCTCATAGACCCCCAGGCTCTGATTTCAAACAGACACTTGAATCTAGTCCCTTGTCTCACTTCAAGTATTAATACTTTCAGTTTCCTTAGCCAGCAGGAGCAACTTTCCTCACTGCCTTTCCCTGCCTGCTTCTGGACCTGGAGTAGATCTGAGACTCCACACTGCATTTTTGTTCTGTTTCTGGTCCAGAGAGATCTTTATCTTGTTTTTGAGGCCAGATGAGTCTTTTATATATCTACATATTTAAATCTTTTGGTGCCAAAAGTATGTCTCTTTCTTCCATGTATGAATTAACACCATTTTTGTGAGAAGTCTGAGCTCCCAGAGATTTTTTTTTTAAAGATCCAAAATGCCATCTTCTAGAAACAGTTTAAAGCTAATAGAATGATATAAAAATGTTAAAGGGAAGTTATATGTTAGTTTCTTTATAGCAACATGCTATCTAGTCAAACTGCTTGCAAACTTTCCTAAACAAACAGGTTTAAGAAAATTCAACATTTAAAAATCCAGTTGTATAGGCCTCTAACATTATTAAAATTATAGATAGATTTCTTAAGATCCATATTTGCCTAAATCCTCACATGGGGGAGTGTCCCTTTCTGTGAATCTGGTACACCTGAACCAAACCAGAATAAAGCATCCTAGCCATAATAACAAAACTAAAGACACTCTAGTAATTGCTGTTATAGTTTCAAAACTATGGCAAATTCCACATCAGAAATGTTATGTGCTGAATTTTATTTTACTTTTTATTTTTTGAGACAGAGTCTCGCTCTGTCGCCCAGGTTGGAGTGCAATGGCTTTGATCTCGGCCCACTGCAACCTCCGCCTCCAGGGTTCAAGAGATTCTCCTGCCTCAGCCTTCTGAGTAGCTGGGACTACAGGCGCGAGCCACCACACCCGGCTAATTTTTTGTATTTTTAGTAGAGACGGGGTTTCACTATGTTGGCCAGGCTAGTCTTAACTCCTGACCTTGTGATCCACCTGCTTCGGCCCCCCAAAGTGCTGGGATTACAGGCGTGAGCCATCACGCCCGGCCTCTGCTGAATTTTAAAATACACCAATTACTCTGTTCAATTCAGCACAGCTCCAGGATTAATCTCTCCTGATATTCGCATCACCTAATTCTTCTATGTGATCACAATATTTAGACTCCTCAGATTGACATAAGTCTAAACATTCTGTTTGCACATTTGCAAAACACTCATTTAATCCTATACATAGCTATAATCATAATCATAGCAATAGCTATCATTTATTTTTGTTTTACATATATTATCTCATTTCATCTCCAAAATTACTCTATTATTAGCTCTTAGTTTTACAAGACATAAAGTGTCCTGTAAGAATTAGACACCTTTGAACTTTGATGACTATTAAAAGCCAAATTTGTATCCCATCCTAAAGTTAGAGTGGCAGGAAAGAAATTGGGACACTAGAAATGCCTTATCCTTTGCACCCGCAGGCTTTCCCTCCTAGGCACTTCCTTCTAACAAAGACATCAACAGATCTCTTTTGGAAAGAATTATCCACTGGGCTGCTTCCTGGAGGCAAGAGGCAGATTAAGAAACTTTTTCACTACAGGCTATTGTGTCCCACAAAAGCTGAGGTCCAGGGAGACCGTAGGGCAAGTAGGTCTACTATAAGAAAACCGCACCAGCAGGTCAAGGTGTAGATTTAACAATCATGACTCAACATGATCTCTGGTTTCTGAGTTAATGAAACCCGGATAAACCAAAAGCCAACAAAGCCTCTAAGGAAACTGTAAAATTCTAAATTGGGCAAACAAAAACAATTGTGATTGTTTAGTCTCACTGAAATCCTGTGACTCCACCTTGCAACAAAAGTGAATCCTCCCAAATGTCTGGGGAGATCTTCCCAGAAAGGCAAACTGGAGTTAACAAACTGACCAAGCAACTACTTTGTTGCTAAAAAAGTTCTCAGGATATTCTTGGGGTAAAACCAAAGAAAATGACTGGAGGCGAGCCTCAATCAATTTATAGGTTTATTTTGCCAAGGTTGGGGATGTGCCCAGGAAAAAGGAACACAAAATCACAGGGACATCTGTGATCCATGCTTTTTCCAAAAAGGGTTTGGAGAGCTTCAATATTTAAAGAGAAAAAAAAGTGGGCAGGAGGGGAAAAGGGAAAGAGAGAAGAGAAGAGAAGGGAAGAGAAGGGAAGAGAAGAGAAGAGAAGAGAAGAGAAGAGAAGAGAAGAGAAGAGAAGAGAAGAGAAGAGAAGAGAAGAGAGAAAAGAGAAAAGAAGAGGGAGGGTATGGTCATATTCTTATGAGGCTTTGATTAGAGCTCACTGAATCCACATGTTGCAAATGAAAAGAGGTACAGGGATAGTCAACTATGTATTCCCCTTGCAGTGAATCTGAATTTTTACAAAAGATAAACACAGAGTAGAAGAAGCAGTGAAATATGCATTGTCTCCAGTGAGCAGAGGGATGACTTCTAGTCTTGTCTTTCTCCCATACCTGTGAAGATAAGCTGTTAATTTACATTGTTAGGGTGAAACTCAACAGAACTCTGTTGTAGGGTAAAGATCTTGGGGCCTACAGGGAATTTACTTGTGAGCATATTGCAAGGGGAGTCCTCTGGGGAGGTATGTGTTCTACCTTTGTAGCTATCTACTTAGGAACAAAATGAGAGGCAGTTTTGTATGACTCAGTTCTCAAGCTTACCCTTTCCCTTTGACATAATGAGTTTGGGGTCTCAAGATTTTTATTTTCCTTTCACACTCATCAGCTGGATTTTAGCTATAAATGGGTAATCACTGTGTGTTGTTTTCCTTTCTCCCCTTTTCCAAATTGTTTTCATTGCAGCCACCCTCTTTTCCTTTAGCCATTGTAAACTGGGAATATGGAGAGTGGGAGGGGAGGGGAGGGGAGAAGAATTAAAATACATATTTATGTATAGTTTTCCAAACCAGAGAGTTGGAGCTGGATGCAATAACCGTAGAGTCTAGGTTATCTTTTTTTAGAAAGGGGATGGGTTTTTTTTTCAATCACATACGAAATAGCTGCATGATAAATTAGTATATTTCTGAGTCATATATATGAGTAGCTTGAATATATATCCATATATATGAATAAAGGAAGTTTGTAAGGTGACTCCCAATGATCCCTGCCTCCTGGTATTCACACCCTTGAGCAAATCTCTCTATTTAGTGTAGTTTGGACCTAATAGCTTGCTTCTAGTAAATAGAATATGGCAAAAGTGATGAGACGTCACTTCTGAGCTCGGGTTATAAAAAACTGTGACTTATGTCTTGCTTGCACTCTCTCTGGCCCTTCTTGCTTGCTCTGCTGAAGCAAACCACCAAGTTGTGAGCTGCCCTATGAAGAGGCCACATACAAAGAACTGAAGGAGACCTCCAGTCAATAGTCAAGAAAACACTGAGGCCCGCAGGTGTAAATGACACTGATGAACGGAATCTTGCCAACCATCATGTCAGTGAGCTTGAAAGCAAATCTTTCCCCAGTTGAGCCTTCAGATAAGACTAAAGTCCCGGCCAACACCTTGTTTGCAGCCTTGTGAGACTGAAACAGGGGACCCAGCTAAGCTATGCCTGGATTCCTGACTCACAGAAAATGAGAGATAATAATTGTTGCTGTTTAAGCCACTATGTTTAGGGTTATTCATTATGCAACAATAAGTAACTAATACACTATAGCTGCTAAACTGCTCAAGGATAGACTATAGCATATATCTATCTATCATTTTTTGTCTGCCTAGAATCAAATGACATCTTTTCTCATAAATATACATTGATTTTCCTTTAGGAAAACATTCCTTCCACTCTTCTCAGTGACTGGCTAGATGGGATTGACTCATTTTCCCCTGCCTCTCCCTAAGTAAATACACTTGACTCAGGCTCAGCATATGAAATCCAAGGCTGAGATTTCTCCTGGAATTACTAGGGGAAAAAAAGCACTCTTTCCACTGAACTTGAAGTTGGTAGAATGTCAGTCTGGAACTACCAAGGCCACAAAATAGAGCCTTTCTGAAAACTAAGACAATTGCAGAGAAAAGAAGAGTCAAGGAAGAGAAAGAGATGAAGTCCTCTTGGCATTATTTAAGCCTCTGAACCAATAATGCCTCTCAAGTCAGTCTATCTCTTAACTTCACATGAATCAATAAATTTCCTTTTTTTCCTTTATTTTTCACTTTAAATCAATTACAGCTGAATTGATGAAAAAAAAAAATTCAAGGTAATAATTTAGGGGTTCCACAAAACCAAGGACCAAATCTGTCTTGTTCACTACTGTATTCCTCATTGTTTAGCCCAATGCCTGGCAAGTAGGGATCACTCAATAGATATCCATTGAATGAGTGAATAAAATCATTCTAAAAAGAAACAGTGAATAGGCCTAACTTAGCAAAAATGCAGTCAAATGTTTTATAACATGGAGAAAGTAAAACCTCTTTAAAAAATAAAAATAATGTTCTAGTTTAAAACTTTAAAAAATTATTTATAAATATTATTTTAAACACAAAGATAATTTAGATTAGATAAGCCATTTAAGCATTTCCATGGTTCATCTTATTTCACATAAAAATCCTCTCATCACTAGGATAATTTCTTTTTATTATGAAAGAAGAACTCCTCTTTCTAGATATAGTCTTATGTTGGGGCATTTCTGTAATTAAGGCTAGAACTTTTTAGCACTACTATATTAGCTATAACTATAATATTATACCCCAATTAGTTGATTAGAACTCACAATGGATTCTATGTCATATCCAGAATATTATAATGGTTTAGATCTCAGGTTAATTAGAAGAAATGTATATTAAACCATCATCTGGATCCTAAATCCTTCTTAAAGGAAACACAGAAGATGGAGGGCATGTCAAATCACACCATGGAGATACAATCAGCCCAGTCCAGACTGAGAAACTCTACCAGATAACTTGGTTCTTCAACAAACAAACTGCAGGGCAGGAAATAGAGACAGAAGGGGACTCCACAGACGAAAAGAGACTCAAAAAATATATCAGCCAATTGCAATATGTAAAATTGGATCCTGATTCAAACAAAGTTTTGTGGCATGTAGGAAACAATTGGACATTTAAACACTTTGTGGATATTTGATAATGTTAAGAAATTGTTATTTTATATGATATGATAATGGTAGTGTGGTTATGTTAAAACAGAGTCCTTATCTTTTAGTTATATATACTAAAATATTTACAAATGAAATACAATGTCTGAATTTGGGGAACAAGGAAAGTAGACAGGACATGGACCGGGCAGGCTTAAGCATGAATTGGTGATTACTGGGGCCGGGTGATGAGCACATGGGGATTCAATATACTACTCTGTGTGTGTTTTAAATTATCTAAATAAAAAGTTTTATAATTTTAAAATAAATAAGCAGAATAAAGAAAAAGTATAATATACCTAATTATTAGTAATCTAGTGACAATATTATCCAAATTTTAAAATCTGGATATGTGGGCTAACAGAATATTTGAATAGACCTGCCTATGCTTCTAAATTTTTATAGTAATAATATGAATTATGAATACTGAAGATAGAGGCAATTGATACAGGCAAAAGGAAGAAGACAAAGATCGAATCCTTCTTTTTCAGAGGATTTCTATTGACACATTGCACTTTGATCTTCTCCTTGTACCTTTCTTCAACTAATTATTAATATATTAAGGGCAAGGCACTGGGCTAGAGGCCCTGAAAGAGAGACAAAGATGAACCATGAGGATACTTGTGCCCTCCCACTGATGACTTTTGACCTGTAAAACATCTCTCTACTTCCCATTGCCACATTCCAACCTCCTTGTATTTATCTACAAAATATTTCACTTCAAAATTTTCTTCTGATGGGATTGAGGATACACTATTATGGCACTATGGCATACTGAATATTTTAAGCTAAAGGAATTTGATAAAACAAGAGCAGCAGGAGGTCAGTCTGACCTTCCCCAACTCTTCTTCTCTCACACAGGTCATAAAACCTAGAAAGGATTTTCTGACCTTTTCCTGAAGCAGGTCATAAGACTCTCATGTGAGAGGTACCCTCCCTATACCCAGAGGAAAGTTATATCCTTATTTCTGAAGACACAGGGACACAGAGAAGAATCTAAACATGCAGGTCTTGCTAAATTTTCCCTAGCTTATTACCACTAGATCATACCTTTTTTGGCCTACTGCGTATCGCCACAACTGTCTACTCTTCATCAAACGTAGCGTAAAAGCACACAGGCTTAACTGTTTCTTCAGATCTACATTTCCTCAGGAAGGCTCCGGTGTCACGTAAAACTTACATTAAATCAGTTTATATGCTTTTTTCTTGTTAATATGTCTTTTGTTATAGGGACCTCAGTCATGAGCCTAGGATGGGTAGAGATATTTTTCTTCCCCTATACTTCTTAATTCCTAATAAGAACTTCCTATACCATTTTCCCATTTTGACTCTCCTTAGGTAATTCTTAAAATAAATTTTTTTTAAAAAAAATCAGGTTAAATAAGTTCATCCAATTACAAATAAGTAAAACAATTAACCCTGTCAGTAACTGGCAGATTAGGCCTGCCTTGGATTCAGGTCCAGGAATCAAATCCAACATGCTCCTATTTGTTACAGCTTCTTCCTCAACATTTCCTCAATGTTTCCAATTTCACCGTATTTGTACTAAATGCATAACTGAGTAGCTTTGGCATTCAGGTTCTATATCTGTGAAAGGTTTTTATGTCAGAGAAAGTGACTAATGGCATAGTTAAAATATTTCTAATGTGACTGAATTTTTATAAGCTTGACTAAATATAATTAATGAAAATAATTCCATATTCTGTACAGTTAACTAATATGAAAAGAAGCAGGTTTAATCAAACTTGGAACATAATCATACCTGCATGGCCCTTCTTTTAGTTAATGTTACTTGAAAATTTTTCCACTCCCAATGTTGTTCCACCACATGTGCAAAAACAACATGTCCATTTCCACAGGCTCCAGCAATCTGAGTGCCATCAATAGACCACGCAATATTAAATATGCTGCCAGTGTTGGGTTTTTCTAATGCATATGACCACTGGGGGAGCAAAAACAAGAAAAAAAAGGACTTATTGAAAAAAATGTTTAGGAAGTTTTAAATCAGGCACATGACAACATATTAAGATCATTTTTAAAAGAATGTCAGTTCTGGAATTATTAAAATATTTTTCTTACTAAAATTACAGTGTACTGAATGGAAAATACAGATGTAATTGTTAAAGTCCACAGTAGAACACCATGATAAAACACCGTATGAAATATCTCAAGAACTATAAAAAACCCACATCATTTCAATGTTTACTATTCCTTTTCAGTAATAATACTTAATAGGTAAACACAAAGATTCTGTAGAAAAAACAAAGACATCTTACTATTCATTCTTAATATGTAGTCTCCACATCTAAAAAAAATCTCATTACAATATTTTAAGAATGTCACAAAAAAATTGAAACTCAACACACAATGTAACTAAAATAGCTCTGACACACATCCTAAATCATGAAATTGCACGAAATTGGATTTATTTCTTTTCTTTTCTTTTTTTTTAACGGACTGCAGTAAGTATAACCTCTCCTAGAACCTACCTATCTATTTGAGAAAGTTATTTAGAGATATCAATAAGCATTAAATAGGACAAAAGAGATTCTTGTGTGTGTGTGTATAAGTAAGACATAAGAAAAAAAGCAAACTTTTTAATACATGGTATTATATGCACTTGTTTCATTTTTCAGATGCAACATATGTTATTTGCTAGGATGATTAATTTGACTAAACTTATATACATAGTCTCTTTCCATTTCTCCAGCCTTACAGTGTATAATCACAGTCTTGATTTTGTTGTTGTTGTTGCTCTTGGCTGGATATAGATAGATAGATAGATAAATAGATAGATAGATAGATAGATAGATAGATAGATAGATAGATAAAATTTGTTTGTTTGTTTTACATTTTTTTTTTCCAGAAATACTCATTATTAGCTACAGGCTCACTTTGACAACAAATCTGGGGGAATGGAAAAATATAAAGATTTACTAATTGATACTATTACAAAACAAGAATTTAAAATTCCTAATAAAAGTTCATACATAACAAAAACATACTGAAAGGCTCTTTGACCCCTTGCTGACACTCTTTTACAACTCTCCCCACCCTCCAGCTGTAGAGCCACTAACTGTTGCTTTAATGGCTTCAGTAAAGGCCTAATAATAAAGTTATCAAGGAGAAGATAATGAACAAACCATAACCTTTGCTTCATCAGCAGTATGAAAATACTAGAAACTTCCTTTTCAAAAATTAAGAAGAATCAATTAAAAAAAGAATACATATAATATTTGAAGTCATCTTTTGAAAATAACTGTAAGACGACTGGGAACTTCAAAGATACTAATAACCTGCTTTGGGCGATAAAATGAAATTAATTCATTTGTGTTTGACAAAAAGGAATTATGAAACACTACATGAATACTATTTTACATAAAGATTAAAAGTGGTTGGTAATGACAAACGAGTCTTGATTTATTAACATATAGGCTTATGGCATATCTCTCTTTCTAAATCTAGTCTATCCTCATGGTGTAGAAGAAACAGAGATCTTAGTTTAATTTCTATTTTAAAACCATACATTCGAGCGAGGCGGCTGAGCTGCAGACGCAAACATGCAGATCTTTGTGAAGACCCTCACGGGCAAAACCATCACCCTCGAGGTCGAGCCCAGTGACACCATTGAGAATGTCAAAGCCAAAATTCAAGACAAGGAGGGTATCCCACCTGACCAGCAGCATCTGATATTTGCTGGCAAACAGCTGGAAGATGGCCGCACTCTCTCAGACTACAACATCCAGAAAGAGTCCACCCTGCACCTGGTGTTGCGCCTGCGAGGTGGCATTATTGAGCCTTCCCTCCGCCAGCTTGCCCAGAAATACAACTGCAACAAGATGATCTGCCGCAAGTGCTATGCTCGCCTTCACCCTCGTGCTGTCAACTGCCGCAAGAAGAAGTGTGGCCACACCAACAACCTGCGCCCCAAGAAGAAGGTCAAATAAGGCTCTTCTTTCCTTGAAGGGCAACCTCCTGCCCAGGCCCCGTGGCCCTGGAGCCTCAATAAAGTGTCCCTTTCGTTGACTGGAAAAAAAAAAAAAAAAAAAAAAAAAACCATACATTCATATAACACTCCTTCCTTAACCATGGGGATAAGTCCCAGGATCCCCAGTCGAAGCCTGACACTATGGATAGTACTAAACCCTATGCATCCTACGTTTTTGTCTATATATACATAGCTATGTTAAAGTTTAATTTATAAATTAGGGAAAGTAAGAGATTAACAATGTCTAATAATACAGTAGAACAATTATAAAAATATACTATGGTAGAAGTTATGTGAGTGTGGTCTCTATGTCTGGAAATTCCATTTCAGACTGCAGTTGACAGAGGGTAACTGAACTCACAGAAAAAGAAACTGTGAAAAAGGGAGGACTACCGAATTTAAAGTATGGTTTTAAAACACTGGAAGAACCAAATCAGCCAGAAAGAAATGTCTTACTAAAATTAAACAGAAATATTTATCTAAGAACTTACAGATGCATGATTCTAAGAGGAGAAAATGAAATGTTTAGATAATAGTATATCATCATCCCATATTCAACTGATTTCCTTTACAGTCCACACGAACCAACAAAAATAAAATCTGCAACATGCAACTTATCCCTGAAAACACATCTCAAGGAATACAGATTGAGTATCCTTTACCTGAAATGCATGGGGGCCAGAAGCAAATTTTGGATTTCTTCAGATTTTGAAATATTTGCATATTCATAAGAAGATATATTGAGAATGAGACCCAAATCTAAACACAAAATTCATTTATGTTTCATATATATGTTATACACATAGCATAAAGGTAATTATATATTTCTTATACATAGCATAAAGGCAATTATACATATATTTCTTATAATTTTGTGCATGAAACAAAGTTTTGCAGATGTTTTGGTTGTGGCCTGTCACATGAGGTCAAGTGTTGGAATTTTTTACTTGTGGCATCATGTTGGTGCTCAAAAAGTTTTGGATTTTGGAGTATTTTGGCTAGGTACTTTACTCTTTTTGTGACAGTTGTGAATGGGAGTTCATTCGTGATTTGGCTCTCTGCTTGTCTGTTGTTGGTGTATAGGAATGCTAGTGATTTTTGCACATTGATTTTGTATCCTGAGACTCAGCTGAAGTTGATTATCAACTTAAGAAGCTTTGGGCTGAGATGATAGGGTTTTCTAGATATATAATGGGATCAGATCATCTGCAAACAGGGATAGTTTGACTTCCTCTCTTCCTATCTGAGTACCCTTATTTTTTTTTTTCCTTGCCTGATTGCTCTGGCCAGAACTTCCAATATTGTATTGAATAGGAGTGGTGAGAGAGGGCACCCTTGTTCTGTGCCGGTTTTCAAGCTTTTGCCCTTTCAGTGTGATATCAGCTGTAAGTTTGTCATATATGGCTCTTATTTTGAGGTATTCTTTCAACATCTAGTTTATTGAGAGTTTTTAACATGAACGGATGTTGAATTTTATCGGAAGCCTCTTCTGCATCTATTGAGATAATCGTGTGGTTTTTGTCTTCAGTTCTGTTTATGTAATGAATCACATTTATTGATTCATGTATGTTGAATCAGCCTTGCATCTGGGGATGAAGCCTACTTGATCATGGTGGATAAGCTTTTTGATGTGCTACTGGATTCACTTTGCCAGTATTTTGTTGAGGATTATTGCATTGATGTTCATCGAAGATACTGGTCTGAAGTTTTCTTTTTTTGTCATATCTCTGCCGGGTTTTGGTATCAGGATGATGCAGACCTCATAGAATGAGTTGGGGAGGAGTGTCTCCTTTTTAATTTTTGGAATAGTTCCAGTATGTCTCCCCAATTTTAGTAACTATTAAAGACTTATTCTCTGCTGATTAGGTTTCTATTATATTGTTTTATTACTAATCTAAAACAGAGAGAAATAATTTTAATTTATTTTTTAATCTTTTATTTTGAGTTCAGGGGTACATGTACAGGTTTGTTATATAGGTAACCTTGTATAATGGGGGTTTGTTATCATTAATGGGTACTGGGCTTAATACCTTGGTGATGAAATTTTAATTTTTAATGCTTACATTTAAAATAATTTTTAAATTGTAAATTTAAAAATTTTTAATGTAAGAATTTAATTTAACTTTACTATCACGATATTGTTATCCAGGTTGAGCATTCCCAATCTGAAAAATTCAAAAGCCAAAATACTCCAAAATCCAAAATTTTTGACATAGAGAACACAGTAGAAGCAGGAACGTCATTCTCTAACCTTCTTTCACCCCTCTCCCAAGGCAGGTCAGTTCATCAAGGGAGAGGTACCTTCCCTGTACTGGGATGTTCCTTAACATCCTTATCTCTAAAGACACAGGGATGCAAAGAGGAATAATCTGAACAGAAAGGCTTTGCTACATTTCCCCCAGTTTATTAGCATTAGATCATAACCTCTTTGTCCAATCATACTTTTGCATGACAGTTCATTTGTAATAAAACCTAAGCATAAAAATACACAGGTTTCCCTGTTTCTTGCGGTAGGGGTGGGGGGGCGGGTCTTCATTTCTGAAGGCTTCCATGTTATGTAAAGTTTGTATTAAATAAAATTGTATGCTTTTTTTTTTTTTTGTTAATCTGTCTTTCATTATTTATAGGGTCCTCATCCATAAACCTAAGATGGGAAGAGACATACTTTTTCTCCCCTACACTGTTACTTATCTTATCTCTTTCTTTGACCAGACTATCTCTTACTTTAAGATGTTACTCAAAGTGTGCAAGCCAGCAGCATCTATATCACGTGTGAGCTTATTAGAAATGCAAATTCATGGACCCTACCCCAAGCTATTGAATCTGAATCTCTGGAGAGGAGAGACAGGAAGCTTTTAACAAGCTCTTGAGATAATTCTTATGCACATAAAGTTAGGATACTTGTTATCAATGCTAGCTGCACATTATAATCATCTTAGAAACTTTTAAAAAAGAGAGCCAAAACCCTGGTTCTGATCCAACCAATTAAATCCAGAATCTCCTGGGGGTAGGTCTGGATGTGTGTTTAAAAGTTCTCTAGGTGATTTTAATAAAGAGCCATTGTTTCAAGAGAAGAGCAAAATTTGTAATTCAGTTTATCATTAGCAGCTGGCTCTCTGACAGTACCTTACGAACTCCTCTGCTAACTATTAAGACAATTATACAACCTTGTCTTAGCCTCTAAACCAGCTTCTCCTAGGTATGTGTACATTTGGCTTGTTATATTCATAAACTAATTTTTTTCTTTTGCACTTTTTATTTCTTTGAATTTCAAACATAAACTTAAGTAGGAATAATAATACAAAGCAGTGGTTTTCAAACTTTAGTGTGCATCAGAGTTACCTAGAAGGATTGTTAAAATGGATTCCTGGGCCCGACCCCAGAGTGTCTGATTTAGTGGATGTGGGCTGGGGTCAAAAAATTTGCATTTCTAACAAGCTCCCAGAGGGTCCTGAAGCTACTGGGCCAGTGACCACACTTTGAGAATGACTGGCATAATAGACCCCCATTTACCTGTTACCCAGTTTCCAACAATTATCAACTAATGGCTAATTCTCATCTCCTCTGTACCACCATCCACTTCTCCATGGCCTAGATTATTTAAAGCAAATCCCTATCATATCATTTCATCAATAAATATTTCAGTACATAGTAGTCCCTTCTTATCCACAGGGATAGGTTCCAAGACCCCCAGTGGAGGCCTGAAACCACAGATAGTTCTGTACTGTCTATATAACACTATGAACAGATTTGTTTTTCCTCCTTCACAATTTCATGGATAGAAGATTCATTTTTACCATAGATGTTAGCAACCTCAGCATACCATCTTTTTCTAATTGAGAACTTGCACCTTTTCACTTAAAGGAAGCACTTTATGGATTCTCTGTGGCACACTGAATTGCTAGCATCCTTACTCTTGTGCTTTGGGGCCATTATTAAGAAAACTAAGGGTTACTTGAACACACACCCTGAAATACTGTGACAGTTGATCTGACAACTAAGCCAGCTACTAAGTAACTTATGGGTGGGTAGTGTATACAGAGTGGATATACCAGACAAAGGGATGACTCATGTCCTGGGAAAATGAAGTAGAATGGCTTGAGATTTCATCATGCTGCTCAGAACAGTGTGCAATATAAAACTTATGCATTTTTTATTTCTAGAATTTCCCTTTAATATTTTCAGATCATGGTTGCCTATAGGTAACCGAAAAATCACGAAAGCAAAGCCACAGACAAGGAGGAACTACTATATATCACTAAAAAGACAAAAAGGCTTTTTAAACCCAACTTCAATACCATCATTAAGTCACTGTTCAAAATTTCCCAATTGCCATTTTTTTTCCAATTTGTTTCCAGTTTGTGTCAATCAAGATGCAAATAAGGTACAACCACTATGTTTGATGGGTAAGATCTATATGTTCTCCTTCCACATCTTTTTACCCTTGTAAATTTTTTTTTTTTTTTTTGAGACAATATCTTGCTCTTTCATCCATGCTGGAGTACAGTGATGCAATAGCTTACTCTAGCCTCAATCTCCGGGCTCAAGTGGTCCTCCCACCTCAGAATCCTGAGTAGCTGGAACCACAGGTGCATGTCAAGACATCGGGATTTTTATTTTTAGTAGAGATGAGGTTTATGTTGTACAGGCTGCTTTTGAACTCTTGAGCTCAAGTGATCCTCCTGCTTTGGCCTCTAAAAGTGCTGGGATTACAGGGATAAGCCACCATGCCTGACCTCCCTTTGTAATTTTGTGGTTGTTGAAGAAACTGGGTCGTATGTCCTATAAAATTTCCCAGTCTGGATTTTGGCTTCTGCATTCTCATGGTGTTATTTAACATTTCCTCTGTCCCCTTTATTTCCTGAAAATTAGTAGTTAGATTTAGAGTCTTGATCAGATTCAGGTTCCATATTTTTGGCAAGAAAACTTCATAGGTGATGTTGTATACTGTTGCAATTTGTTTAGTGAGGTATTTAAGTTAGGTTTTGTGTGGCACAGTGAGGAACATTCATGGAAAGATTAGGTTTACTACTCATAGGTCTAAGCGAGAAGGCAGAGCCAATGGGAAGGTGTGGGGTGTCATCAAGAACATGAACGCGGCCGGGCGCGGTGGCTCAAGCCTGTAATCCCAGCACTTTGGGAGGCCGAGACGGGCGGATCACGAGGTCAGGAGATCGAGACCATCCTGGCTAACACGGTGAAACCCCGTCTCTACTAAAAATACAAAAAAAAAAAAAAACTAGCCGGGCGAGGTGGCGGGCGCCTGTAGTCCCAGCTACTCCGGAGGCTGAGGCAGGAGAATGGCGTAAACCCGGAAGGCGGAGCTTGCAGTGAGCTGAGATCCGGCCACTGCAGTCCAGCCCGGGCTACAGAGCAAGACTCCGTCTCAAAAAAAAAAAAAAAAAAAAAAAAAAGAACATGAACGCTCGACCAGCAGATGGGGAGCAAGAGAGACAGGGTGAGACCTTCGGGTGGAAGCTTTTATTGGTGTGCAGGGTGTTACCTAGGTGGGTTTCCCCTGGCGACCCCTAGGTGGGGTTGATTGGAGGGAGCACAAGGATAAGCACGGGAACTTTGGGATTACATTATCAGGTTCCTAACACTTAAAAGTAGAAGGTGATCAAACAGTTCAGGGTACATGGCCTTATCTATCTAGAAGATAAAATGCTAACTAGATGGAGACTATCTCAAAATAGATGGGTCAAAAGTCAGGGACAAGACAACAAAATGGATGCTGGGACAGCATTACACGAATAAGAGTAATGGCATGTACTTCCAGTAGGAAGCAATTAACTGTTGCCTCTCTTCTTATGCTTTTAGTAAATGACGATCATTGCCTACATCTACTAATTCAGTAGGGTTGCAAAATGGGTAATCTTCTAATCTTTTCTTCACTTACTAACTGCAATAGTTTTAGAAAAAGAAATATCTTCTCATCACCTATTTGGTTACCCTGGGGTATATATATCAAGGGCAGGATAAATTCTTTATTATTTCCAGTTAGTTGCCATCATGTGTTGCTTAATGAAGGGGATGCATTCTGAGAAATGGGCTATTAGGCGATTTCATCATGTGAACATCATAGTGTGTACTTACACAAATATTGATAATATAGCACCTAGACTATATGGTATAGCCTGTTGCTCCTAGGCTACAAACCTATCAAGCGCCTTACTGTACTGAATACTATAGGAAACTGTCACACAACGATAGTAGTAGACCTAAACATACCTAAACACAAAAAAAGGTATAATAAAATACAGCATTAAAACATAAAAAATGGTATACCTGTATATGACACTTACACGAATGGAGCTTGCAGGCTTGGAAGTTGTTCTGGGTGAGTCAGGGAGTGAATGGTGAGTGAATGTGAAGGCCTGAAACACTACTGCATACTACTATCAATTTTATAAACACTGTATACTTAGGCTACTAAATTCATTGAAAAGTATTTTTCTTTCTTCAATAACAAATTAACTTCAGCTTACTATAACTTATTTGCTTTATAAACCTCTTAATTTTTTAAACTTTTTGACTCTTGTAGTAACACTAAGCTTAAAATAAAACATGTTGGGACAGCTGTACAAATATATTTTCTTTATATCCTTATTCTTTATGTTTTTTTCTATCTTTAAAATTTTTTGTTTTGTTTTTTACTTTTTAAACTTTCTTGTTAAAAACTAAGATATAAACACACACATTAGCATAGGCCTACACAGGGTCAGAATCATTAATATCACTGTCTTCCACCTCTACATCTTGCCCAATGAAAGGTCTTCAGGGGCAATAGCATGCATGAAGCTGTCATTTCTTATGATAACAATGTCTTCTTCTGCAATACCTCCTGAAGGACCTATGTGAGGCTGTATTACAGTTAACTTCTTTTTTAAATTGGAGTACACACTAAAATAACAATAAAAAGGATAGTATAAGAAATATATAAACCAGTACCACAGTCATCTATTATCATTATCAAGTATTACGTACTGTACATGATTGTACATGCTGTACTTTTATATGGCTGACAGCGCAGTGGTATGTTTACACCAGCATCAACACAAACACATAAGTAATGTGTTGTACTATGATACTAGGATGGCTATGGCATCACTAGGCAATAGGAATTTTTCAACTCCATTATAATCTTATGGGACCACTGTCATACATGCAGTCTGTCACTGACCAAAATGTTATTATGTGGTACATGATTGTATCACTTTTCAAAAATATAAATTTGAATAGTGACCAGATACTTGATGATACTTAAAAATTGCTGTTAATTGTTTTCAGATTTAATAATGGTATTGAGGTTAGGTTAACAATAGACTTTGTGTTTTCAGTGATATATACTAAAATATTTGGTGACAGAATGATAGGATGCCAGGGATTTGCTTAAGTGGGTGGTGGTACAGATGAGATATGTTATTAGTTGATAATTGTTGGAAGTTAAGTAATGGGTAAATAGCGGTTCGTTATACCAGTTGGTATATACACCTTTGATGTGTTTCAATAAATAGAATGCTCAAATTGGCTCACTTTTTTTTTTTTTTTTTGGGACAGAGTCTCGCTCTGTCGCCCAGGCTGGAATGCAGTGGCACGATCTCGGCTTACTGCAACCTCCACCTCCTGGCTTCAATCAATTCTCCTGCCTCAGCCTCCAGAGTAGCTGGGACTACAGGCACCTGCCACCACGCCCAGCTAATTTTTGTATTTTTAGTAGAGACGAGGCTTCACCACATTGGCCAGGCTGGTCTTGATCTACTGACCTTGTGATCCGCCCGCCTCGGCATCCCAAAGTGCTGGGATTACAGGCGTGAGCTACTGTGCCCGTTTCAAATTGGCTCACTTTTAGCCAGTCAGATCTCTTTCAACTTGGGTGTTTTTTTTTTTTTTTTAAAGTCTTCTTGACAGACTCTTACAGCTTTTTTTTTTTTTCTAGACACTTTCCTTGTTTCCTAGTATGATAAAATGTCCAGATTCATATTTTAGATTTCCTGACTTACACGGGGAATTCTCAGTGGAGCTCTGGTTCATGTTATAAAAATGTGGAAAATATTATTTAAAGAATGCCCACAAGTGCTTAGATACTATTACTGAGTTGATCATTGCTTTTCTAGGTCTTTTTAGTGGACAGAAATAGGTAATTTTTTTCAACATAAAAAACAAACTCTAATGCTTTCCATTCCAATCCAGGAACTATCGGATTTCTACTTACACTCTCCAATCTTACCTCAGGATCTCCTTTAATTAGCCGAAAAAATCCTAATTCTTTTTGTTTGTTTGTTTTTTGAGATAGAGTTTCAATTCACTGTGTTTTTCAGACTGATGTCAAACTCGGTTCGGCAAAAAAAAATCCCAACTCTTTCTTTTTTCTTTTTTTGAGACCGAGTCTTGCTCTGTCACCCAGGCTTGAGTGCGGTGGCACAATCTTGGCTCACTGCAACCTTTGCCTCCCAGGTTCTCCTGCCTCAGCCTCCTGAGTAGCTGGGACTATAGGCACCCGTCACCACACCTGGCTAATTTTTGTATTTTTAGTAGAGATGGGGTTTTGCCATGTTGGCCAGGCTGGTCTCAAACTCCTGACCTCAGGTGATCCACCCACCTCAGCTTCCCAAAGTGCTGGGATTACAGGCATGGGCCGCCACCCCCGGCCCTAAAAATCCCGATTCTTAAGATACCAATATAGATACTCAGAATAACACTATTAATACCACAAACACATGATTATAAAAGAGTTTAAAACTTCTTTTTGCATTCTATTTTTCCCTTAGGCCAATTTTCTTTTAAGCAACAACTTTGTCTGAAGGTAGGGCAGTCTTGAAAAAGTGTGAGGCTGACCAATTTGGTTTTTAGCTCTGGGCAAATATCACTGGCATTTCCTCAAATATCCAGTACCTTGAGGGTGTTCTACAACTAGCCAAAATCTCTCCATAAAGGGCCATCTCCTGGGCAAAAATATTCTATACCTCTCTTCACATGCTCTGAAGTCTGCTCTCAGCTAGCCACATTACTTAGAAAAGGACCTGATAAAAATAAGTTTAATGTGTTACTCCCATGATACTATTACATTTTAAGAAACAATTTCTTAAATCAAAGCAATAAAGCTAGTGAGGGAATTTTTTTATCAGTAAGAAGAAGGTGAAATCCTTCCCAAGTTATCTACTACCTACATGACTCATTGCTAACATTGGCCCTAAAAGGCAGTTACAAAGATATAGTTTATATCTTTGCAGGTATATCTGCAGTGTTCTATTACTGCTGTAACAAATTACCACAAATGTAGAGGCTTAGAAAAACATAAATTGATTATCTTGCAGTTCTCTAAGTCAAAAACCCAACATGAGTTTCACTGAGCTAAAATCAAGGTGCTAACAGAGCTGTATTCCTTTCTGGAGGCTCTGGGAGAAGGTTCATTTCCTTGATCATTCAGATTGTGGGCAGAACTGTTTCTTGCAGTTGTATGACTGAGGTCCCTATTTCCTTGCTGGCCATTCATAGCTTCTAGAGGCCACCTGCATTCCTTGGTTTGCAGTCCACTTCCTTCGCCTTTAAAGCCAGCAACAGCAGGTGGAGCTGCTCTTACTTTGCATCTGTCCTTCTTCGTCCACTAAGCTCCAGCTAGGAAAGGTTCTCTGCTTTTAAGAATTCATGTGATTATATTGGATGACTGCATAATCCAGGATAATTTTACCATCTAGAGGTCCCTACCCTTAATCACATCTGCAACGTTCCTTTTGCCATATTAGGTAACACATTCGAATGTTCTGGGGATTAGCACATGGGTATCTTCAGAGGCCCATTATTCAGCCAGTCATTAAGTTACGTTAGGAAGAATATAGCAGTTAATTTGGGGATTGTAAAAGCATATTCCTTTTTTCCTAAAGATTCATATTTAGATATGAGCATAAACACATACAATGATATTTTTACTACTTTTTTTTTTTTTTTTTTTTTTTTTGAGACAGGTTCTCAGTCTGTCACCATGCTGGAGTGCAGTGGTGCGATCATAGCTTACTGCAGCCTCAATCTCCTGGGCTCAGGCAATCCTCCCACTTCAGCCTCTTGAGTAGCTACAACTACAGGCACTTGCCACCACACCTGGCTAATTCTTTTTTGGTATTTTTTGTAGAGATGGGGGTCTTACCATGTTGCCCAGGCTGATCTTGAACTGGGCTCAAGCAATCTGCCTGCCTTGGCCTCCTAAAGTCTTACCACTTTTTAAATGTAGTTTGCGATTTGTGGTTTTGGCTTTCAAGGACTTATTAACAATGATTTAAAAAAAAAAAAACCTAAACAATATTTTGACCATGTGACCATGTTGCCACCAAGTGGTGGTAGGAACTTGACATGTGGCACTGGATTATTAAAGATATCCAAAATAAAACATTTTAAGTTATTGAAGAAGTTGCTTTTAAAAAGAAAAAAATAACCAAAATAGATACACTTACCCCAACCTGCCTAGACACAACTCATTAGACCAGGCATGTGTACCAAACCTAAGCTGAGTCAGTGATCCCTTCCCTGAGGGAGTGCTTAAAATTGGGATTAAGAATCTTGTCTCAGTCTGACTGCTCTCTCAAATAAAAAAACGTATACTTCAGAGTTGTTAACACTGGTCACTTTCCAGCACATAAACTGAGGGGGGTAAAAAAGGTCAATCCACTGGAAAAGAAAAAAAGGACCTGGATATACAGACAGAAGCAGCAAAAGACACAAAGAAAACAGGCACTTTCTGTGTTCTCCTAGCACTCCAGTTCCTGTTTCCTGACGTCTGGCTATATCCTTTCCCTGGCTTCTGGAAGATATCCCTGTATTCTTATAACCAAATCTCCTTTTTACTTAACGGTTTCTTCTACTTTCTTCAACTAAAAGAAAACATAGAGTAAGTTTGAAGTCATAAGATCAGCCGTACTTCTCCAGCACTGCTTGTGTTTTTCTCACTTCTGGCAGTGAGAAAAGGCTGCAGTGTTGCCTCTTCCTATATAATAACTTCATATTAAAAAACAAAGAAACAATCAATACACTAATACTTATAAGAAGAAGCAAGCAGGATGTCCAATGCCCATGGAAAAGGTATCATAGAATCGTGGAGTTGAAAAGAGAGAGGTAATCATTTAGCTTAGACAATTTATTTTGTAGATGAGAAATGTAAAGACCCAGAAGAGGCCTTTGACTTTGTAAATTCACCGCTGGAGCCTTGACTCCAGGCTCTACAAACATGCTAATGCTACTCTTACATTAAAACAAAATAAGCAATCATATTAGACAGCACAATATAGGGAATAACAATTCAGAATGTTTTATAAAGTGTTGATATATCAAAAAATGATACATTCCTTTGAGCGAAGAGACTATTTTTTTCCTTCTGTATTCTGTCAAATTGCTTAGGCATGCAGGTTATTTCTCAACAGGGAAATCAATATTTAAACTAAAAAACATGACTTGACTATAGAGACTTTTAAAAGTATCTCCTCAATGCCAACCTCACCCTTATCTTTACTATTCCTGTATAAATATATTACATTGAAAGGATCCTCAAAAGGATAATCTTTGGCTCTTTCTGCCATCTTGGAGCCTGTGGAGGCCTGCAGGGAACAGGATATCTAAAAGGGAAATAGGTTGGAAGGCTGTGGTACAAGATCATGTTTGTTTGCTCTAAGTGGGGTCTCCAGAACCAAAGGGAGTACACAGCTCTTCCTAAAGTTGAAGATGTTTATGCTAGAGATGAAACTGAATTCTATTTGGGCAAGAGATATGCTTATGTATATTAAACAAAGAACAACATAGTGACTCCTGGTGGCAAACCAAACAAACTAGAGTAATCCGTGGAAAGATAATTTGGGCCCATGGAAACAGTAGCATGGTTTGTGCCAAAATCCAAAGAAATCTTCCTGCTAAGGCCACTGGACACAGAATCTGTGTGATGCTGTACCCCTCAAGGATTTCAGCTAACGAAAAGTAAATAAAAGTGGATTTGTGTTCTTGGGGGGAAAAAAAGCATAAACTTTGGCCAAGTTCAAGAAATTCAATTCATAAAATTGTACATTTACAAAGTAAGTTTAAGTGGAAGAGAAAATAGATGCAAAGTTTCTTACATTCATTTAGGGCACATTAACTGATGTTCAGGAGCAGTTACTGCAGATGGTAAGTCATTGCAATTATTTTATTTGAAAAGATGAACAGGTAGATACCTTTTTATTATAATGCCTAACCGAATATTCAAAGACAGAGAAAATGAGAATCACAAAAAGTATCTCTTACACAAGCAATAGCACCACCTGCTGATAAATAAAAGCAACAATGTCAGCTAATTAAAAATGAGGCTAAGTACTTCGTATATTTAGATCTTCCCCCTTGGACACTATCGTTTAATACAGCATAATTCATTAATATATTGTATAATTTATTTATTTATAATAACTATGTTAATTTGAACATCTGTGCCCTTACAATTGGAATCAAGCATTTCTTAAAAATCAAAGGTAAAAATAAAATTTATCATGTAATATAGAAAACATTATGGTACTATGACTTTTAATTTTTTTCCCAAAGGTAATTCATTTGTACCATATTTATTTTACTTACCATCCAGTAACGTACATTTAGTTTCTATATTTGTTTTTATATTCCCTGATCATCTCACTTAAAATAATGCCATCTCCTTTGCCCAGCTTAATTTTTATAGCACTCATTACTGTTTAAAATATGTTACTTTTGCTTGTTTATAGTCTTTCATCCGATGGAATAAAACCTTTCAACAACACAGAATTTATTTATGGATTTTCTTTAACAACTAGGGCAAGTGCCTGGCATCTAACAGACTCTCAAAAATGTTTGTAAAAGAATTGATAAATATGAAAATAAATGAGCAAATTAATATGCAATGCACTTTTATACTTCCCTGAAGTAATAGCTATGTTAAAAGTTTCAAAGCTCTTGACAGATTTTACCAAATTATCCTTGAGAAAAGCTGTGCCAGTTAATGTTCCCATCAATGTTCCACAAAGAGCCCCATTTTCCCATTTTCTGATGAATGGGAATGGCATAACATTGTAATTTTTATCTGCATAAAATTCATTGCTAAAGAGACAACACATTTTGCATTTCTGGGAGTATGTACCCTTCTTTTATCCTTTGCTTTTTCCCAATTCCAGAATTCCTACAATATTCCTTTTGTATAATTTCTATCCTTTTACTGGTATTTTCTATTTGTTCAGACTGTGATCTGTTTTCCTTTGGCTCTTTGAGCATATTTAAGATCACTGATTTAAAGTCTTTGTCCAGTCTCTTCAATAAATTATGCTGGGAAGACTGGGTATCTATATGCAGAAGAATGAAACTAGACCCCTATCTCTCACCATATACAAAAATCAAGTCAAAATGGATTAAAGCCTTAAATTGAAGACCCAAACTATGAAAATACTACAAGAAAGCATTGGGAAAAATCTCCAGGACGTTGGCTTGGGCAAAAATTTCTTGAGTAATACTCCACAAGTACAGGCAACCAAAGCAAAAATGGACAAATGGGATCACATCAAGTTAAAAAAGCTTCTGTACAGCAGAGGAGACAATCAACAAAGTGAACACACAACTCACAGAATTGGAAAAGATATCTGCAAACTACCCATCTGACAAAGGATTAGTAACCAGAATACATAAGGAGACCCAACAACTCCACAGGAAAAAAATTTAATAATCTGATAAAAAATTGGGCAAAAGGTGTGAATAGACATTTCTCAAAAGAAGTCATACAAATGGCAAATGGGTATATGAAAAGGTGCCCAATATCATTGAGCATCAGAGAAATGCAAAGCAAAACTACAATGACATATCATCTCACTGCAGTTAAAATGGCTTATACCTAAAAGACAGGCAATAACAAATGCCGGTGAGGATGTGGAGGGAAGGGAACACTCATACACCGCTGGTGAGAATGTAAATTTGTACAACCACTTTGGAGAACAGTTTAGAGGTTCCTCAAAAAACTAAAAATAGAGTTACCATATAACCAAGCAATCCCACAGCTAGGTATATACCTAAAAGAAAAGAATCAATATATTGAAGAGCTATCTCCATGTTTGTTGCAGCTCTGTTCACAATGGGCAAGATGTGGAAGCAACCTAAGTGTCCATCAAGAGATGAATAGATAAAGAAAATGTGGTACATATACACAATGGAGTACTATTCAGCCACAAAAATGAATGAGATCCTGTTATTTGCAATAACATGTATCGAAATAGAGATCACTATGTTAAGTGAAATAAGCCAGGTGCAGAAAGACAAATATCACATGTTCTCACTTACTTGTGGATTTAAATTCAAAACAATTGAACTCATGGAGATAGGGAGTAGAAGGATGACACCTGTAATCCCAGCACTTTGGGAGACCAAGGTGGGTGGATCGCTTGAGGTCAAGAGTTCGAGACCAGCCTGACCAACATGGGTGAAATCCAGTCTCTACTAAAAAAAAGTACAAAAATCAGCCAGACGTGGTGGCAGGCACCTGTATTCCTAGCTACTCAGGAGGTTGAGGAAAGAGAATTGCTTGAACCCAGGAGGCAGAGGTTGCAGTGGGCCAAGATTGCTCCATTGCACTTCAGACTTGGTGACAGAGCAAGACTCTGCCTCAGAAAAAACAAAAAGAAGGATGGTTATCAGAGGCTGGGAAGGGTCATGGGTTCGGGGAGGAGAGCGGGTGGGAAGAGTTAATACGTATTTTAAAAATCAGAAAGAATAAGATCTACTATTATTTGATAGTACAACAGAGTGACTATAGTCAATAATTTAACTGCATATTTAAAAATAACTAAAGGAGTATGACTGGATTGTTTGTAACACAAAAGATAAATGCTTGAGGGAATGGATACCCCATTCTCTGCGATATGATTATTATACATTGCATGCTGCATCAAAACATCTCATATACGCCATAAATATCTGCACCTACTGTGTATCTACAAAAACTAAAGTTAAATTAAAAAATCAAATCTATAAAAGTAGAGAGTAGAATAGTGGCTACAAGGTGGTGCGTAGTGGGGAATGGGGAAATGATGATTAAAGGGTATAAAGTTTCAGTTAGACAGGACAGAAAGTTTTCAAAATCTATTGCATAGCATGGTTAATAATAATAACAAAGTGTTGTAAATTTCAAAATTGCTAAAATAGAAGATTTTAAATGTTATCACTACAAAAAATGTTATGTAAGGTGATAGACATGTTAATTAGTTTGATATAATCCTTCCACGATGTATACATATATCTAAACAGCACATTGTGCCTGTACCTCATAAATATAAACAATTACTATTTGTCAATTAACAATAAAACTTTGAAAAAAATAAAGTATTTGTGTAATAAGTCCAATGCTGGGCATTCTCAGGTATGGTTTCTATTAATCTCTTTCCCTGTGAATGGGCTGTAATTTCCTGCTTCTTGTATGCCTTGTAATTTTTTGTAGAAAATTGGATGTTTTTAATATCATAATGTGGTAACTCAGGAAATCAGAATCTCTCCCCAACAAGGCTTGTGTTGTTGCTTGTTGAGGGCTCAGTTATCTATTTACTGACTTTTCCAAACTATTTTTGCAGACTGCTTTTTGTGTGTGGTCACTGAAGTCTTCATTCTGTTATCTCAGTGGTCAGCCAGACAGAGCCAAAAAGAAAAAAAATACTCTCCCACTCTTTGCCAATTGGCTCTGACCTAGGCACTCCTTTAATACAAAGCCAGACCACCTACAACTCTACTTTAGCTTTCACTCCTTGTTTGTTCATAGATGAAAGATTTTCCAGTCATACAAGCCTCACATCCTCTGGTCTTTTCTGAGCATGTGTCTGGCCCTGGGCATGTATATTACATTCTAGATCCCTCAGTATATGTGAGGACCCTCCAAAGCCCTTATTCTTTATATTTTTTATTTTTATTTTTTATTTTTTTTTTGAGACGGAGTCTTGCTCTGTTGCCCAGGCTAGAGTGCAGTGGTCTGATCTCAGATCACTGCAAGCTCCCCCTCCCGGGTTTAACACCATTCTCCTGTCTCAGCCTCCCGAGTAGCTGGGACTACAGGCACCCGCCACCATGCCCGGCTAGTTTTTTTTGTATTTTTTAGTAGAGACGGGGTTTCACCGTGTTAGCCAGGATGGTCTTGATCACCTGACCTCGTGATACACCCGTCTCAGCCTCCCAAAGTGCTGGGATTACAGGCATGAGCCACCATGCCTGGCCAATAAAGCTATTTTTAAAGAAAAATCATAGAATAGCACGCTGTCCTATAACCCAGTCTTTTTACTAAATAACATCACAAATATCTTTCCAGATAATTAAACATGATCCTTCTTCTCCATTTTTAATGAGTTGAGGGTACTGCACTTTAGGTATATAGAATAATAACCAATCAGTCTCCTGTTCATGGATATTTATTTTTACTTTTCACTATTAATACTGTGATGAAAACTGATATGCATATATCTTTGTGTACTTATGCAATGATCTCTTTAAAGAAAATTCCTAGAAGAGAGATTCCTGAGTCAAGGGATATGTGCGTCTGACATTTGGATATGTATTATCAAACTACCCTTCAAAAAGGATATGAACAGACATTTCTCAAAAGAAGACATTCATACAGCCAACAGACACATGAAAAAATGCTCACCATCACTGGCCATCAGAGAAATGCAAATCAAAACCACAATGAGATACCATCTCACACCAGTTAGAATGGCAATCATTAAAAAGTCAGGAAACAACAGGTGCTGGAGAGGATGTGGAGAAATAGGAACACTTTTACACTGTTGGTGGGATTGTAAACTAGTTCAACCATTATGGAAAACAGTATGGCGATTCCTCAGGGATCTAGAACTAGATGTACCATATGACCCAGCCATCCCATTACTGGGTATATACCCAAAGGATTCTAAATCATGCTGCTATAAAGACACATGCACACGTATGTTTATTGCAGCACTATTCACAATAGCAAAGACTTGGAATCAACCCATATGTCCATCAGTGGCAGACTCGATTAAAAAAATGTGGCACATATACACCATGGAATACTATGCAGCCATAAAAAAGGATGAGTTTGTGTCCTTTGTAGGGACATGGATGCAGCTGGAAACTATCATTCTTAGCAAACTATCACAAGAACAGAAAACCAAACACCGCATGTTCTCACTCATAGGTGGGAACTGAATAATGAGATCACTTGGACTTGAGAAGGGGAACATCACACACCGGGGCCTATCATGGGGAGGGGGGAGGGGGGAGGGATGGCATTGGGAGTTATACCTGATGTAAATGACGAGTTGATGGGTGCTGACGAGTTGCTGGGTGCAGCACACCAACATGGCACAATTATACATATGTAACAAACCTGCACGTTATGCACATGTACCCTAGAACTTAAAGTATAATAAAAACAAACAAACAAACAAACAAACAAAAAACCAAAAAGTCAAATCACTCATATTTCCACTAATACTGTATAAACAAAGGAGCTCAATTCCTTCCTGCTCAACTGAAACTGAGGGTTTTAGGTCATTATTAATCTTTTCAACTTATTGGGTAAAATACATTATTTTATTCATTTACTTCTTTACATTTATTTATTAGTTAAATTGAACATCCTTTCATGTTTTTATTGGCCATTTATATTTGTCTATGAACTATTTATGCCTTTTGGCTATTTTTCTGGATAATTTCTTGAACAATGAAATTCAAACAGGTAGCTTTCCCACTCCACTCCACCTTGAGAATCACCGCAGTAGTTTAGCATAGCTCTGAAATGTGCAAAGCTAATTTTTACAAACTCATGTTCAATTATTTAAAATAAACTTCTGATATGTAAAGAATTACAACAGCAGAACAGCTGCTATTAGATCTGCCTTCTCACAGATAACACCTATGCACTCCAGACAAAATACAAAAACAAGTATTTGAAGACTGGACAGCAATCAAAAGTAGGCAGACAGCCACTTTGGAAAACAATTTGGCAGGTCCTCAAAGAGTTAAACATAGGGTTACACTTATCGTAGCAATTTTACTTCTAAGTATACACTCAAGAAAACTTAAAACACGTCCACACAAAAATAAAAACGTGTTCACATAGTCATAGCAGCATTATTTCTAATAACCAAATTTTGAAACCACTAAATGTCCATTAACTGATTAATAAACAAACAAAATGTGTTATAAACCTATGATGAAATATTATTTGTCTATAAAAAGGAATAGAGTACTGGATACATGGATGAATCTTGAAAACACGCTAACTGAAAGAAGCCGTCACAAAAGGCCACATAATGTATTATTTCATTTATATGAAATGTCCAAAGTTGACAAATTCATAGAAAAAAAGTAGATTAGTGATTGCCAGGGACTAGGAGTGGAGTAGGGAAAAATAGGGATTGACAGTTAATGGGTACACAACTCCTTTTAGAGGAAAGGAAAATGTTCTAAAATTAGAGTTTGGTAATGGTTGCACAACCCTATGAATATAGTAGAAAACACTGAGTTGCACATTTTAAATGGGTAAAATGTGTCATATACAAATTGTATCCTGATAAATTTGTTTTTTTAAAAAAGCCAGAAACTTGAGAGGAGTCAATGGTTGAAAGAAGAGAACAGGGCCGGGCGCAGTGGCTCACACCTGTAATCCCAGCACTTTGGGAGGCCGAGGCAAGCGATGACCTGAGGTCAGGAGTTTGAGACTAGTCTGGACAACATGGCAAAACCCCGTCTCTAATAAAAAATACAAAAATTAGCTGGGTGCTGTGGCAGGCACCTATAATCCCAGCTACTTGGGAGGCTGAGGCAGGAGAATTGCTTGAACCCGGGAGGCAGAGATGGCAGTGAGCCGAGATCGCGCCACGGCACTTCAGCCTGGGTGACAGAGCTAGACTCCCTCTCAAAAAGAAAAAAAAAAAGGAACGCTGCACCTCAACTAGAAGTTTGTGAAGAGCTCTCAAACACTAAATAGAAATTTGATAAATTTGTGGAAAATGCTAGAGTATAGATCATTTCTGAAGACTAGATTTTTATATATTTGATATTGAAATTATTTCACAAAATCTGGCCCTGGATAAATGATTACATTATTTAGATATACATTCATTATGCCACTTTAAGTTACAGATTACGAGAGAAACAAAAAGAAACAAGGGGCTACATTTAAGGGTAACATTTCCAGATTCAAGAAAACATGTACTTTTTAAAAGAAGCCTTGGCAAGTTTTTTTCTGAAAGAGAAAACACTGTGTGAGAAAAGCAGCTGACACCAGCTGACTTAAATTTTCAGGTCTAAATTGACACCATTAAGAGTAAGTTGGGTAAACTTACTCTAAGTTGACACCAGCAGTTACCATATCTACTTACTTGGTAAGAAGAAAAGGTAAAGAGTCTCAATAAGCGCTGTCCTTCTTCCCTTTCATCACACTAACCTGCTTTGACCCTCCAGACATATTAGTTCTCATTACTAAGAGCAGCCTGTTCCTGTTTTTAAAATTTATTACAACTGTAATTAAATAACTGAGTGTATAATTAATTATTTAACATACGTCTTATCAACAAGAAAGTAAACTCTATAAAGGCAATGTCTGCTTGGCATTCTTAAAAAAGATATGCAGAGGCTGGGCATGGTGGCTCATGCCTATAATCCTAGCACTTTGGGAGGCCAAGACGGACGGATCACTTGAGCTCAGGAGTTCAAGACCAGCCTGGGCAATATGGTGAAACCCCGTCTCTACTAAAAATACAAATTAGCTGGGAGTAGTGGTGCATGCCTGTAGTCCCAGCTACTCGGGAGGCTGAGGCACAAGAATCAATTGAACCTGGGAGGCAGAGATTGTTGTGAGTTGAGACAGTGCCACTGCACTCCAGCCTGGGCGACAGAGCAAGACTCTGTCTCAAAAAAAAAAAAAAAAAAAAATAGATATGCAGAAAGTATTTACATACTTTTATTAAACCCAAAATGCGCATAGCATTTATATCTTAGTGAGTAGAATTATTCCTCAATAAAGATGTATATCACCAGGCCGGATGCGGTGGCTCACGCCTGTAATCCCAGCACTTCGGGAGGCCAAGGCAGGTGGATCACGAGGTCAAGAGATCGAGACCATCCTGGCCAACATGGGGAAACCTTGCCTCTACTAAAAATACAAAAATTAGCTGGGTGTAGTGACACGCACATGTTATCTCAGCTACTTGGGAGGCTGGGGCAGGAGAATCGCTTGAATCTGGGAAGTGGAAATTGCAGTGAGCCAAGATCATGCCACTGCACTCCAGCCTGGCGACAGAGCGAGACTCCATCTCAAAAAAAAAAAAAAAAAAAAAATGCATGTCACCTTAAAAATAGTTTCCCATGTTTTAACTAATACATATTTCTAAAATAAATTGGATAACTTCAAAAAAACAACATTTTTTAAAAAGAGAAAGAAGGCTGAATTACATGATTAGAGAATCTAGGGAAAACTAAACAAAAGAAAGGATAAAGCTATTTTTTCCCTTTTCAAAAACTGCACATTTTATTTGAAAATGTAGATTTTAAAAATGTACATTTTGAAAATGTAGATATGCAAAAAAGAAGAAAACTCACCTATCACCACCTATGACTAAATCAACAAACTCCAGACATAACCATTGTTAAAATTTATTGTATCATGTCAGACTATTTTTCTGTTCATTTATACAGATATATACTAATAAGATCACCCTATGCATAAAGTTTGTAACTATTTTTTTCTTGTGGTCATATATTTTAAAACATTTTCATGGTATTATAAAAGTAATGATCATGTTTAATAACTATATAATAATTCATTGTAAGAATTATATTCCATAATTAAGTTAAATAATATCTTACTGTTAGAGTTTTATACTGCTTTTCATTTGTTAAATTATAAATAATGCTCCACTAAGCATTCTTTATCCTATTATTACCTTAGGATAAATCCTAAAACTGGAATTGCTGGGTTGAAGTATATGTTTATTTCTTGGGTTTTTTATATAAAATGTCAAAATATCCTCCAGAAAGAATCAAACAAATAAATATATTTAGTATAGATATACATACACACATAAATAACACATTAAGTAACTCATAAAAATCTAAATATTAAGTAACTCATAAAAATTTAAATGATAACTGTATAAAAGGATATATTACAGGGTTAATACAAACCTTGCAAAAAGAAAAGAAATGATTGCATACATGAATTCCAAATACTTTTGTGGAAATATACAAGGCAGAAAATGAAACAAAAAAAAAAATCAATAATTCAATGAATGAAAGTTAAGTGTTTGAATAGTATTTACAACTAGTTATTCTAAAAGAATCAGTCTAGAACATTAAGAGATAATATCATCACACATATGATTCATATACTGTCAACATTGTTGCCGCAGCAAAGTGGCAGACATAACCCAACAGTAATTTTTTTTTTTTTTTTTTTTTGAGATGGAGTCTCACTCTGTCACCCAGGCTGGAGTACAGTGGCACAATCTTGGCTCACCGCAAGCTCTGCCTCCCGGGTTCATGCCATTCTCCTGCCTCAGTCTCCCGAGTAGCTGGGACTACAGGCACCTGCCACCACGCCTGGCTAATTCTGCTTTTGTATTTTTAGTAGAGATGGGGTTTCACTATGTTAGCCAGGATGGTCTCAATCTCCTGACCTCGTGATCTGCCCACCTCTGCCTCCCAAAGTGCTGGGATTACAGGCGTGAGCCACCGCGCCTGACCCCCAAGAGTAATTTTAAATGAAGAAGATGCTTAGAATGAATCAGAAGAATAAATTACCTGAGATTTTTAAGAAATGTAATTTTTTCTGTCATACTATTCTCTTTTGGTATTACCTGCATTATAGTTTACTGTTTCATCTCCAAATTCAAGGTATTTTTTCTGCAGTAGAGTAAGCAATGCCCATTTCAGAACTCAAAAGGAATTATCAAGCATCTCACTAAGTCTTCCTTCAAGTGCCCTCTGAGGATAACCTGCATAAAGACAACTAGGAAACTTCCTAAAAGTACCACTTCACAGAGCCTCATTCTCTGAGTACCCAATAATGTGTATTTTTGCAATACCCAGATGATACTTATGAATGCTGAAATTTAGGTAACTTGGTTTACTATTGTAATGATTGAACAGGGCATTACATCATGAAAGGGCATTATCCTCAGGCGAACATCCAGACAATAAGGAATGGAAACTCAGGTAATTATTCTTGTCTCTTTCTACTTATACAGCAAGGATTTATCTCCTGAACCTGTCTATTTCTTTCCATCTCCAATGCTACTTCCCTATTATTCAGGCCAACGTCATCATTTTCTTGTACTACAACAGCTCCTAATTAGCCATCCTGCCTCTAGTGTACCTCTACTCTAATCTGTCCTCTATGATGATCTTAGAGTATGCTTCCCCAAAAATGCCAAATCTAATAAGGTAACTATCTAAAATAGATCAGTGACTCATCATTGCCCATAAGATAAACTCCAAACTATTGTGGCCATACTAAACTTTTAATTTTTCTAATAAACCATGGTTCTTCACCTTTGTTTATTCTATTCCTTCTCTCAAATCACTGTTCCTTTGACCTCAAAGCAGTATTTCCAACATTTGAATACTACCATGTTACTACACACCATCCATGGCTCTCTACCGACTAATGTACTCAATTTCCAACTTCACTGTTTCAGCTGTTCAAAGAAAATCTTATACCAGATGCTCAAACAGTATAACCGGAGCTGCTCTGGTTGCAGGTAGTGAGAGAGATCAGGGGCTCAACTCCCTCACCTCTCTTCTACCCCACAGCAGCCCCAAAGGAGGCTCCACAAAACAGAATTAGATTTTAAAAGACTGAAATCTGGATTCTGTTGCATGGCAAACACTTTAGTCCATCTATCTTTTCTGTATTATCTCCTCATATTATGCCATGAAAATTTTACCAACACTGCACAAAAAGCACCATATTCTTTTGTACTTTGATTCGCAAGAGGTTTCTTTTGCCTGCAACTCTCTGGCCCAATGTTGTCTCCTTGGAGAATTACTAATTCTTCAAGGCTCTGCTCTGTAGTCAATGTCCCACAGGCTGAGTTAGGCTCTTCCACACCTTTGCAGTGCTTGTATAAAAACCTTCCCGTATATCACTTATCATAATGCACTGTAAGTACTATAGTCTAATTCTCCACTACACTGTCAACAACTTGAGTGAAAGTCTTCATATCTTTTTCTTATTTATATCCCCAGTTTCTAGAACACTGTCTGATGAGTAGTATATATTTAATGTCTATTGAATAAAAGATAGATGCTAACATTCTAAATAAAAAGACTAGGTGCTTAATGAGATAAACCTTTAATTCAAGCTTTTAAAATTTTTAAATATTTTAATCAAAATGACAACCTAAAATTATGTTTAAATTGGCTTATTAATAAACTGTTAAGTATCTACTGTGTTGCACAAATAACAGAGAATTACTGAACTATGGGATTTTGACAATGTAAGAATGTAATACATTGTGAAAATGAGACTACATATTCTATAGATTTAGAATCATTGATAGGGAAAATCAGAGGTAAAATCTCCTTAAGTGATTAGATGGGATGATTCAACATCCTGATGCTGTAATTGAGAAAGGAGGGACCTAGCAGAAAAGAAATTAGAAAAACATACAAACAAACTTAGAGTCAATGGAAGGCAAGATCAAAGGAAGTCAAACATGAGATGGACCTTTAAGAATGAGCAGAACTGGGGCCAGGTGCAGTGGCTCACGGTTGTAATCCCAGCACTTTGGGAGGCTGAGGTGGGCGGATCACGAGGTCAGGAGATCGAGACTATCCTGGTTAACACAGTGAAACCCTGTCTCTACTAAAAATACAAAAAATTAGATGGGCGTGGTGGCCGGCGCCCATAGTCCCAGCTACCCAGGAGACTGAGGCAGGAGAATGGCGTGAACCCTGGAGGTGGAGCTTGCAGTGAGCCGAGATCTCGCCACTGCACTCCAGCCTGGGTGACAGAGCGAGACTCCATCTCAAAAAAAAAAAAAAAAAAAAGAATGAGTGGAACTCGCTATGGTCTAAGACAGAAATCAAAGTATTCCATGAAACGAGAAAACGAGTGGGGATGTTAGTAAGAGGCAGGAAAGGTTCGAGAGCCAATGTTCAACGTGATTTGAACACACTTAGAGAGTTGCGGGTGAAAAGACTGAATGGATTTTATGACACCAGGTTTCAAACATTTTCTAAAGCCAGGCAGAGGACTTCATATTTATGTGGTAGAAAACAAGTAACCATAAATCTTAACAGATTAAAAGCTCTAAAAAGTCTGTCTTATTCTGCGTTAAAGGCAAATAAGCCACAGAACAATTATATGATTTCCCCAGTTAGGAATAGTATAAAACAGCCACACTTACCACATAATGCTGCTGCTTTTGGGGTACTTCAACCAACAATTCATTCAAGTACAATGGGTAAATGCTGCTGAGGTTGGCTATTTCCCTACGTTCTAAACAGAATTTGTATGAAGGAGGGCATATTTTCTTGTGAGGAAAAATTCTTGCATGTATTCAAATATGAATCCTTGACAAAGAAAAATATGTCCTTTGGTTATTTATTTATTTATTTAGAGACAAGGTCTAATTCTTACCCAGGCTGGAGTACAGTGGCACAATTATAGCTCGCTACAGCCTCCACCTCCTGGGCTGCAGCGAGACTCCCACCTCAGTCTTCCCAGTAGCTGGGACCACAGGTATGCACCTTCATGCCTGGCTAATTTTTAAAAATTTTTTGTAGAGACAGAGTTTCACTATGTTACCCAGGCTGGTCTCAAACTCCTGGGCTCAAGCAATCTTCCCTCCTTGGACTCCAAAAGTGCTGGGATTACAGGCATGAAACACCACATCCAGTCATGTCCTCTGGTCTTAAAATGACTACTTTTCAAATGCACTATTAATTCCTTACACAAAATATGCAATCGAGATTTCGTATGAAACATATTGATGGCAAAAAACAAAAAAAAGTTTATGAGCTAGTCAGTGAAAAGTTAGAAAGAAAGGTTTAAAACTGAATTTTCCATATTGAATGGGCATAAATTTTAATATTTTAACTACTTCATCCTTCACAATCATGCTCAAAGTAAGTATTTCCAGAAAGATAAATAGTAGAGAACATGCCCATTCTTCAAACTTAAACACATTTTGGTCCCATATATCTGCAATTGATTGAACCAGTATATTAAGAAGACAAATCAGAAAGATTCAACCAAATGCATCCATTGAAAATGTTTTTTAAAGATTGAGAACCATGTGTGTTGTGCATTACCACATTTATGACAGCACATCTGTGATTGCTCACCACTATAACTTACCCCAGTTTTATCACACAAGCGTAAAGTATGAAATGATCCAACAGCAAATAATTCTCCATCTGGAGCCCAGGCAACTGAAGTAATAGGATGCTCATGAGGTTGTGAATTGTACAGCGGGCGGCCGTAACTATCCCATACCTACAAAAGCAATTTTAAAAAATCTTTTATAATATCAAGGAGAAGTTTACCAAAACTAAAAGAAAAATAAATAAATCAAAATGTTTTATAACAGACACCACATAAAAACAAGTTTGTCTTCCAGCAAGGTAGTAAATAAAAATTTAGAAATCAGCACCTTATATATTAGCAATTAAATATCTTTACTATCACACGAGGGGAAAACAAAGCTGTATTCCTTTAAGCCTAAATATTTCAAAAAGAAACTATTTTATAACACTGTCATAATTTTCAGATTTTACTAAATCTCTGAACATAAAATCTACCCACTTTAAGTCTTTTAAATATAATAGTACTTTTTGAAATGTTTACTTCTTAGCTTTGTTTTGTTTTTTGAATTTTAGAGACAGGGTCTCACTCTGTGGCCTAGGCTGGAGTACAGTAGCATGATCATAGCTCACTGCAGTCTTGATCTCCCGGCTCAAGAGATCCTCCTGCTTTAGTCTCCCAAGTAGCAAGGATTACAGGTACATGCTGCCACACTTGGCTAATTTTTTAATTTTTGTAGAGACAGGGTCTTGTTATATTGCCTAGGCTGTTCTCCAGCTCCTGGTCTCAAGTAATCCTACTGCCTTTGCCTCTCAAAGCACTGGGATTATAGGTATGAGCTACCATACCTAGCTTGCTTACCATTTTGCCTAAATTTTTTTCTCCCTGTAAGGGCTCTACCTACTTTCTCTAAAAGTATTTATTTCAATTTAATTCTGTCTAACTCTAGTTATTAATACATTAAACCTTATTCCTCTCTACAAATTATTTTGACCTGAAATTGATCAATATTTAGTAAACCAGCAGGGTTGATTTTTAAAAACATACTGAATTGACTTAAATTGAGTCACGGTAAAATTACAGGCTATACTGATATTGTTAGTTATTAAATATCAAACTCTATAGATCAATGAGATCCTCTTTCTTTTTTTGAGAGAGAGAGGGTCTCACTTTGTTGCCCAGGCTGGAATGCAGTGGCACAATTATGGCTCACTGCAGCCTCGACCACCTGCACTCAAGTGATCCACTCAACTCAGCCTCCCAAGTAGCTGGGACCACAGATGTGCTCCACCACAACTGGCTAATTTATTTTTGTAGAGGTAGGGTCTCACTGTGTTGTCCAGGCTAATGAGATAGTCTTTATAAAGTCCATGCTTTAAAATACCACTTAACATTATAAAATAATTTGCTAAATTACTGGAGTATAAAGACATGGCTAAAGCAAAAAACTAAAAGAATATTCTTACATGCTAAGTACTTACAAATTTGATTCTTTCAGCCAAGTGATAAATCTAAACATTACATACCTTATATTTACAGTCTTCACCAGCAGATAAAATAAGATCATTGACTGAGTTCCAATCTACTTTTAAAATAATGCCATCATGAGCTTTCCACTGTGAGAAAAAAATAAGATATTAATTATAACTTTAAAAGCACTTAAGTTTTTTTCTATAAGAAAATATATTTTGCCTCTTTCTAATGACTCCCTTGTCATCTTCTCAAGGATTCCTATCTTCCTTTTATAGCCATTGTACAATACCTCATTTGCTTGTTTCATTTGTAATTTACACTAACGCAAGCACCTAGCACCTAAGACATCCACTATACAGCTTCAAACCTTATGAATTTCCTCAGTTGCCTGGAATCCAGATGGAAAATCACTTGCTGCTAAACTATTTCAAGATTGACATTTGTATGATAACACTGAATGAATATGTTATGTATTCCAAAAATGTCAACTGAATCCAAATCTTGCTTTCTCCTTCATACAGCAGATGCCATTACTCATATTGCCTTCATGCTTGTTTATTTATTTATTTATTGAGGCAGGGTCTCACTGTCACGCAGGTTGGAGTTCAATGATGTGATCAGGGCTAACTGCAGTCTCCACCTCCCACACTCAAGCAATCCTCTTGCCTCAGCCTCCCAAGTAGCTGGGACTACAGGCACGTGTCACCACACCCAGCTAATTTTTTTTTTTTTTTCATTTTTGGTAGAGAACTCTTGCTATGTTGCCTAGGCTAGTCTCAAACTCCTGAGCTCAAGTAATCCTCCTGCCTTGGCCTCCCAAAGTGCTGGGATTACAGGTATGAGCCACCATGTTTGGCCCCCCTAACCATTTTTTTTAAAAAACTTCTGCACAAACATCTTTAATACCCTCTTCATTTCTGTTCATCATATTCTTCTAAGTTTCATTCACTTTATCTTCATGTGTCTGGTTTATAACTGGAGTACTCTGAGAAACTTTTGCTGTATTTACCATGTAACAAAAAGATGTTTTCCATAGATAAGTATATATTCTATGTATATAATCATTCTTTGGTATCTGTAGGGGATTGGTTCCAGTACCTCCCACTGATATGAAAATCATAAGTTCCTAATATAAAATGGCACAATATTTGCATATAACCTACGCATATCCTCCCACATACTTATAATCGTCTCTAGATTACTTACTATAGAAATAAAATGGCAATACTATGTAAATAGTTGTATTGTTAGGGAATAATGACAAGAGCAAAGTCTATACATGTTCAGCACAGATGCTATCTTTTTTAACATATTTGATTCATGGTTAGTTTAATCTATCAGTGCAGAACCCATGGTTATGCTGAATGTACATACTATGCATAGACATGGGTGTTTATAAGTCATGCAGAAACTAGCAATCCAAACAGTAAACATGGATGTCTTGCTCTTAAATGTAATTCATGGGCCCATTTGGCTATTATCTAATGTGTAATTAAATGCTACCATAGGCAGAATAATGAAACTAAAAAGAATTAACCTTCTTTTAAGACTATAAGTATATTTTAATGTCTGAGTCAACTGACTTCACATCAAAGGGTGGCAGATTTTAAGGGCTTTCCCCTCAGGCCCTGCCCAATCTATTGTTCTTATTGTATACAGTACAAAGTATTAAATGTGGGCCAAATAAACTCTAAGAATAAGCAACAATTCATAACTTGCTTTATTCAAAATATACAAAAATACACATTTTCAAAAACAAATGTTTTGATAACACATATTAAAAAGCAATAGTTTTCACAATTAACTGCCAAATTAATCCAATGTCCTGAAATACACTACAAGGACAAATGTAACAATATATACAGCTACACATATACATACAGATTCTTTTTTGTTTTTCTTTTTTTGAAACAGAGTCTTACTTTGTCATCCAGGCTGGAGTGCAATGACCCGATCTCGGCTCACTGCAACCTCCGCCTCCCAGGTTCAAGCTATTCTCATGTCTCAGCCTCCCAAGTAGCTGGGACTACAGGTGCCCACCACCACGCCAAGCTAATTTTTATATTTTTAGTAGAGATGGGGTTTTGCCATGTTGGTCAGGTTGGTCTTGAACTCCTAACCTCAGGTGATCCACCTGCCTTGGCCTCCCAAAGTGCTGAGATTACAGGTATGAGCCACTGTGCCCAGCCACGGATTCTTAAGAGTTTCATTTTAAAGGAACAAAATAAATATTGCATATTCAAGATTTATGAATAAAATATTATTTAAATTTTCCTCACACTGTAATTTAGGGTATCAACATATATTACAAATATTTGCATATTGTTATACATACAATAATTTTTATTTATTTCTTAATTTATTAGGCATTTTGTAAAGTTCCTTTGAACAACAAGCTCCTTGAAGGCAGAAACTATGTTGTTTCATTTTGACTATCTCATACCTACCACAGTGCCTGGTATATAATAGGTATGCACTACATTTTTATTCAATGAATAAATAAAAATTTTCTCACTATAAAACCAAATTCTATGTGTCAAGAAGGCTTTAAAGGAAATGAGGTATATACTTCTGAACTGCATTCCACAAGCAAGAATTAATTAAGCACACTTTTTTGTGTACAATCCTAATTTGAATATGTTTTTATGCTCAAGAAGAATTGCAACTGCTTTAGTGTCCCAAAAGGAATAGATAATTTGCATGAAGTTACTAATTATACTTTAAGTCCTGTTCCTCTCTAGCTAATTTTGGCAATGGATACTTTGCTTCTCTCTGCTACCTCCTGGCCCAAAGGTTCTATTGAACCACTAAACCATATTTTACTTGACCAACGGTGATATAACCAGCTTCCTGAGTTTCATTGATACAAGCCTAATGACAGGTATCTAAACAAATTCACAGGGACACCATTCCAAGATGGCTGAATAGGAACAGCTCTGGTCTGCATCTCCCAGTGTGATCAACACAGAAGATGGGTGATTTCTGCATTTCCAACTGAGCTCTGAAGACAGCAGTGGTTTTCCCAGCACAGTGTTTGAGTTTTGAGAATGGACAGACTGCCTCCTCAAGTGGGTCCCTGACCCCTGTGCAGCCTAACTGGGAGACACCTTCCAGTAGGGGCCAACTGACACCTCACACAGGCAGATGCCCTTCTGGGACGAAGCTTCCAGAGGAAGGATTAGGCAGCAATATTTTCTGTTCTGCAATATTTCCTATTCTGCAGCTTCTGCTGGTGATACTCAGGCAAACAGGGCCTGAAGTGGACCTTCAGCAAACTCCAACAGACCTGCAGCTGAGGGTCCTAACTGTTAGAAGGAAAACTAACAAACAGAATGGAACAGCATCAACATCAACAAAAAGGACATCCACACCAAAACCCCATCTGTAGGTCACCAACATCAAAGACCAAAGAGAAATCAAAGCAGAAAAGCTGAAACTTCTAAAAACCGGAGCACCCCTTCTCCTCCAAAGAATCGCAGCTCCTCGCCAGCAATGGAACAAAGCTGGACAGAGAACGACTTTGACGAGTTGACAGAAGTAGGCTTCAGAAGGTCAGTAATAACAAACTTCTCCGAGTTAAAGGAGCATGTTCTAACCCATCCCAAGGAAGCTAAAAACCTTGAAAAAAGATTAGATGAATGGTTAACTAGAATAAACAGCGTAGAGAACACGTTAAATGACCTGACGGAGCTGAAAACCATGGCATGAGAACTACATGACATACGCACAAGCTTCAGTAGCCGATTTGATCAAGTGGAAGAAAGGGTATCAGTGATTGAAGATCAAATTAATGAAATAAAGTGAGAAGAGAAGTTAAGAGAAAAAAGAATAAAAAGAAATGAACAAAGCCTCCAAGAAATATGGGACTATGTGAAAAGACCAAATCTCCGTTTGATTGGTGTACCTGAAAGTGATGGGGAGAATGGAACCAAGTTGGAAAACACTCTTCAGGGTATTATCCAAGAGAACTTCCCCAACCTAGCGAGGCAGGCCAACATTCAAATTCAGGAAATACAGAGAACACCACAAAGATATTTCTCAAGAAGAGCAACCGCAAGACACATAATTGTGAGATTCACCATGGTAGAAATGAAGGAAAAAAAGTTAAGTGCAGCCAGAAAGAAAGGTCGGGTTACCCACAAAGGGAATTCCATCAGACCAACAGTGGATCTCTCAGCAGAAACTCTACAAGCCAGCAGAGAGTGGGGGCCACTATTCAACATTCTTAAAGAAAAGAATTTTCAACCCAGAATTTCATATCCAACCAAACTAAGCTTCATAAGTGAAGGAGAAATAAAATCCTTTATAGACAAGCAAATGCTGAGAGATTTTGTCACCACCAGGCCTCTCTTACAAGAGCTCCTGAAGGAAGCACTAAACATGGAAAGGAACAACCAGTACCAGTCACTGCAAAAACATGCCAAATTCTAAAGACCATCGATGCTAGGAAGAAACTGCATCAATTAATGGGCAAAATCACCAGCTAACATCATGTCAGGATCAAATTCACACATAACAATATTAATCTTAAATGTAAATGGGCTAAATGCCCCAGTTAAAAGACACAGACTGGCAAATTGGATGAAGAGTCAAGATCCATCAGTGTGCTGTATTCAGGAGAGAATGTGTCTCACATGCATGTGTCTCACATGCAGAGACACACATAGGATCAAAATAAAGGGATGGAGGAAGATCTACCATGCAAATGGAAAGCAAAAAAAAAGTAGGGGTTGCAAACCTAGGCTCTGATAAAACAGACTTTAAACCAACAAAGATCAAAAGAGACAAAGAAGGCCATTACATAATGGTAAAGGGATCAATTCAACAAGAAGAGCTAACTATCCTAAATATATATGCACCCAATACAGGAGCACTCAGATTCATAAAGCAAGTCCTTAGAGACCTGCACAGAAACTTGGATTCCCACACAATAATAATGGGAGACTTTAACACCCCACTGTCAATATTAGACAGATCAACGAGACAGTAGGTTAACAAGGATATCTAGGACTTGAACTCAGCTCTGCACCAAGCGGACCTAATAGACATCTACAGAACTCTCCAACCCAAATCAACAGAATATACATTCTTCTCAGCACCACATCACACTTATTCCAAAATTGACCACATAGCAGGAAGTAAAGCACTCCTCAGCAAATGTAAAAGAACAGAAATCACAACAAACTGTCAGACCACAGTGCAATCAAATTAGAACTCAGGATTAAGAAACTCACTCAAAACCACACAACCACATGGACACTGAAAAACCTGCCCCTGAATGACTATGGCCTGCATAACAAAATGAAGGCAGAAATAAAGATGTTCTTTGAAACCAATGAGAACAAAGATACAACATACCAGAATCTCTGGAACACATTTAAAGCAGTGTGTAGAGGGAAATTTATGGCACTAAATGCCCACAAGAGAAAGCAGGAAAGATCTAAAATTGACACCCTAACATCACAATTAAAAGAACTAGAGAAGCAAGAGCAAACACATTCAAAAGCTAGCAGAAGGCAAGAAATAACTAAGATCAGAGCAAAACTGAAGGAGATAGAGACACAAAAAACCCTCCAAAAAATCAATGAATCCAGGAGCTGGTTTTTTGAAAAGATCAACAAAATTCATAGACCACTAGCAAGACTAACAAAGAAGAAAAGAGAGAAGAATCAAATAGACGCAATAAAAAATGATAAAGGGGATATCGCCACTGATTTCACAGAAATACAAACTACCATCAGAGAATACAATAAACACCTCTACGCAAATAAACTAGAAAATCTAGAAGAAATGGATACACTCCTGGACATATACGCCCTCCAAAGACTAAACCAGGAAGAAGTTGAATCTCTGAATAGACCAATAACAGGCTCTGAAAATGAGGCAGTAATCAATAACCTACCAACCAAAAAAACTCCAGGACCAGATGGATTCACAGCTGAATTCTACCAGAGGTACAAGGAGGAGCTGGTACCATTCCTTCTGAAACTATTCCAATCAATAGAAAAAGAGGGAACCCTCTCTAACTCATTTTATGAGGCCAGCATCATCCTGATACCAAAGCCTGGCAGAGACACAACAGAAAAAGAGAATTTTAGACCAATATCCCTGATGAACATCGATGCAAAAATCTTCAATAAAATACTGGCAAACTGAATCCAGCAGCACATCAAAAAGCTTATCCACTGTGATCAAGTTGGCTTTATTCCTGGGATGCAAAGCTAGTTTAACATACTCAAATAAAGAAATGTAATCCATCACATAAACAGAACTAACAACAACAAAAACCACATGATTATCTCAATAGATGCAGAAAAGGCCTTTGACAAAATTCAACAGCCCTTAATAAACTAGGAACATATCTAGTTCCTAGTTTGGAACATATCTCAAAATAATAAGAGATATTTATGACAAACCCACAGCCAATATCATACTGAATAGGCAAAAACCGGAAGCATTCCCTTTGAAAACTGGCACAAGACAGGGATGCCCTCTCTCACCATTCCTATTCAACATAGTGTTGGAAGTTCTGGCCAGGGCAATCAGGCAAGAGAAAGAAATAAAGGGTATTCAATTAGGAAAAGAAGAAGTCAAATTGTCCCTGTTTGCAGATGACACAATTGTATATTTAGAAAACCCCATCATCTCAGCCCAAAATCTCCTTAAGCTGATAACCAACTTCAGCAAAGTCTCAGGACACAAAATCAATGTGCAAAAATCACAAGCATTCCTATACACCAATGACAAACAGACAGCCAAATCATGAGTGAACTCCCATTCACAACCGCTACACAGATAATAAAATGCCTAGGAATCCAAGTTACAAGGGATGTGAGGGACCTCTTCAAGGAGAACTACAAATCACTGCTCAACAAAATAAAGGAGGACACAAACAAATGGAATAATATTCATGCTCATGGATAGGAAGAATAATATCATGAAAATGGCCATACTATATTTATAGGTAATTTATAGATTCAATGCCATCCCCATCAAGCTACCAATGACTTTCTTCACAAATTGGAAAAAACTACTTTAAAGTTCATATGAAACCAAAAAAGAGTCAGGACTGCCAAGACAATCCTAAACAAAAAAAACAAAGCTGGAGGTATCACACTACCTGACTTCAAACTATACTACAAGGCTACAGTAACCAAAACAGTCTGGTACTGGACCAAAACAGAGATATAGACCAATGGAACAGAACAGAGCCCTCAGAAATAACACCACACATTTACAACCATCTGATCTTTGACAAACCTGACAAAAACAAGAAATGGGGAAAGGATTCCCTATTTAATAAATGGTGCTGGGAAAACTGGCTAGCCATACGTAGAAAGCTGAAACTGGATCCCTTCCTTACACCTTTTACAAAACTTAATTCAAGATGGATTAAAGACTTAAATGTTAGACCTAAAACCATAAAAATCCTAGAAGAAAATCTAGGCAATACCATTCAGGACATAGGCATAGGCAAGGACTTCATGACTAATACGCCGAAAGCAATGGCAACAAAAGCCAAAATTGACAAATGGGATCTAATTAAACTAAAGAGCTTCTGCAGAGCAAAAAGAAACTACCATCAGAGTGAACAGGCAACCTACAGAATCAATCTACGCATCTGACAAAGGGCTAACATCCAGAATCTACAAAGAACTTAAACAAATTTACAAGAAAAGAACAAACTACCCCATCAAAAAGTGGGCAAAGTATATGAACAGACACTTCTCAAAAGAAGATATTTATGCAGCCAACAGACACATGAAAAAAAGCTCATCATCACTGGTCATCAGAGAAATGCAAATCAAAACCAAATGAGATACCATCTCACATACAGTTAGAATGGTGATCATTAAAAAGTCAGGAAACAACAGATGCTAGAGAGGATATGGAGAAATAGAAATGCTTTTACACTGTTGGTGGGACTGCAAACTAGTTCAACCATTGTGGAAGACAGTGTGGCGATACTTCAAGGATCTAGAACTAGAAATACCATTTGACCCAGTGATCCCATTACTGGATATACACCCAAAGGATTATAAATCATGCTACTATAAAGACACATGCACATGTATGTTTACTGCAGTGCTATTCACAATAGCAAAGACTTGGAACCAATCCAAATGTTCATCAATGATGGACTGGATTAAGAAAATGTGGTACATATACACCATGGATTATTATGCAGCCATAAAAAAGGAAGAGTTCATGTCATTTGCGGGGACATGGATGAAGCTCGAAACCATCATTCTCAGCAAACTATCACAAGGACAGAAAACCAAACACCGCATGTTCTCACTCATAGGTGGGATTTGAACAATGAGAACACGTGGACACAGGACGAGGAACATCACACACCAGGGCCTGTAGTAAGGTGGGGGGATGGGGAAGGGATAGCATTAGGAGAAATACCTAATGCAAATGATGAGTTAATGGATGCAGCAAACCAACATGGCACATGTATACCTATGTAACAAACCTGCACATTGTGCACATGTACCCTAGAACTTAAAGTATAATTTAAAAAAAAAAGAAAAAAAACCCAAATTCACATAACTATAAACTAAAGGTATAAACTAAAATATTCAACTTGCCTGTTTTTGCTGTATAAATTTCATAGCAGATTTTCAGCGTAGGTAATTGGCATGGAAGGACTTTGACTAAGAGCCATCAGATCTAGTCCTCTTTCCCAGCTTCTTCCCTTTGCCCAAATTTTTTACCTTAGGTGCCTAAGGACAGGGGCTTGTATGTTCTATTCTTGCATGTCCCTATAGTTTCTAGCAGAGTATTCTGCACACTGTAAAAATGTAAATGCATGTTGGCTGTGTAAAATACATACAGCATAATCTATACAGATGTTATTAATATGGAACCTCGAAGTCATCTCTATGTCCTTATTCCCTAAAATCTACATCTACTCAACTGTTAAAACACATCTATGCCGCTGTAGCCTGTCAATGTCTGCCAACAAATCTCTTACTCAAGACCTAGTCATTCTACAATGTTTTCCTGGTCTCCTTGGTTGACTAAAACGTAGAGATGGCATAGCAACTTATAATAGCATAATAATACAGATAATAACAGGTACTCTATATTGAGTGCTTACTGTATGCCTGGAATTGTCCTTTGTGCTTTGTAATTTAACTCATTTAATCCTCACAGCAATTCTGTTCAGCTGATATTAGTGTCACTAACTAAGAGATAAGAAGGCTGACATTCAACAATATTTTATAACTTGCTTAAGGTCGTGTATAGGTAAGTAAGTGAATATTTGAACCCAAGTGGCTAACTCCAAAGCCTGTGTTCTTATTAGCAAACTATGCTGTATCATTATCAAAATGAGTTGGAATAAGGGGAAAACAAACCTTGTTGGAAATATAAAGATATTCCTTGTTCTGTAATAAAGGCTGATTAAACCATGTACTTAAAGACCAGACTGTAAAAAGACCACCCAGAAGAAAGAGACTCCTAAGCAAGTGCCCTCTAGTTTAGCAGTCAGGCAGACCCTGATAACAATTTACATATGACTGAAAAGTACCTGTAAAACTTTAGCATTTGGTTGAAGAGGTTTAATGATTAGTTGCTTGCCTGCTGTATAAAGAACTTTTTCTGAATCAGGGCCCCACGCTACTGAATACACTGGTGTTCCTGAAAGATGAAAAAAAAAAAAAAAAAGGCTGATAAACTTTAATTATTATGCCTTATAAAAAGAGAGATTGTTAAGAGGATCAAAAAAGTCATATGAGGTGTCATTTCATTTCTTCTCTTTTCAATGGACCTTTCAAATTAGAGTATAGTCTGATGTTGAAATGCTGACTGAGTTAATACTGACCTTTGAAAATCTACTGTGAGCAACTGACATACTATACTTTTAACTAATTAGGATCTTGCTGAGAAAATAGAGTTTTTAGAAATTCCATACACAGTGCTATTGAAATACAAAAGATAAAATAAATATACTTCATTTTAATATAAAGGAATAGCAGAAAAGTCATGATTTCCCATCATCGACAGTCACCAGTATGTATTTATTTATTGGCAGCAAATGTTTTTACATTTATTTGCAACTAGTTCAACAAATGATGTTGGTTTAAAGCAGCAGTCTTGGGGCTTGGCTGCACATTGTAATCACCTAGAGCTTTTTAAAAAATTTTATTTTTAATTTTTGTGGGTACACAGTAGATATATATATTTATGGGGTACATTAGATATTTTGATACAGGTATGCAATATAAAATAATTACATCATGGAAAATGGGCTTTCCATCCCCTCAAGCATTCTTCCTTTGTGTTATGAACAATCCAATTATACTCTCACCCTGTTGTATTATCAAATACTAGGACTTATTCATTCATTCATTCTATTTTTGGTACCCATTAACCACCCCACCTCCCTCACAACCCCCATTACCTTTCCCAGCATCTTGTTACCATCCTTCTTCTCTCTATCTCCATGGGTTCCATTGTTTTGATTTTTAGATCCCACAAATAAGTGAGAACACTCAATGTTTGTCTCTCTGTGCCTGGCTCATTTCACTCAACATAATGAATGAACTACAGTTCCATCCATGTTGTTGCAAATGATTGAATTTCATTCCTTTTTATGGCTGAATAGTACTCCACCGTATATAAGTACCACATTTTCTTTATCTATTCATTTGTTGATGGACACTTAGGTTGCCTCCAAATCTTGGTATTGTGAACAGAGTTGCAACAAACACAAAAGTGTAGCTATCTCTTTAATATACTGATTTCCTTTCTTTTGGGTATGACTCAGCAATGGAGTTAGAGCCATCAGTATTAAACTGACTTAACGCATAAAGTAACTTAAATTTTACATGTTAAAATACAAATGGTATACTCACCTTATAAATTAATTATCATACCTGATGCTACAACAGGCAACAGAACTTCCCCTCACATGCTACTTAAGCAGCAGACTAAGGGACAGAAATAACTTCATCCCAAAATAATCTAATAACCTCCAACTCATGAATTCACAAACGGCAAATTTTTTTATATCAGATTAGGAAAAGTTTTGTTATCAGGTTTGGCTTTAGCCTGAAACCTTGGCTAAAAAAAGCTCCAATATCTTATAACTTGCATAAAGTTTACTTCCAGAGGAAAAGCACAAGTTTGATTTACCTACCACTCTATAAACTACATTACACTTGATAGTGTTTTCAATTGCCAATAGGAATTTAGAGATGAGATTTTTAAAATAAATTACACTTAAGTATAGTATTTTTTAGCTTAATTATTTTCTAGATTACCTAATGTCTTCTGGAAGACTATACGTTATGTAAGCCTAATTTTAAAAAATGACTATCATATTTATTGAAAGCTTTGGTTATATGGCAGTAAATAATCTGTATTCCACTTCCCTGGCCCAGCTGTCTATTCATTAGGCAGGTGAATCAAGGTTATGTAGTTAATCTATGAAATAGTAACCCAAATATACTTACAAAACAGCTTTTAAAAATTGTCTAGGACTCCTAAATCAGACTATTGTAGTAACTGACTTTCTGTGAATAAATGAACCAATGAATAAATGAATGAATCTTTAAGGAATTTACATTCTTAGTGGAATGAAATCTGAATTTCAGGATTTGTGGGCAATCAATAAAATTTAATTGTTTATTTAAATGAAAAGCCCAACTGATGATACAATCAACAGAGAATAAATTTCAGTAAGAGAAATGCTTTTGTTTAAGAGGTACTGTACTTTTTTTGTGCCATTTTCTCCCTAATAAAAATATAATTCGTTTATGAGCCAGTCCCAATGGTTTATAGAGGTTAGAAAGTCTAGTCTAGACCCAGTCCAAAAAAAAAAAAAAAAAAACTCTGAAACATGTCGTCCACAGTTCAAGTGTTATAAAATGTCTAAATCCTGTTTAGTCAATGACATCTAGGATTGTTCTGTATCAAAGGAACCCACAGAAATTCTTCCTGATGAGATGGCCAGCCTCAGAAGGTACTCCTCCTCCTTCTGTACTTGATGAGTATATTTTCTGGGAATATTCTCTGGGAGTAGCCAGGAGTTGACCTGTGCTTCAAAAATAAATCTCCAAATGAACGAAGTTTAACCTTAATAAACTCCCCCAAAAATAGAAGTCAAAATTTCAGATATTTCTAATGTAGTTCTTGTTGATCACTGGAAAGGAGTAACAAGGACTTACTAGTTAAGGTGGTAGAATTATAGATGCCATCTTTATTTCCATTATTATAGTTATAATTTTTGTACAAAAAAGTAAATTAATATGTTTTAATTTATAGCCTATCAAATCTTCATAAATACACTCAGTAAAATTATACTTTCCTGGGGTGTATACTAAACTATGACAAACACCTACCCTCAAGGAAATAATTCAGTAAATACAACTCCCATTGAGTTATACAGGATGTGACTTTAAGGCTTTAGTTGTGGTAAAAGGCACGGTTGGGGTATAGAATGAGGAACTAAGGACTCTTCAGTTCTCTTAACTTCAACATTTAATTTGTGGTCCCATTAAGTCAGTTATGACACCATTTCCTTTTTTATGAACCTTTCTTCATCGTATTTATCTTCCCTTTTGGGACAAAGAGATAATTCATTTCCTGCTTATAAAACAAATTTGTAAACAATAATGTTTAAAAAAAACAGGTATAACTTATATAATAAAAGAAAATAAGCTTATAAAGAAAAAGTTAAGTAATTCCTTTGTTATGTGGTTTTTAACCACATTCCTTCAATCAAAATGCAAGCTATGGAAACAAATATGGAAACAAATAATTTATTTATGATAAATAAGCAAGGTCAATAGATAGGACTCATTAGTTACTCTCCTTAACCACTAAAAATTCAAAATGGATATAACATCAAAAGCTGTGATCTTTATTACAACCATTCCTTATGTTTAAAATAAAATATTAAGCATGAAACTACTGTATATGTGAATATTTTCTTTTCTAGAAGGAAATAAACTACATAGCTATACAACTTTCAATTTGGGTGGTTCTAATAAAGATCATTAATAAAAGTGGAAGAATCAGCTTCACAGAATAATTTCTATTATTATGAAATCCATCCACTAGCATTTAAAAAATCTATAATATTTCAAATTTTTAAAATATACTTATTAAAGTATGAATTATTCCCACTGCTATGTTTCGCTTTGCAAAATCAGCATGGAAATAACAAATTTAGCCTTTGGATTGAATTACTTTAAAACAAAGAGTGTAGCAAATTATGTAACAAAATGTTATTTATTTCATCATTAACAAAAATGGAAAAAAACAAATAGCTTTATAATAGTTTTTTACTTTTTATATCGGAAATTTTAATTTATGCTCCATTTCTGCTAAGACACTCAAAAAGATCTTGTTTTTCTAACTTTGTACACTAAAATCATGTGACCTTTTTGACATTTTTTAAGAAACCACATGCACCTGGGGTTGTGTTAAATGTCAGACCCTTATCTCTCCATAAAACAAATTATCTAAATTCTTTCAACCTGTTGAAGGCATTTTAAACCACAGAAGAGGAGACAAAAATGTATTTCAATTGTTTTAAGGAAGTACATGGTCAAATATACCATGTTTTTCACATTCACACTATAAAAGTATCCCCTAAAAACGTTGTTTTTGTATGTTTTTAAGAATGCCTTTGAAACAAACTGTTCACTACTATAATAAAGCATTAGCTATCTTTGCCTTGAATGCAGTATTGGTCTACATTGAGTGAATAGAAGTAAAGTACTTGAAATAGAGTCTGGCACTATATAGCACTATCTGTTAACTACTACTACTACTACAAATTATTTTGTAATGCAATAAGCAAGCATTTGCTTACTGTATTGTTCATAGTAGTAGCCATTTGATTTTTTTTTTTTTTTTTTTTTCTGTTTTGGCCAAATCATTGGCATTCAAAAACCAAGAATGGTTTCCTTTTCATTTCATTTGTAGGAGACATGAGCTAACAATAGTCAAGTGGGATTTATTCAAAAAATTCCAGGCTCCATGCTTACGTATGTCACTGGATCAATACAAGAAAAAGTTTAAATAAAGGCTTTTTTTTTTTTTTTTTTTAGTTTCTATCTTCAACCACTTCTCCCTTGGGGGGTCTCAACTTTCCCCATAGTTTCACCTTTCACTTAATGTAACTGACTCCCAAATTAATATTTTAGCCTTTACCTCTGAGCTCCAACACATTTCTACTTGATCCAAAGAGATCTCCATCACAGAGCTTCAAATTCTACATATCCAAAACCATCATCCCTTCACATATATTTCCTAATTTATCCCTCTTTGAAGTCTTTACCCTTACAGGGTACATCCCTCTCAGTCCCTGAGAACTATTCACTTTTCCAACTACTGTTGTCACTGCCTCTATTCAAGCCTTAACCGCTGCCTTCGTTCAAGTTTTCATTAGCACTAGAATAGACAATTTCAAACCTTACTGGCCACCTCTATTTAATCTCTACCTCCTCTAGTTTTATTATTACTGCAAAAGGAATCTTTCTAAAAGATTGGCATTATCTTTTACTTTCCTGGTCAATTTTTTAAAGGTTTTGTATGCTTATAGAATAAATGCCAAACTCCTTCCTTTAGCATCCAGGACTGTCAGTGTTTTGGTCCCCTTGGCAGTACTATCCTTCACATGGCCTACACTCTGGCCCAAGAAGTTAGCTCCCACTCACCTGATTTCTATGTCTCACAGTCTTCTGTCTCTAAGCCTCTTATGATGCCAAGCTTCTTAACAGCTTCACTCCAATGCCAACAAGACCATTTCCTTTCCTATTTCTTCACTCTTCAAAGCCCAGTTCAAAAGATGCTGCAATATTTGCCAGGAAGACTTCCCAATACCTTCACTCTCCCCAGAGCATTAATCTTAACCCTCTGGTCCACTCCTACCTGCCACCAACAGCACCTTAAGCACATTCCCTTGTATTACAATTATTTATTTATTTATTTTTATTGATTGATTTTTTTGAGAAAGGGTCTTACTCTGGCGCCCAGGCTGGAGTGCAGCGACATGATCACAGCTCACTGTAACCTCAACACCTGTGGGCTCAGGTGATCCTCCCACCTCAGTCTTCTGAGTAGCTGGGACTATAGGGATGCACCACTATGCCTAGCTAACTTTTGTATTTTTTGTAGAGACGGAGTTTTCCCATGTTGCCCAGGCTGATCTCCAGCTCCTGGGCTCAAATGATCTGCCCACCTCAGCCTCTCAAGTGTTGAGATTACAGGCACAAGCCACTGTGCCCAGCCACAATTATTTACATTTACAGTTTACCTCCTGTACTAAATTCATTATAGACAAGTTCCATGTTTTGTTGTTCTATTCCTCCACTTGAAAACAGTGTGGGAAAAATGTCCTTAAAGGTTTGCAGCATTACTTTATATACTTTAATTAGAGATTAAAACTGGAACAATGACACAAAACATATGGCCTAAGTATAATTATCTCTGGTGTACATATTATTTTTCTCTAATAAGGAACAATAAACTCCCCATAATACCATTAAGAATCATTTTTAAACTAAGTCAAATCCCCCCAACCAAAACTGAGATTAAAGTATCTTTTGGATTAGAAGAGAAGTTAATGACTACGGCTTTTTCTATCCAAACATCTGGCTCCAATAGTCAAGAAATGAATTCAGGAATTAATCTCTATTCATCAAGAAATAAGTATAATTAACACACATAGACAAAGCCACACGGATGCTTTCAACACTGTTTACAGAATTCCAAATTTTGTGATAATTCAGGTTTATGTTATTTCATTTTTGTGTCAAAATTTAGTTTCTCCCTTCAAAGGAGGCAACAGTCTTGCACCCCCAGCTGCCTTGGCCTTCTTACTTGAGCCTTTAGCATCCAGCTCTCAGTAGTTCAGATTTACAATCACCCTCAAAACTTGCAGTGCCTAATAGATCAAAGAAACTTTATAAGTAATTAGGGACCTTTCCTTTTGGGTTAGTGTCATTATAACAACTTAACTGCTCTACTGATTTTTCTGGAGACGAAAAAGGAAAAGTCTATGCCTTATTAGGAAAGTGTTGGTGGCACCAATGATTAAAAACTCAAAAATTAGATGCATAGTTCTATAGTAAGTTTGTAATTCTTAGTCCAGAAAAAGATATCAGATTACTCTGTTGAAATACCAAGAGGTTAGCCAAAATGGGGATATCTAGCTAATTTAATTCTGCTTATTAATCCGTAATTAACAAACTTTGAATGAGAACAATAAAATTAAAATAGGACAACAATGATAGTCATTTCAAAGTCATTTGATGTTAAGGAAAACACATTTTAAATGTTGATGGGTAATATCATTACATGATATAACGAATACATCAGAAAATCACCTGTATTTTATGGTATATTCTGTATTTTAGTTTTTAAGAAAATCTTGTTTACCCATCTATGAAGGCATTGAGGGGAAGAGCATCACCATCCCTATCTAAAATAAACACCTCACACAAAAACTAACTCAAAATGGATCACAGACCTGAACGTAAGCACTGAAATATAAGTGAAATTTTTATGGCATGGGATTAGGCAATGGCTTCGTCACTATAATATGAAAAGCAGAAGCAAATTTTGTATTTTTTGTTGAGTTGAGGTTTCGCCATGCTGCCAAGGCTGGTCTCAAATTCCTGAGCTCAAGTGATCCACCCACCTCGGCCTCCCAAAGTGCTGGGATTACAGGAGTGAGCCACGATGCCTGGCCAAAATGTCCTGATTTTTAATACTGGGCCTCTACCATGCTGGTGGGCCAGATTAAGCTCAGAGGCCATCTAATTGTGATCTCCAATTTTCTTCATTTGTGAACATGTGCTTCCAACTAGCCTTTCCAAGTCTGGAGACTCTGAATGCATTTTCCCCATGAGAATAAAATAAGTAGCAATTTGGTTCCAGACTCATTATACAGGAAAACTACAGCACTAAACTACTAGCACTATTATCACCTAAAACAGTGATCCCCAGCCTTTTTGGCACCAGGAACTGGTTTTGTGGAAGACAATTTTTCCAGGGACCAGGTGGGGGATGGTTCAGGATGATTCAAGGGCATCATATTTATTGTGCACTTTATTTCTATTTTTACATTGTAATATATAATTAAATAATTATACAACTCACCATAATGTAGAATCAGTGGGAGCCCTGAACTTGTTTTCCTGCAACTAGATGGTCCCATCTCGGGGTGATGGGAGACAGTGACAAATCATCAGGCATCAGATTCTCATAAGGAGTGAACAACCCAGATCCCTCGTATGCACAGTTCACAATAGGATTTGCACTTCTATGAGAATCTACTGTCACCACTGATGTGACAGGAGGTGGAGCTCAGGCAGTAATGGAAGTGATGGGGAGTAGCTGTAAATATAGATAAAGCTTTACTTGCTCACCCACCCACCGCTCATCTCCTACTGTAATGCCCAGCTAACACACAACAGACAGCTACTGGTCTGTGGCCCAAGGGTTGGGGACCCCTGACCTAGACTAAACAATTAACAATGTTTGTATTAAAAACAACTTATTCCAAGTTTCCATTTTAGACTCTAGAACATCTGAAATGGTGAATCCACAGGTAGTAAATGGGAAGGAGGTAACAGAAAAATTGAAGGAAGTGGAAGCAGCACTGGGAGGGCACTGGTGAAGGGTCTCGGGAAAGAATTCAAATCTTCAGACTTGCGCAGTGGCTCACACCTGTAATCCCAACACTTTGGGAGGCTGAAGCAGGAGGATCACTTGAGCCCAGGAGTTCAAGACCAGCCCGGGAACATGGTAAAATCTCATCTCTACCAGAAAAAATATCTATATATACAACAAATTAGCCAGGTGTGGTGGCACACACATGTACTCCCAGCAACTTGGGAAGCCAAGGTGGCAAGACCGATTGAGCCCGGGAGGAGGAGGTTACAGGGAGCCAAGATAGTGCCACTGTACTCCAGTCGGGTTACAGACAAAGACCCTGTCAAAAAAGAAAGGAAGGAAGGAAGGGAGGGAGGGAGGGAGGCAGGGAGGGAGGGAGGGAGGGAGGAAGGAAAAATCTTCTATGGTGGATAGTGGCATTGGCTTTTAGAATTTCTCTGAAGGTCTGTGTCATCTATAGGCAACAAATTGACAGGAGAAAGAAAAAAGAAAAAAAAATGGATATAGCATTTCAGCTGCTGCACACTGTCTCAGCAGTAGCAGTAGCTGAAATTCCTGTAGTTCTTCCAAGAGGCCAGTGATCTCAGGAAGAATTCTGTCAATTACTCGTAAGTCATTCATCACAAATTGAGAATGTCAAATAATTAGCCTTAAAAGAAAAATCTATGAAGCCAAAGGTAAATCCATCTGCCTACTAGAAGATTAAAGTAAGATTTATGTTCTAAAGGTACATGTATTACTAAAGTAACAATAAGTTGACTTTTGCTATTAACTGAAATTTACCCATGGCTACTTCTATGAACTCTGAATTTTCTACTCATAAATAAATATTCTACCTTGAGATTATCTGTAGCAAACATTTAAGCTCAGAAAAGAAATACTACCTAGTATTTCTGGTTACCTTTGCTAACATTCAGTTAATATATAGCTAAAGAAATGCAAGTGATTTGAACCTTATCCTAAAAGTAAATGTGATTTTTAAAATAAAATTTGGAAATTTTTGGAAGTCAGTTATTGAAAATATTTCACAATATGACTTTATCAAATAGTTCTGAGGAATAGTCCTCAAGTTTTTTGGCAACCTGAAGATCAGCTGATACACGCTCAGGTAAACATTAAAACTGCTTACTGTTCCTATGTAAAATCTAACTAAGAAAATTAATCTGTTACACAGAAAAAAATCATATGTAATCTAACTTCTAACAGGAAGGACCACTGGATTGATTTTATGGCCACTCCTTTCTATTAACATAAAAAATTAAGATGCTACTCTAAATAGTGTGGTTTACCAAATTTCAGATTCTTAGTGTGTCTGTTCCCCTCCATTAGTATAGAAATCAAACATACAACTGAATTTGGAAGGGGTGTTAATATTATGAAGAGTTATTGGAGGTTTTTAAGTAAGGAGATACTCAATGTCTTTTCATACTATGATTTACTAAACTAGACAGCCAATTCCATTCTATATAAGAAATGCTTCAAACATCTCACAATTATTTTTTGAAAATATTTAGCTTATAACTGCCTTTATAGAGAATCTGCCTTTATAGAGATTTTGCTTGGTACATCAGGTACCAAGCAAAGCAAGACAAAAAAGTGTAAAAAATAAGAGATTACAGATTTTGAACTCAACCAAAGTCAGTCTCAACCACCATATTAGATTTTTTCTAAAACAAAACTTTAAGGCATTTTTGTATTGTATAATTTGCAAAAATGAAATTGTCAATTGTAAAACATACCTTGCTGAGCTAAAGTAGATCTAAGCATCCCAGTCTTTGACCAAATTTTTATTTGCCCATCTTCTCCAACTATACAGGGAAAAAAAATTTAATCAGTATTTTTACCTATAGAAAATAAATTTAAACATTAAATTTGCATATAAAAATTAACAGTATCTATACTACTGCATATTCTTTTTTTTTCTAGGCTTCCTCAAATCATGGAGTATTACTGCATATTTAAAATTCAGAACATCACATACCGGGGCCTATCATGGGGAGGTGGGAGGGGGGCGGGATGGCATTGGGAGTTATACCTGATGTAAATGACAAGTTGATGGGTGCTGACGAGTTGATGGGTGCAGCACACCAACATGGCACAAGTATACATATGTAACAAACCTGCACGTTATGCACATGTACCCTAGAACTTAAAGTATAATAATAATAATAAATAAAGTAATTAATTAATTAATTAATTTTAAAAATTCAGATACAGTTTAATTAAATGGCAGAGTACTTTATAACTGTATCATTTAATAGAAATTACTTTGAAATGATTTTATCAAAGTAGCTTAACTTTCATGACTAAAATTTTTATTTCCTTCAATCTTAGAAGACTTATAAGTATATTACGCAAATAATGTTTCCTTTGTCACTGCAATCTCCATCTTAGAATTCCAAGAAAAGTGTTTCCAGTGTAATAAGCAGAGCTGCAGCCAAATTCCAGTGAGCTGGGGACTGAATGAAGTGAGGTAATAGACTACTCTTTTGAACAGCTTGGCTGAAAAAGGGAGAAAGAAAATAGTTGCAGGTAGAGAGTTGTTTGTTAAGAGAGGGATTTCTATTTCTTCTTAATTTTTAAGATGGGTGACATCTGAACATATTTACATGCTGATAAAGAAACCATTGGAAAAGATGTTAAAGATACAAGTAAGAGAAGGGCCAGTTCACTGAGGAAAGTCCTAGAGAAGGCCCAGAGTATAGGCATGGTGGTTTTAAAATACATCCTCAAGTTCTTTGTTATTCTTCCCTTCAAGTGGCACAGTTTAATTTCCCTCTCTTCCAGTGTGGGCTGTACTTGGTGACTTGCTAAGTTAACAGAATATAACTAAAACAGAGTATAATGTCTGAGGATGCACTACAAAAGATATAGTAGCTTCTACCTGGCTCTCTTTTGGATCACTGGGAGACACCAGCTGTCATGTTGTAAAAACACTTAAGCAGCCCTATGGAAATGCCTGTGTGGCAAGGAATTAATTAAGGTCTCCTTCCAAAGCTAGAGAAGAACTAAGGCCTCCTGCCAACAACCACGTGAGTAAGACATCTTGGAAGTGGATCCTCCAGCCCCAGACAAGCCTTCATATGACTGCCGCCCCATCCAACAATTTGACCAGAACCTCATGAGAGGCTCTGAGTGAGACAGAACCACCCACCTAAACTGTTCCCTGACCCACGGAAACTATCAGGTACTATATGCTTATTATTTTAAGTCACTAATGATTAATTTGTTATAAGCAATATGTAACTAATGTAATAGGTGAAGTTGAGAATCCTTAGAGTAGGGCAGGAGACGGGAAAGAGACAGAATGGGGATAACGGTCAGTTAAATGAGAATATTTGGAATTTTCAAATTTTAAAGAATTACAACTTTTATTTATCCCATATTTGACCATTCCAAAAGCCTTCTTTGACAGAACAGTCTCCAAAGGTCACATAAGAAAATGATTAATATAACATTCTGAATTATAACATTTATATAGCAGTGTAGAACAATACTATGCCAATTATTTGCTATCAGACAATGCTATTAGACATTATTGCTAAATGAAAATATTCTGTTTCTTTGGAAATTTTTTTTTAAAATATTCATTTCAAATGTCATTTTAACAGACAACTTACCTGTAACTAATGCTGTTCCTTCATAATTCCATCTTCCTGCAAGTACTGCTCCACAGTGAGCTTCTATACTTTTTTCCACTCTTCCTAATTTGGAAATCAGATGAAATTTACCTAAAAGAAATTACATGTGAAAAATCTATTTTATTTATTCAATCAACAAAGCACCTACTACTAGACTAAGTAACAGGCACTAGAGGCATAAAGGCAAATATTAACAATATAATTATTCTTAATCTCACACATAAATCTGTTGGAAAATAGGCACAAAAACAAAACTATTTAAATATTTTAAAATAAATTGAAAATGTATATGCTTACTTGGTTCAAAATAATTATATATGTTCAAAATAGGGAAAAATTCAAATTCATAAACCTTTTGATTTAGTTAACATAATTTAAATACCTATGGTCTGGGTATATGTCTATGCTTCAGAAACAATGTGCCAATAAATATGCCACACCTATGGATGAGAAAGTGTTTTAAATTACCAGCTGTATATTACTAGACTTAATGATCATTCAGAAACCAAATGATCCTTTCTTGGCTTCTTGTATCACTTATTCTTTGCACTGTTGACTTGTCTCTCTGACATCTCTTACATAATTAGCTTATGTCCTTTAAAGTTACAGTGTTTTTACTTTTTGCCAATATATGTACAAACTTCTGCAACTAAGTGGCTTGCTTTTGTCTACCTGTTGCCTGATACAGTATAAAATTATATAAGGCAAGTATTTTATCCATTTTACTATTTTGGTTCCTCTCCTTTATACCTTTTCCAGCTTTTTTATAGTCTATTTAAAAAAAAAAAAAAAAGTCAAGACTGCAAAACTGTGCTTAAATACAAGACTTTCTTGACATTTCTCTTGACCTTCCCTTGGCCACATCACAGCAGAGTTTTATGTCTCTCTGATTTATCATAGCACTGTATACATATGTCTATTATGTTACTTGTTTCAAGGTTTTATATTCACAGTTCTTAGCTCTGTCCATTGAAAGGGCCTTGAAGCAAATACACCCCATTGGAATGAGCACAGCTAGCACTGTTATCTTGTTTTTTTAAATACCATTAACCACCAGAAAAAGAACAGGTCTCTGTGGAAAATGGCTGATTTGGGGGCTGGGACTAAGAAAGTACAAGATAAGCCTGGAACATCTTGTGCCAGCAAGGAAGTGCTCAAAAAATGATGAGGACACATATAAAATTAAAAAAAAAAAAAAAAATCACTGTGGCTGGCCTGATGGGGCTCTCACTGGCCAAATCTGGGGCACTTTTAACATCAAAATCTAAAAATGATAATAATATATTTATGAAATAAAATGAGAATCCACAAGTGTAATCTGAACCCCCCCCCCCCAAAAACAAAAAACAAATAAATATATGGGCATGGGACAGGAACCTCTTCCTTGGAGTAGAATACCAACTAATCAATATGGAAGGAATTATGGAGTTGGAAAAATTACCATTTGGCAAACCATCTTAGTAATAAATGATTCAGCCAAGAGTCATCAATAGATGTTAAGAGAGTGGGAGGAAGTTTGATGAGGAAGAGAATATTTTTACATAGTCTCAAAGTATCCTTTCACAAATTATTAAGAGGAATAAATAGTAACTTTACAGAATTAACTTAATGAACATGAACTTTTTAACTTATAATTAAGGTTAACATCACCAATAATGGGTCAAACCAACATCATTAATCTCCTAATCTGATGCCCCAAGTATTCCTGCTAAGGACATATAAATTGAATCTAATCATGAGGAAACATCAGACAAAAACAAATTGAAGAACTATAAAATAACAGGCATATATTCTTCAACACTGTCAAGATCATAAAAGACTGAAAAGTTGTTCCAGATTAAACGAAGCTAAAGAGACACAACAAAAGCAATATGTTATCCCGTACCAGCAAAAATAAATTTCTATGGAAAATTAGAACGATTGTTAAAATTTAAATATAAACTATAGATTAGATAATAGTATTGCATCAATGTTAAATGTCCTGATTTGTATCAACAAATTGTGGCAATGTAACAGAAACTTCTTATTCTTAGGAAATGCATTGAAGTATTTATGGTTAAAAGTACATGTCTGCAAATTGCTCTCACATCTTTCAGGAAAAGGGTGTATGTTGAGGGGGAGGGAGGTTTGTATAAAAAGAAACAGAGCCAATACTTTGTCCCAATGTATAAGGGACAAAATGTTAAACTAGTTAATCTGGATAAAGGACCTGCAGGAATTGTTTGTACGATTCTTAAAACTTTTCTGTAAATGCAAAATTAAATCAAAATTGTTTAAGTCAAACGCTCCCTTTATCATCTGAGGTAAATTAAATTCTAGCTGTGGTTCAGGGTCAATCTTCTAAGCGCCAGGCACTCTGCAAAGTGATTTTACACATGTATCTCATTTAATCAAGTTTCTGAAAAACAAAGTTTTAAAAAACTACCACAAGTCTCTCGGTAAATGAGGTGTAATCTGATATTATTGTTTGTCCTAACATCCTTTCCATCTTCAGGTTACAAAAGCCCTCTTCTCTTCTCTTTCCCTTTGCATGTGGATGGTCTGAGGCTGGATATGCTCAATCAGTGTCCCATTGTCTTTTTTTTTTTTTTTTTTTTTTTTTGAGATAGAGTCTCGCTGTCACCCAGGATGGAGTGCAATGGCAAAATCTCGGCTCACTGCAACCTCTGCCTTCCAGGTTCAAGCAATTCTCCTACCTCAGCCTCCAGAGTAGCTGGGACTATAGGCATGTGCCACTATGCCTGCCTAAAATTTTTTTGTATTTCAGTACAGACAGGGTTTTATCATGTTGCTCAGGCTGGTCTCGAACCCCTGACCTCAAATGATGCACCCGCCTCAGCCTCCCAAAGTCCATTTCTCTTGACTAAACTGATTGACTCAGTGATGGGCATATGACCCAAGCTCATTTAGGGTCCCTCTGCAAGCTGCCTGTACAAGATACTGAGGAAGAAGCAGTCTTATGAAGTATGATGAGCCTTGGGCTACTGGCCACCGTCATACTCACCACCATGTTCACCATGTGCAAAGAGCCTACCCAAGAGATGGTGAGAACAGGGACCTGATGCAACTAGTTCTTGATCTACCCCTACAGCTAGGTGAACCAAAATACTCCATTTGTGCTTAAGTTAGCCAAGTAAGTTTCTGTTACTTTCAATGAATGTACTCCTAATTGAAACAGCAGGTAAAGTATAACACAGATGAAAACAGTTCATGTACTTCTAAGAAAACAAATATAAAAACATACCCTTAAAAAGTGAAAAAAAAATCATACTTCCTATTCACCAATAAGAAAGCTGCAGTCAAATTATAAAACTCTTCAACTCTGTAACTGAAAATTAACATGTACTGAAAAATAAAGTATATATTTTAACAGATACTTTACTAAATGAATATGTGTATCTTTTCAGTGTGGTTATATTAAGTTAAATTTGAAGAATTTAGAAACTAAAACTATGAGAAAAGCTTAACTCAACTCATAAGAGTACTAAAAAAGTAAAGCCAGCTGGGCATGGTGGCTCATACCTGTAATCCCAGCACTTTGGGAGGCCAAGGCAGGAGGAATGCTTGAGGCCAGGAGTACAAGACTAGCCTGGGCAACAAGATGAGACCCTGTCTCTACAAAAAAAAAGTTTTAATTAACCAGATGTAATAGTGTGTGCCTGTAGTCCCAGCTACTCATGAGGCTGAGGCAGGAAGATTGTGTTAGCCCAGGAGTTTGAAGCTACAGTGAGCTATGATTACACCACTGCACTCTGGCCTGGGCAACAGGGTGAGACCCCGGTCTCTAAAAATATATATATATAATAATGCCAAAGGCCCATATTCGATCCTGGTATATGCCAGTTAAATTAACTTTCTTCCATGACAATAATTTCATAGCCCATACACAAACCAAGTGACTATTCAGAAAAGAAATAAATGTGTGGATAAAAATACGCAGATCCACAAATACCAGTTTTGTAAAACAACTCAAAGCATAAATCATCCTATTAAGTCTTTTAAATACAATAGTGAGTACATAATGTTTATTTAAAACTTACCATCAGAACTTGTGAGGACAAAGCTTTCTGCCTGAGTTTGTTTCTTTACACCCAAACTTTTAGGAAACCAGTGAAAATCGATAGGGTAAATATCATCAGGAAGCTTTACTATTTGAGTTGTTTCACTGGTTAACAAGTTCCACTTCACTATCTGGTGATCATCGCTACATGAATACAGCTCTTCAGCAGTAGTCCAGCCCACACAGCTTACTAATTCTTGATGTGTCACCATGTTAAGGAGACATAAAACATAACAAAAGTCTTAAATCTTAATTCACAGATGCAGATTATAAGGTGTAAGTAAAGTATAATTCACAGATGCATATTTTAAGATGTAAGTAAAATAGGGTCAAATGTTTTCAAGCTTCTAAATGTATTCTCCATTTTATGACTAGTATTTTTTTCTATATAAAAGAAAATAAGCATCTATTAAAACAGTTGTAAGAATGGAAAGCAAGAAAGAAATCCAGATGCCAAAAGGAGGGGGAGAAAAGATCTGACCACATGAAAATTTAAAACTTGTGTTACACAATATTCCATAAACAAAGCCAAAAGGTACACAAAAGAAACCTAGTAGATCAAAAGGTATCAAAGAATCTACACTGAACTGTTGGGGGATAGGTAGGGAGCAAAGGGAACTATACTTTTATCTTTATATATATCTGTATCATTTAAGTTATTAAAATAAGCATGTATTCTTTTGCTAAGGAAAAAATAATCAAGTGTCAAAAGAAGACTGAAATCTAACAGTAGACTATCCTTTTAAATCACATATTATCATAACAATTTACCTAGGAAAGAACCTATGGTTTAACAGCTGAAACTAAAATCTCACCAAACTTTTTTTAAATTTTTCATTTTATTTCTTCATTTATTTTTAATTGACAATAGCAAACTTTCCTACATTAAAATTAGGAAATAATTCAATTATAATTTACCTCACTTAAAAGATGCATAGTGCTGGATGAGATATGATCCCTAAAATTTTTACTTTATTTAACCCATTTTTTTAGCTCTAACTTATCAGAAGAATTTCTACGTAAGTTGAGATGCTCAAGTAGCCCTCACTTCCTCCATCAGGACAGGGTACTTACCCTAGCAGAATTGCGTACCCACAAGGCATTTCAGTTTGTTATTTACAAAGGATGTTTTCTCTTGCTACATCTGGATTTCTATATTGCCAGATTATTCCTGGTTGAGTTGTTTGTTCTTACTGTTATGATATAATCCTTTTATTTCCTTCATTTCTCACCAATACTTTTACTGTCTTATCTGAGCAATAATATGATAAAGGAAACAGAGACAATGTGCCTAATTATTCTAGTATGTTCCAAGATTTTTTAATACTTCAAAATATGATAGATTAAGCAGAAACCAAAAAAATAAAGAGAGATTATAGAAAGATCTTAAGAGTCTGCACAAAAAGGTAATAAAGAGACACAAGAATACTCAAAACTCGAAACACAAGCTAAACAAAAGGACACTAGATCATTCCTGAAAAAACTGTTGTATTATCACTGCTGTCGCCTAAAGAATGTTAGGTGAAACTAAAATGGGAGTAGCTTAGGTAAAACCTAGAAAGGAAGAAAACTCACACAAACAAATATGCACACATCGCAAACCAAAAATCATTAGCTTATCCTTATATAAATTGCTGTAAGTACATGCTAGATGTCCATGGCATTATCTTCAAACTAATAGGTCAACTAAAACTATGGGAGAAATGAGAAGACTGCCGGATCAAGAAAGTCTAAAAACATTGTTATTTCTTGGTCTGAAAGCAGACAGTAGATATGGTCAAAATCTATAAAATTGTGTATGGCATGAACTCTTGAAAGCACACTTTTTTGAAAAGACAGTAAAAATGACTTAAGTAGGAATAAAAATAATTACGTCTTCACTTAATAGTTAAATAAGCAGACAAGATAATATAAATGAAAACACCTACCAATTTAAAATGTCTGACCAAATGTTTAAATCAGTGTTTTCCTAGTTCTGATGAATGACCAGATTTTTCTTTATTTTGAATCCATTGCAGATAGATATTTTGTAAGATATAATAAAAATGAAATATTAGAAAATTTGGACATTATAACAATGTCAAATTACTACAAAAATTTCTCAGCCCTTACTTTCAATTTCTTTATCTATTCTTTCACAGACTTGCAATGAAGTCTACAAAGGATGCTTTGAGTAGAATTAGTCTCAGTGTCTAAGAATGATGATACTTGGGTCCTGTCATAATTCCTTGACACATAACTGGGGACTCTTGCTGAAAAATATAGGGTCATGTGTTTGAGAAAATATTACTAACTGCCACCTTCTCATGTGAAATAATGAGGATCTGACTGCTCAGATTTCCCCAACTTATCCTTTACCTTATCATGAATGTAAAGAAATAGAGTATGGCGGAATGAATACATGATAGATCACACTAGCAAAGAAACTATTTGGTTTTACAAAAGCTTCATTTTGGCCAGGCATGGTGGCTCATGCCTGTATTCCCAGCACTTTGGGAGGCCGGGGCGGGTGGATCACCTCAGGTTGAGAGTTCGAGACCAGCCTGGCCAACATGGTGAAACACCATCTCTACTAATAATACAAAAATTAGCCAGGCATGTTGGCGGGTGCCTGTAGTTTGAGCTGCTCATGAGGCTGAGGCAGAAAAATCACTTGAACCCAGGAGGTAGAGGTTGCAGTGAGCCAAGATTGCACCACTGTAGCTTCTTTTTAAGACCCTATTAAAGTAAACAAAAACTGGTTTTTAAGTATTTAAGTATAGTACTTAAGCAAAATAAGAAAAATGTCAATAAGAATTTGAAAGTAAGATTTATAGCAAATGGTTCACTTTGGAGAATTACCTAAAACACATGATCTTAAATATTTTAAAACAATTTAGATAAACAGCTACTAAAGGAATGAAAAAAACATCTATTCTTCAACTAGAATATAAAATAGAGAAACTTTTAACAATACTATAATTAAGAAAATCCATAAGATTTACAACCATTAAAAGGATATGCTTTGGTTCTTTTAAAAGAGTTATCTTCAGTCTCATGACTCCACTTCCAGCAAAAATTTAAGATGCCACTTGATTGTATTTACTGCAAAAATAAAAGGAGAGAAAATATAAAGTCAGCATTAAAAACAAATGTATATGTACACACACAAAAAGAAAAGAAAACATCATTGCACCCCAAGGAGCACCTTCAGTCCTTCTGACATCAAGTACATGGAAAGAAAAAGAAAACTAGTTGGTGTGCCAATCCTACCAAGGGATGATGGAGAGCCTTGGGCTGAACCCCAGGAGTCCTCTAAACCTGCCCGAGACAGTCCTACGCAGAACACCACTAGGTAAATCTGGTCAGGTAAAGAATTTCCATGTCCTGTGACCAAATCAAAAAATTCCACAAACTGGGGACTCTTCAATTGCAAATCAATTTTGGTCTTGTCTACTGGATATAAATATCCAAGGTCTGACTGGCTCAGCTACAATTCTAGAATCCATGTGGAAAAATATAACATCATAAATCTAGTGGCCCAATCTGGGGTTGACATTCTGCAGTGGGGCAGATGCACTGCCCAACAGTTACGGTTACTACAGTGACAATGTGAAAAATAGGTGACTTATTTAAGGAAGAGGTAATAAACTGCTTATAAAAGTTATGTAAAAATCACAGTGTAATTGCCAAATAAAAACTTAGGAAAAGAAGAATAACATTCCCCAAATAGCCATATCATCAGAAGACACAAATCATTGCTATGAATATAGTTGTCGTACACAAAGAAAAGCTAGAAATCAAGAAAATGCTAAATTGTCTGAGTGTGATTTACATTTACAGAATTCTTTCTGAGTAGCATCACTAACCTAAATAGGCAAATATAAATCAAATGAAAGTGTAATTAAAGGGAAACAATCCTCTTTACTAAGTTGAAAATTACTGCTAACTACATCAAAGGAGGTACTGACTATAGATGAGAATTCAGTAGGCCTCCCTTAGATAATTTCTCATTCTCATGAATCCAAGAACCTTTAGATCAGCAAGGTGCTAAATAAAGCTGTATTTCAAAGTACTCTTTTCACTTCTTTCTCTTCCAGTTCTCCTAAGGTGATTTCTGTGGAATATCAAAAGTATGAAACTATGTGTAGCACAGCCAGAGCTAAAATACAATGTCTCCTAGGAACACTTCCTAGGTTCACTTCTTTGGTCTTTAGGAGTTCTCCACCTTCCTCCAAACTCCCTCTTCCATCAGGCCCCCTCCGATTAGACAGGGGAAAAAAGACTAATAACATTTTATGAAATGCTGCTTTTTCACAATAATTGAAATTTACTCAGCTTATAAGGATTTTAAAAGAAGAAAGGCAGATAAATATTTGCTTCTGGAAATGAAAACACAATAGATAACAAAATACACATAAAAACTGAATATACTATTACAATCAGAAACTTAAAAGACATGATGGATTCTACATCAGAAAACCTGAAACTGCCGAAATCCATCATAATTACGATAATTCCTCACGAGAATAAATAATAATCACCTATAAATAGTAGAAGCAGTATGGTTTTTATAAGAAAGGAATCACTAACCATTCAGAAACATCATGCCAAGGAATCAGAGAAAGTAAGACGATGGCATTCTAACACTGGGAAGATTCTCCCTTAACGATCATCCTCACACATTCCATTTATCTGAGTCCATCTGTATGAATGACATGTGCACTTTCATGTGGGATTGAATAAGGGAATAAAAGAAAAGTAATGTTAAAACACAGCCAATTTGGGGAAGTGCAGAACTGCCTGAATGCTGCATTGAGGTGTTTTTATCTGCCTAAAGGGATTGATCGCGAGGATCTGACTAACCAGTGGTATTGGGGCAGGGGCTGGGTTTAGATAATAGACAGACAATTTTGAGGGTATAGGTAACTTTGCAACTTTACATAGGGAGCAAGTAGCAGCAACTATGTCTTTGCTACTAAAAATCATGTATAAGTTGTTTTTGGTCCAGTATGGGTCAACATTTATGAGGCTTGAGAGGAAAAAATGTGCAACAAAATCTGAGTCCAACCACTAAAATACACAGCAAATCTGGTCACTTCTCAGCACCTCCATCATAAGCCAAAGCCACCACCATCCCCTGCCTCGATTATTGCAGTGGCCTCAAAATTGATCTTCCTATTCCTACATTTACCCCTACGAACTATTCTAAATACACCAGCCAGTAATTCTTTTAAAGTTAAGTCAGAATATGAAGGCCAGTATGCCTAAAATAAAATGAGTGAGGGACTGGCAGGAAATTAGGGAAGGAGAAGGTGGGACACAACATGCAGGGCCTTGGAAAGTCATAATAAAAGCTTTAGTTTTTCTTCTGAATGAACCAAGAAGCCAGTGGAGAGGTTATGAGCAAATAAGCAATATGAACTGACTTACATTTTAAATGGATGCGATGGATGGTATACAATAAAGAGCCTATCCAGAGGGAAAATGAATAAGACTGGATGCAGTAAGACCAGTTGGGATTTCAATAATCCAGAAGAGAAATGAAAGTGACTTAGATAAAGAAGGACAAGGAAGGCAATAGTACAAGCAGCATGAAGTAGTCATATGCTAAATATATTTTGAGGAAAGATTCCAGAAGATTTGCTGGTGAATTGAGTTTAAGAAAAACAGTAGTGGCCAGGCGCAGTGGCTCACACCTGTAATCCCAACACTCTGGGAGGCAGAAGTGGGCATATCATGAGGTGAGGAGTTCGAGACCAGCCTGGCCAACATGGTGAAATCCTGTCTCTACTAAAAATACAGAAATTAGCTGGGCGTGGTGGCGCATGCCTGTAATCCCAGCTACTCAGGAGGCTGAGGCAGGAGAATTGCTTGAACCCGGGAGGTGGAGGTTGCAGTGAGCCGAGATCGCACTACTGCACTCCAGCCTGGGCATCAGAGCAAGACTCAGTCTCAAAAAATTAAAAAGAAAAACAGCAGTAAAAAATGACTATAAAGTTTCAATAGGTAGAATGGAGTTGCCATTTATTGAAATGAGGAAGACTGAGAAACAGGTTGGAAAGGGTGATATCAAACATTCTGTCTTGGATATGTTAAGTACAAGGTTTCTATTAGACAACCCAATGGAAAAGTCAAAAAGAAATGAGATATAATATAGTTAAGTCTGGAGTCAAGTGGGAAGTTGGAGTTGCATATATCAATTAGATATCAACTTGAGGGTTGTCAGCAAAAACATCATATTCAAAGCCATGGAATAAGATGAAATTGCCAAAGAGACCATGAAAAAGTGGTAGATTCAATGGCCTGGAAATCCTACTGAAGTCTTTAGAATTGTTAGCATTAAGATTCCAGAAGAAGTTAACTAGCAAAAACAAGTGGAGATAGACAATGGGATACTTAAAACAGATTTTAGAGCCAGTATAGATATTGGTAACAATAAGATGGGTTATGACTGTTAAAGTGGGTGGCTGAGGTCAAGGAACTGACAGGCCAGGGATTTATTTGTGGACATTTTAAATCACTGAAGATAATGACAAGAAGAGTAGTAGAGATAAGGACAATTAGCCAGATGCTAAAATATTCATTGAATGAGGGAAGAGCAAAGAGCTATGCAGATGACCGCATAAAAGCACAGCAGAGAATGGTTCAATCTGGTAGGACTTGTTTCAAAGGGACTAGGAGATTTTAGAGAGGAAGGAGAAAGAGAATCAAGTGTCCAGATACAGTAATAAGAGATAAGACTCTGACATATGGGAGTTTGGGAGGCAAAATAGCTTCTACTTGAGAGATCTGTAAGAAAAGCAGTTTCCAGCAATGGGCATGGTGGCTCATGCCTGTAATCCCAGCACTTTGGGAGACCGAGGCAGGCGGATCTCACCTGAGGTCGTGAGTTCGAGACCAGTCTGACAAACATGCAGAAACCCCGTCTCTATAAAAATACAAAATTAGCCAGGTACGGTGGTGCATGCCTGTAATCCTAGCTACTCGGGAGGCTGAGGCAGGAGAATTGCTTGAACCCGGGAGGTGGAGGTTGCGGTGAGCCGAGATCTCACCATTGCACTCCAGCCTGGGCAACAAGAGTGAAACTCTGTCTCAAAAAAAAAAAGAAAAAGAAAAGCAGTTTCCTTAGGAAACAACCAGATTTAGGTTAGACTTTGAGAGTAAAGGGATCATTCAGAATAAAAGCTAAGGACACTGATTTGGCTAATGACACACTGTGAGGTCTAAAAAAATTTAGATGGTGAAGAACTAATGGTTTAAGATAGATGGTTGGAGATGGTAGAAACAGCTAGCTATCGTGCAATATGCCTTCATCCCTGCTTCTGTGGTATAAGAATCTGAAGTTTTGCTGTACATCTGGCCACCTAGAACAAACACTAAGTTTCCTAGCTGCCCTTGAAACTAGGTGTGGCCACCCAAGGCATTAATAATACTGAAACCAACAGTGGCTATTATAATATCATCAGCCTACTGTCCCAATCTGGATTTTATATTCTGTGAGGGGTAGAAATGAGGTAAGAGACAGGACTCAACTCCAGAGCCAGGGCTCAGACACAGGACCAGATTGGGTACTGGCTAAAACACAGAAGAGGTGGAAGCACCTCTCTGTAAGACATGCCTATCAGTGTGCCGTATCAGTTTACCATTGCCATGGTAACACAAGGAAGTCACCTGTTTTTCCAGAAATTTCTGCATAGCTCACTTCTTAATTTGCATATAGTTAAAAGTGGGCACAAATATGACTGCAGAAGTGCCTTTGAGCTGCTCCTCTGGGCACAATGCCTATGGGGTAGCCCTGCTCCACAAGGAACAGTACCTCTGCTGCTGCTGTACACTATTGCTTCAATAAAAGTTGCTATAACACCACGAGCTTGCCCTTGAATTCTTTCTTGGGCCACGCCAAGAACACTCCTGGGCTAAGCCCGTTTTGGAGCTTGCCTGCCCTGCATCAGATACACTGCCCAACAGTAATAGTACCTAAGTTCATGTTGCCTAATTTCACAGTGAGTTATCTAAGGAACCCATTTCATTACTTCTTATAAACGTTATATAAAATCGCTGGGCACAGTGGCTCACGCTTGTAATCCCAGCATTTTGAGAGGCTGAGGCAGGTGGATCACAAGGTCAGGAGATCGAGACCATCCTAGCTAACATGGTGAAACCTCATCTCTACTAAAACTACAAAAAATTAGCTGGGCGTGGTGGCAGGCACCTGTAATCCCAGCTACTCAGGAGGCTGAGGCAGGAGAATCGCTGGAACCCAGGAGGTGGAGGTTGCAGTGAGCCGAGATTGCACCACTGCACTCTAGCCTGGGCGACAGAGCAAGACTCTGTCTCAAAAAAAAAAAAAAAAAAAAAAAAAAAAGTTATATAAAATCACAGCATAACTGAAATAAAAACTTGAAAGAATGACACTCCCCATGCCATGCCATCAAGGCCATGTATAACACAGCAAGATAAAAAAGAGCCAAGATTCCTGACCTTGTGGAAAATCACATCAATCCTGTACCATCAAAGTTTTAAGTGACAGAGAATAGTTGCATCATATTTAAGTTACTGTCATCAACAGCTAATCTTAATAACAAACTAATGCAGGGAATTAAGAGTCTTGAATGTGGAGACTGAGGTAAACAGGGATGTAAGGTAAGACATAGTAGTCCCAAATGTCTCTTGAGAAAAGGTGGCTAATCGATTTAAACTGTAGCCTTCTTGGAACTGCTCTCTTAGGCGGTAGTGATACAGACTTTCATAAGGAAAAAGGGGCAGTCCTCTAGCAGCATATGGAACTCAATGGGATTTCTTTTCAATCTTGATAAGGGTGTTGGCATTTACTTCACTAGCAGTTTAAGGAGGGAAAGGAACTACAGAGAATTACAGAGGAAATAACCAAATGTTAATTTCTCCTAATATCCCCAGCCTTAAATGGTAGGCTCAGTCCTTGCACCTCTTCTATATCTACACTCACTGCCATGGTGAACTCATCCAGTTTTATGGTTTAATATGAATGTAAATATATTCACCATATAGTGACAACTATTAATTTCATATTTCTAGTTCTTATCTCTCCACTGAACCCCAGACTTTTATATCTATTTGACAACTCTATTTGAATGTCTAACAGACATTTCAAATTTAAAAAGATCCAAATCAAACCCGATTTTCCCTCCAACTTTGCTCCTCCCACATTCTTACCCATGTTGGTAAATGGCAATTCCATTCTTCCAGTTACATACACCAAAAACTTCAGTCATCATTTACTCTTCTCTCATAAACCAAATCCAACTTCTAAATAAAAACATCTGTTGGCTTTATCTTAAAAATGTAAAACATTTCACCATCTCCACTATGACCGCAATCCAACATGCCATGTTCTCTTAACCAGAATTACTACAACAGCTTCCTAGTTAGCCTCTGAGCCACTCTACAATGTATGCTCACCACAATAGCCAATGTAACTGATTTAAAATAAACCACAGCCAGGTACAATGTCTCATGCCTGCGATCACAGCACTTTAGGAGACCAAGGCAGGAAGACTGCTTAAGGCCAGGAGTTCAAGACCAGCCTGGGCAACATAGTGAGACCCTTTCTTTACAAAAAAATAAAAAATTAGCCAGGCATGGTGGTGAATGTCAGTAGTCCTAGCTACTTGGGAATGCTGAAGCAGTTGGACTGCTTGAGCACAGGAGCTTAAAGTTACACTGAGCTATGTCCATGCTGCTGAGCTCCAGCCTGGCCAACACAGTGAGACCCTGTCTCTAAAAAAAATAAATTAGATTAAATAAACCATGGTACTTTTCTGCTGAACACTCTTCAGTGGCTTCCTATCTCAGCCGGAGTGAAAACAAAGTTCTCACAATGTTGTCCAAGGCCCCTATTAATCTGGATTTCCATTGTGATGGTTAATTTTATGTGATGACTTGGCTAGATTATGGCGCACAGTCGTTTGGGCAAACATTACTGTAAAGGTATTTTTTTACAGGTGAGTATAACATTTTCAACCAGTTAACTTTAAATAAGGCATATTACCCTGCATAATGTAGGTAGGCTTCATTCAATCAGCTGAAGGCCTTAAGAACAAAGACCAAGGTTTCCCCCACAAAAAAGGAATTCTGCCTCCAGACTACAACACAGAAATTCTGAGTTTCCAGCCTTTGGACTCAAAACTGCAACATCAACTCATATCTGAATTTCCAACGTACTGGACAGCATTGCCCTACAGATTTTATCCTTGTCAGCTCCCACAATCACATGAGACAACTCCTAAACTCTCCCTCTATATACAGACAGATAGATCTATGTATTTATGATTTTATATGGGGAATATATGTATATACAATATATATCTTATATATTATCTTATATATAATATATCATATATCATATATACACAGACACAGGTATATCTCATTTTATTGTGTTTTATTACACTTCACAGTTACTGCATTTTTTTTCTTTTTTTTTTTTTTTTTTAACAAATTGAAGGTTTGTGGTAACCCTGCCTTGGGCAAGTCTATCAACCATTTTTCCAACAGCATGTGCTCACTTTGTGTCTCTGTATCACATTTTGGTAATTCTTGCAATATTTAAGACATTTTCATTATTATTATATCAGCCACAGTGATCCGTGATCAGTGATTTTTGATGTCACTATTTTAATTGTTTTGGGGCACCGCAAAGCATGACCATGTAAAACGGCAAACTTAACAGATAAATGTTGTGTGTTCTGACTGCTCCACCCTCCGGCCGTTTCCCCATCCCTCTCCTCAGACATCCCTATTCTCTGAGACACAACAATATTGAAATTAGGTGAATTAATAACCTCACAATGGCCTCTAAGTATTCAAGAGAAGGGTCTATCACTTTAAATCCAAAGCTAGAAATGATTAAACTTAGTGAGGAAGGCATGTTAAAAGCCCAGAGAGGCCAAAAGCTAGGCCTCTTGTGCCAAACAGCCAAGTTGTGAATGCAAAGAGAAAGTTCTTGAAAAAAATTGAAAGTGCTACTTCAATGAAAACACGAATGATAAGAAAGTAAAACTGCCTTATTGCTCATATAGAGAAAGTTTTAGTGGTCTGAATAGAAGATCAAAGCAGCCACAACATTCCCTTACGCCAAAGTCTAATCCAGAGCAAGGCCCTAATTCTCTTTTATTCTATGAACGCTGAGAAATCTCAGTGAGGAAGCTGAAGAAGAAAAGTCTGAAGCTAGCAGGGTTTGGTTCATAAGATTTAAGGAGACAAGCCTTCTCCATAACATGAAGGCAAAAAGTGAAGCAGCAAGTGCTAACTTAGATGCTACAGCAAGTTATCTAGATCTAGTTAAGATAATTAATGAAATCAGGTGGTTCCACTAAACAACAGGTTTTCAGTGTAGATGAAACAGTCAAGATGATGTCATCTAGGACTTTCACAATTAGAAAGGACAAGTTAATGCCTGGCTTCAAAGCTTCAAATGACATCCTGATTCTCTTGTTAGGTGCTAATGCAGCTGGTGGCAGAAAACTTTATTGTTATTTTATTTTAAGAAACTGCCACAGCCACCCCAACCTTCAGCAACCACCATCCTAATCAGTCAGCAGCCATTGACATCCAGGCAACATCCTCAGTCAACAATAACATTATGACTCACTGAAGTCTCAGATTCATTTTTTAGCAATCAGCATTTTTTAGCAATACAGTAGTTTTTCATTAAGCTATGTACATTCTTTTCTTAGATATATTACTACTGCACACTTAAGAGACTACCATGTGGTGTAAATATGACTTTTATATGCAGTGGGAAACCAAAAATTTCATGGGACTTACTTTATTGCAATATTAGCTTTATTGTGGTGGTTGGGTACCCAACCTGCAGTATCTCTGAGGTATGCCTGTACATACCCCATGTTGGTTCTGTTTCTCTAGAGAGCCCTGAGTAATATACCCATTATTTCTCTGACAATATCTTCTGCCTCTCTCCGCTTTCACTAAAACTGCTCCAGCCACAATGACATCTATGCTTTTCTTTCAAGCATGCTCCTGCCTCAGGGCCTTTGTATTTACCATATCCTGCCTGGAATCCCTATCCCCTGAGAGTTGTATGGCTTACTCCCCTTTCCTTCTTTATATCTTTGCCCAAAAGTCACTTCTCAGTAAAGACTTCTCTGTATACCCTATTACGTCTGTCTGTCATACTATGTATTTTACTTACTGTTGCCCCTTTCTAAGATGTAAGCTCCATAAGGGCAGAAATTTTTGTCTGTTTTGTGCACCCAAAAATCCCCTGCAACTAGAACCATGCCTTCCTTACAGTAAGTGTTCAGTAAACGTTTGTCCAATGAACAAATGGAGAAAATATGAAGCCAGTAGGCACAGCTTGTAAGTGCAGAGGTTAAAGATCTGTAAGTGTAGATAGATAGATGTAGTAGTATGTGTGTGTGTATTAATATGCTGTATATATATATACGTGTGTGTGTTAAAAAGTATATAAGTATAGGGGTTAAAGGAAAAAAATACAGCTATAGTTATGAAGGCCTTTTAAATTAGGGTACACCTTAGCATGTTTGGAAGCAAACAACAAGTTTGGAAGCAAAGGACCCAGTGGACAGGGATAGATTAGCAATATCATGGAAACAGAGGAAAACTAAGAGAGCACAGTCCCCTTAGAAATCATTTGATCAAGGGCACTGATAATAGGGTACCTTTTATTTTTAAAAATGTACAGATCCATAGTTCGTAGAAACATAAAGATGGTTATGGGCAATCAGAAACAAGAAGCAATGCCCAGCCTCAATTATAATTATAGAAATGAAAATTAAAACAACCAGATACATTGTTCTGTTCTCCGAGTGGCCAAATGCAAAATACCCAAAACCCAGTTGGCCAGTACAGAGAAACAGATACTTCCATACATTATTGAAGGGTAGGTCAATTGGTGCTGCATTTCCTATGTTTGGAGAATTCCATGTCTTATGAGTCCTTCTTCCCATTATACAAAACAAATTATTTCCTCGCTACACTTCCTTATAGCTGAAACATAGGTAAATATTAATAACACTAAGGCTCTGCCAAATCTACGATCTATGCCATATTTTAAACTAGAAGCTACTGATGCAAAGGAAGTATCATATAAGCAATATACACGGGAATAATTGCTAGTCATAGGAATTCACTCTACACATATGAATGTACACCAAGATATACAGATGCTCCTCAACAATTTACAAAGGGGTTACATCCAAGAAACCCATCATAAGTTGAAAATATCATTAAGTCAAAAATACATTTAACATACGTAACGTACCAAACATCATAGCTTAGTCTAGTCTACCTTAAATATGCTTAGAACACTCACATTAGCCTATAGTTGCATACTATAACTTACCAGTTGTTTATGCCATGATCATGTGGTTGACTGGGAGTTGTGGCAGGCTGCCCGCTGCCAGGCATCCCAAGAGAGCATCATATCATGTATCGCTAGCCCAAAAAAAGATCAAAATTCAAAATTTAAAGACAGTTTCTACTGAAAAGTGCTTCCCTTTCACACCATCATAAAGTCAATACAAATCATGTCAAACCATCATAGTCTGAGACTGTATATTCAAATCTGTTCATTACAGAACTCTGTAAGTACTATCAAAAATTAGAAATTTAAATGTTTATAGATTTTACATCCCTGTGTGGATATATGTGTTTATAATATGGAAGAGTTAAAATCAGGAAAATATAATTAAGAGTTAGACCTAAGTAAGCATTATGCTAATTGAAAAAAGCTAGTAAAAAAGGACAAATACTGTATGACTCCACTTATATAAGGTAGTCAAATTCATAGAAACAAAAAGTAGAATGATGGCTGCCAGGGGCTAGGGGAAGGGAGAATAGGGAGTTATTGTTCAATGAGTACAGTTTCAGTTCTGCAAGATGAAAAGAGTTCTGTGGATGGATAGATGAATGAATGCATGTGACAGTGGCACAACTGTGGATATACTTAATGTCACTGAACTGTAAAACAGATGGTTTTTTAAAAAGAAAATAAAAGAATTAGATTTAGGAAATAAAACTAAGAGGTAAAAGCACTAACAATAAGAAAAATTTTAGGTGATAAACAGGGAGACCACGACTTGTCAACAAGAATGTACCCGTAGATAAGAAGTGGCAGAAATATCTCTAGTAGTGAACAAGAATGTGAAGGATAGATAAGAAATTTAAGAGCTAGATCACAAGCATATTTATACCAAGTTTTCTTTGGGTCACTTGCATACTAGTTAATAGAGACAGCAGGCTGGCTTATTACTAACCAAGGTCCTATTAAAAGAAGTACAGATTTTATCAACAGTCTCCTAAATTGATAGCTCTGACCAGACTCCTGTGTCTCTTCTCCAATAGAGAAAGGAGAAAGGGGAAAGGCAAGCCTTTTATTCAGATTGGTGCCATCACAGAACTTGCAGACTTGAGCTGAGATCTCTTGCATGGTAGAAAAGAGAGAAGCAGGCTCACCATTTTCAGGCACAGACTCAAAGGCTTAACCACAGGAAACAGTACAGTAGTTTACTTTATTAGGGGTGTCCAATCTTTTGGCTTCCCTAGGCCACATTGGAGGAAGAATTGTCTTGGGCCACACATAAAATACACTAACATTAATTATAGCTGATGAGCTAAAGAAAAAAAAATCACAAAAAATCTCATAATGTTTTAAGGAAGTCTACAAATTTGTGTTGGGCTGCATTCAAGGCCGTCCTGGGTCACATGTGGCCCATGGGCCGTGGGTTGGACAACCGTGGTTTAATTAGTGAAGACCTTCAACTCCCACCCCACCTCAATTCCTGTATGCATTTGCTAAATGCTGTGGTATTTACGTTTCCTTGAAATTCTAGCTATGATTAATAGCCATACTTCAGTATTATTCTTATTGGCTATACTTATAATTCTTCTGTGTGGTGGTCTAATAAATTCTAACCACTAAACTATGTGATTCACAAATTTAAAAATATGTAGTCACCTATAATTCACACTTTTAATTCCACTAACATTTTTTAAAAATCACATAGCTGATATAGTTGAAGGTTGTGTTTTAACACTATTTTTGGCGGACACCGTGGCTCACACCTGTAATCCCAGCATATTGGGAGGCTGAGGTGGGTGGATCACTTGAGGTCAGGGGTTTGAGACCAGCCTAGCCAACATAGTGAAACCCCATCTCTACAAAAACAAAAACAAACAAACAAACAAAAACGAAAATTAGCTGGATGTGGTGGCAGGCGCCTGTAATCCCAGCTACTCAGGAGGCTGAGGCAGGAGAACCACTTGAACTCGGGAGGTGGAGGTTGCAGTGAGCCGAGATTGTCACTACACTCCAGCCTGGGTGACAGAGTGAGACTCCATCTCAAAAAAGAAAAAAAAAAAAACTATTTTAAAAATGAGATGAACTTGTACATATTGATATAGAAAGATGTCTATGTTAAATGACAAAAGCAAGATATACAGCTGTATTATATAATTTAATTCCTTTTGCGAAAAGAAAAAATGAGATATATTTAAGCTGGCAGATACCAAAACATTTTTCTGGGAAGATATGCAAGACACTTAATAATGGAGACCTCTAAAAGAGTAGGGGCACTGGGATGAGAAGGAAAGCTTTAAATTCTAATTTTATATATTTCTGTTCTGTTTGAAGTTTTTAACAATGCTCACAGTACTTTTTAATCTATCCATTTACATATTTAATATAGGATTATCTGAGTGAAAGGGATTATGACCCAATTTTTATGCATTTCTGCATTTCTACAAAACCCTAATAAATGATATTTTTATAAGATCACCATTCTCCACACGTGAATCCCTTCTTATTAAAACTCTCACCTGGCTTATCTTTATGAAGATACTACACTTTGCTTTCTTTCTTACATAAAATGAGGCTAATAATACCTGACAAATTAGTTATAATGACTAAATGAGATAAAATATGTAAAGTGTCCAGTAGAGTACCCAATACATAGTAAGTACTTAATAAATGTTAGTATTTCCAGTGAAAGTTGTTTTTTCACCCTGCGTATGTATATTCATTCTTTTCCTACCTAAAAAGAATTTCTCTTTGCAACAACCACTTCCTCACTGTTAGCCCATGTGGCATGAGGCCCAGACTTAAGCCAATTAGAGCATTCCATTCCCTTTGCACAGACTGTTTCACAGGTGGCCCAGGACTTTTATTCAAATCAATGCTGGGGAAGAGAAACTCTCATTCCCCCTTGGATTTTAATTTTAGAAGATATGAGGCTAGAATTGCTGTAGCTATCTTACCACAGCAAGGGGAGAACCTAAAGGTGCTAGAGACTATCATACGGAACCTGAAAATACTGCCAACACAGTGGAGTTCAAAGCAAGGAAAGAAACCAAACCCTTGTGTCTTTGTCTGAACCCTCAATCCAGTTATAGTCACCTGACTTTTTAGTTATAGGAGACAATATTTGTTTTTTCTCAAGACAATTTGGATTGGGTTTTCTGTCACTTGTAATCAAGAGGGTCCTATCCTAGATATTACTGTAATTATTTCTTCTTACATTCTAAAAATGAACATTTTCTTAATATCCTTGGTCTGGTGCTAACTTCTCTCCACTTACAATCTTAAAAACCTAACCTATTTTAGTGTTCCAGTTATTCTTATAACACTACCCATTTTATTTTCTCTCTTAAGCCATACTCTGTACCTCTACTGCTTGTTGAATATATCTTTCCAGAATTCCAACCTACAGAATAAAAACATACTTATCTTTCAATATAACATTTCCAAAAAAGAGCTGTTCTGCCTTCTAGCTTCCTGGGTTTTTGGTGATAAGTTATGTGTGTTTCTGTAACATTAATATACCAAGGGGCTTATATTATCAGGAGGAATATTCACTTCTATCTGCACTGTGTCTATATCTATTAATCTTGAACAATATTATCTAAATATTTATACAATACTTACACAAAATCATATTAGTTAATATCTAATTTATCTAAATATTTACAATTACAAACTTAATCTTTTAAAATATTTACTGAGAAATCTAATTTCAGCCTTTCTGAAATGTTATGACATGAAAGGCAAACAAAACACGTATTATTAAAATTATGAAAAAAACTTGCACTTAAAGAATTGAAAATTAAGACTGTAATTCCAATTTTTCTCTTTGAACGTATTTCTTCCTGTGGGGTATAATTTTTTTCTGATGTAAAAAGTGAGGTTTTTCTTCTAAGACTGCCTGAAATTGCAAATAGAGATTACTGGCAGATTATTTTAGACTAGGAAGATAAGACCTGGTTATAGCAATACTTTCCAAAATGATTGTAACCCAGTCTTTTCCAGGTAGGCTACCTTCTCTTTGTAATTAAACTCTGTTAATTTCATGAGACATGTCCAAAATATTGGCAACAATCAACCAAAAGTATTTCTTGTGACTCTAATATCATCTCAAAAATTATACTTATTCTGAATGTCTTATTTTTGTGGTATATATAAATCTCCAGATTTAAGTCTACTCTGTAGCTGTTTGTTATGTTTTCTCATTATACAACCGGTTTATGCCCCTTTTCAAAATTTCTGAGTGGGCAATAGTTAGGTTCAATTAAATTTAAGGCCATCGGTCAGTTTATTTATCAAAACTTTGTTTCTGTGACTTATCGTTCTTCCTATACCTTATCACTAATTCAAGGATACACAAAGAATAGTATATGACTGACTTCAAGGGTTTATACTCTGAACCATGACAATTTACAAAAGCTATAGATTTTTCCCCCAAAATGACTCCAGATTTTTTTCCATCCTACTGTGTAGGCACTTCTCACTTATTGTTATATAGTAACAATCTTAACGAAAGCCTAGACTGATCTCATTTTCTTTCCCCATTAACACATCCCACATAACTACTGTTAATTATTCTTCCTATATTTACCAAGTCATTCCTTGGCTCAGAATTGTTCTAAAAGCCGTTTCCTCCATATCGTATCTAACATCCTTGACTTGGTTTTCAAGATCCTTCAGAAGCTACCCTTCCTCTAACTTGATATCCCAGTATTCGTCCTTAGCATACTTTAATAAGTTCAGTGTCATAAACACAGCAAAATCAAATCCTTATGGAATATGTGCTAGATGAACAATCATAAACAGTATGATGAGACAGGTATTATATGCTAGTTTCATAAATAAATACTCTCAAGATTGACAAGAGGAGGAAACTGTCAAGCATATACCTAAAAAATGATGGAACTTACGATTCTGTTTTCTATATTACATCTTTCCACTACAATGTGCTCTGTTCCCCCAAATACACCACTCAATTTGGTCTATACTTTTTTTTTTTTTTTTGAGACGCTGTTTCGCTTTTGTTGCCCAGGCTGGAGTGCAAAAGCGCTATCTCGGCTCACCGCAACCTCCACCTCCCGGATTCAAGCGATTCTCCTGCCTCAGCCTCCCTAGTAGCTGGGATTACAGGCATGCTCCATCGTGTCCAGCTAATTTTTTATTTTTAGTAGAGACGGGGTTTCTCCATGTTGGTCAGGCTGGTCTCGAACTCCCAACCTCAGATGATCCGCATAGTTGATACCTCTCCAACTCAGGTTTTGTAGTGTTTTACAACCTTTGGAAATGCAAAAATTCCAGAAGCTCTCAAAGATAATCCTTATATCTTCTTGGTATGCTTACCAGTCAAAAAACTTTTTTTCATTAAGCTTTATTTTCTGTAGTTTATGAAAACAATAGTTTTTAACTTCAAACATAAAGATATATCACGATATTGAGTCTATGCTTACTTAAAACACACCAGTCTCCCAACCTCACCAAATTCTTACAATTGGTTGGGAGGGCCTTGGCTCTCCACGCCTTTTTGAGAATCACTGAACCTGACTTCATGCTCTTCGAGAGAAGAACCATAATATATTTAGAGTGATCATGTAAATTCATTCAGAAGGCAGATTTTTTGGTGCTTTAACATGCCAGACCCTAAGTAAGCAAAAGTTGAAGAAAAAAAAAAAGAGGCCAGTAGTTCTCAATATCAAGTACTTAAGAGTTGTTGCATGAATACTGGAGATAGTCAAATGAGCTGGTGGCTCTTTAACAATGCAGGGAATTAGGAGCAAGTATGAGATTCTGATTAAAGCTGTAGGAAAACTAACTTCCAAAAAAAATGCACATAGAATTATGTATACAATGTTAGGCGAGTTATGAACTGTGAAGCCCAATCACCTACCACCAGATCCACAGACCTCAGGTTAAAAACCCACTAAAACTAAGTTCTCGGGGAACAGGAATTGCCAAACTTGCTTACTAATCCTAATTATGTCTTATCCAGTGCAATGTATACAAAAGCTACTTAGGGAATATTTGCTGATCGATAATTTCCTCATAAAAATAACCAGAACACTGGCGAGTCGTTTTTTCCATTAAAGAGCGTTTTAGTCAAGCTATTTTAAAAGACCGAAACCTTTCACTAGTAACAACAATGATCTAAAAACCAGTAACTCGAAAATCGTTATTGCGCTATTCACATGTGGACTAAGCTATCACTAATCCAGGTCTTCTTCTAGTTGTCTCTCTACTCCCTTCAAATTCAGGGCTTCCTCCTTCTCATCCCAAAAGCTACACCCAGAGCCTCGCTGCCGCCAGAGAGACAGAAAATGATGCTCCACGAAGCACACACCTTCAAAACAGAAAAGATGGGATCCAGTGACGCCTACAACTTCCAAACCCTTTTCCCACCAGGTCCAGAGGTGAAGAGATTTACCTCAAGTTCCAGGAAAGCGGTGGCGATTGCTCTGAAATACCTGGTACCAGTTACCAAGAAGCCTCCCGACCTCCCCGTCACCATAGCGACTTCTTAGAGTTACGCTCCCTTCCTCTTCCCGCGATACTTTTACGCGGCACGTCATCCGAGTGGGCCAGAGACCCCGCCTCTCGGTAAGCCCGCCCTCTTCTGAAGAGGCGTTTCTGGACCACTGAGCCCCGCGTCCCGCTGTGAGCGGAACCCTACCCTTTCCAAAAAAATATTTTTTCAAAACTTGCCAGGTTGTTTTTCAAAATATTTTTAATAATAGTGCTGCTGTTGTAGACCACAGAGAAAACAATCCCTCGCTCTTCCTTTTCACTTAGTAGAAACTTCTACCGCGTAGGTCACGCTAGGAGCTCGCGCATGCGCAGGAGCGACCATAAGATGGCGGTGGTAATCGCCGCACTTTTTTTCAAATTAGTGGATCCCAGAAATCATTGCGCGCATTTGTAACGAATTTCCGTTCGAGTTTGTATTTTAGGCGCCATTTTCGAGTGAAGGACCCGGAGCCGAAACACCGGTAGGAGCAGAGAGGTGGATACTACACAACCGTTTCCAGCTTTGGTCTGAGCGGACTGTCTCGCAGGTAAAGTACTTCTCTTCCTGGTCAGGTTGTCACGCTCTTACTTCCTGCCTTGTCCGCGAGCGCCTGGAAAATAGAGGCCTTGAGCCGGAGCGACGAAGTCCGGGCTGAGGCTGCCGCTGGGAGATTTCTCTTGCTGTCACCCCTCCCCCCTCGGCCGCTCCCCGGCGGCCCTGGCTCCCGCGCGCAACTCCCGGGCGCCACTTTTCCAAGCTACTCAGACGTCTTGGGGAGGCCCCGAGCCTCGCAAATCTCTTCTTTAAAAAATCCTAGTCTCTATCTGGGAAAGGGCGTCTCCCCCTACCCCTCTCTCTTCTGCCAAGGGACTAGTCACCGGGTCTCAGCCTTCGCGGGTGACCTTTCATGGTTTACTGTCCAACGGGACTCCGCCCGGGGAGCTGGAGAGACAAACTCTTAACACCCCAAAATTAGCAAGCGCTGCCAGCGTCCGACTTGAAGTTGCTAGTGGTTGGTTCCAGCCTTCGCCCTTAGCGGTCGGATCGCGGAGAGGAGGGAGACCTCGTTACGCTTCGGGCCGTCAACGGCACCGGGAGCTAAAGGGCGGGCAGACGAAAGCCGGCGGCGAGTCGCCAGTTAAGTCCTCACCGTTCTAGAGAGAGTTGCTAGCCGCGGGATCCTGACCCTGACACGAACTCGTTTCTCCATGTCGGTGCGCTTGCATCCCTGGCCTCGAGAGCGTGGGAATGTCCGGAAATGCCGGCATATGGGAGTTCCTCCGTTAGAAATGCGTTAGCGAGTATTACACGCTTATACTATGGGCGGACGGGTGGAGGGCTTTTAAAAAAATAAATAAGCAGTTGCTCAGTCCTTGATTGATCCTCAGGCACCTCTAGTTTTTCTCACTTACATAGGTCTTGTTAAGAAACCAGTCCTGCCTTCTTGCCACTGGTGTCTTTCGATGGCTCCGTTCCCGAACTCCCACTGCCTCTAAGCGGGGTGTTAAGCGGGGCTCCTGGAAGCCGGTGGACCGAGGTTTCCCCGGGTGGGGCGGGCGCGGTGTAGCAACCCGCGGGCTCACTTGCTCCCGGCTCTCCCTCGGCCCCAGCAACCATGCCCCGTAAAGGCACCCAGCCCTCCACTGCCCGGCGCAGAGAGGAAGGGCCGCCGCCGTCCCCTGACGGCGCCAGCAGCGACGCGGAGCCTGAGCCGCCGTCCGGCCGCGCGGAGAGCCCAGCCACCGCCGCAGGTGAGTGACCCGCCGCGACTCCGCAGGAACGCGCGCCCAGCCCGAGGCTGGCTGGAGTTGTTGAGCGGGGGCTAGAGGCTGCGGGGTTGAAGTCTGAAGATCCGGTGTCGGTCCCGTAGAGGCTTAGGAGAGCCGTTTGGCAACTTTGAGATAAGACTCCCGTGCAATTTTGGTGTAACGGCGCTGGAAGGGATGGGGGCGAGCAAACGGGTTCAGTTGTGAATTTTTGTTTGTGACCTGTGGAATGGTACAGACATCTTTATTGTATTTCCGCTAAAATCGAGACGGTCAATCAAGAGCAAGTGGATTTTTTTCCCAGAGACAATCAATATGACTATGTGAGCATGATGAAAAGTTTCTTGACCCTAACCTCACCTCCGTGGTCTTAGATTGCCTTTAAAGAAAAGACGATAATTTATTTGAAACCACTGTAGCTTTTGTGAGTCCAGGAGTTGGGTGACATTATTAAGCTCTCGTGGCAGTGTCGCCGAAGTTCATGAGTTTCCAAAATGAAGGTTCGAGGTGCTCGGCGGTATGGATAATTGGATCTAGAGCCTTAGGATTTAACCTCCTGTTTAGGATAGACAGCAGGAAATAGCTTGTTACGGTTTTCCCAGATTAGCTCTATGATGTAGTGTTTTGACTCTTAAGAGGTATAGGTATATAGAATTTTGTGACTGGTGGCATTTCTTTCAAGAATTTCTTTTTTAATAAAATCAAGCTGAAGGTTTAGTCGCCCCCATGAGTTTAAGATAATAACATATTTAAGTGGAAAATACAGACTCCTAAGTTTCATAAATAACATCCCTCCATCCCCTACTTTTAAAGATGGCCAGTCATTAGTTCTCCGAACTAATTGCACTAATGTAGGCTTTTCCCCCGTTTGCCTTCCTTTTCCTTTCCTTTCACTGACTTAGAGACTGCAAGTGAGGAGCTTGATAATAGAAGTTTAGAAGAGATTTTGAATAGCATTCCTCCTCCCCCGCCTCCAGCAATGACCAATGAAGCTGGAGCTCCTCGGCTTATGATAACTCATATTGTAAACCAGAACTTCAAATCCTATGCTGGGGAGAAAATTCTGGGACCTTTCCATAAGGTATTTGTATGGAAATAACTATTTTATAACTTTTAAATAACTATTGTAAGGTAATAACGTCTTTACAAGATGTTTCAGTTTTGTAACTATCCTAAAATTCACTCACTCCCTATTTATCCTGATAGCCATTCTTTCTCTTTCTCTCTCTCTCTCTCTCTCTCTCTCTCTCTCTCTCTCTCTCTCTCGCACACGCACACACGTTTCATATGATTTTAACACTTAAATTATCTTTTGTTTATCTGGTTATCTTTGGTACCTCTAGCTGTAAAGTTTTCCATTGAATGGAGTCGGTGTTTTTGTTTGAAATAGTATTTTCCCTTAGATAATTTTTTTTCTTAAAGCTTTCGTTGGAACCCTTAGATAATTTAACTATAAAACGAGTTTTCTAAAACGTCTGCGTTAGAATTAGAGCATTCTTATTAAATGTTGAAACTTAGAGGAGGACTTGATGTAAGAAAACTCAAGTTGTATGTCCGTGATTAGCAATAAAAACTTTTAAATACTTGCAGTTTTTAACTGCAAGTAAAGTTAAAAAAAAAAACCTAACAGTTTAAGTTAAAATCAGTAGTATTAGCTTGACCTTATGAACTTTTACTTGTTTTGTTTTTTTTTAATGCAGCGGTTTTCCTGTATTATTGGGCCAAATGGCAGTGGCAAATCCAATGTTATTGATTCTATGCTTTTTGTGTTTGGCTATCGAGCACAAAAAATAAGATCTAAAAAACTCTCAGTATTAATACATAATTCTGATGAACACAAGGACATTCAGAGTTGTACCGTAGAAGTTCATTTTCAAAAGATAATTGATAAGGTAAGGGATTTTTATTGTTTAGTTATTGACAAGTTCAAGCAAGGCAAATGGACTTAAATGCATTGCATATTTTATTATTTTTGACTTTAAGAAATTTGTATGTAATTATAGCAGAAAGTATTGGTTTCATTATCTCTGACCATATTTTATTTTGGGGGAGTGGTGGTGGTGCCTTTTAAAATATTAAATTTTTAGCTAAAGAAATGAATTACAAATAGTTCATAGTAATCCTTTTTGGAATAAAAACATTGAGCAGTTTTAGGATCCTGAGTACTCAATAGGCATTATTTTACTATAAATATTGGGTTCATTTTTAAAGTTATATTTTGGTTGCTTTAGAATAAATTAGCTGAACTTGAAAATATAGCAATTGGCTGGTTTTACCATCTTTATTATTTCAGTGCATTTTAACTTTAATGTTAGTGGCCCCTGAGTATCTATGATATGAAGGAGCTTTGCTTCAGTTTGACTACTGCTGTGATTAAGTGCTTTTGAAATGGGGGAAGGGCAAGCTAATGTTTGTTTTCTAGAAATAGAGACAATTACAGGTAAAATGTCTAGATTATTTACCTGTTGATACTTTTGCTTCTGTTTAATAATTAATGTAGGAAATTGATTGTTCAAAAATGACGCGATGAAACCTAAAAATATAGAAAACTAATTACATAATGAAATTGGGAGGTGATTTGGCTTTTGAATTTTGTTTTCCTTTTTTTAAAAAAAGTACAAAGTGCTTTAATTACACAGAATCATCTATTTTAATTTGGTTTATTTTGTGCTTTCTGTTGTACAAGTTGGGTTGGAAAATAGATTGCCGGTAAATCAGATTTTATTCCATTGCCTATTAATTACATTTGATTTATCTAAATTTTAGAAGTCATTGCTTCAGTATGACAGAACTTTTAAGGGTAAGGGAAAGTGGGTGTTAAAGTAGATTTGCAATTGATTTTTTTTTTTTTTTTTACATCTTGTTTGTTTAAAAGAAAACCTAGGGAATTCAGTTGTTATTTTGTGATGCTTTTTACTTTAAATTAATGGCACACTCTTTACCCTCCCACACAAAAAAACTAAACTGTATCACGCCGTTACTACCTTCCTTCCTTTTTCTTTGAATCATCATTTTTAAAAGCTGCAGCTTTTTAAATCTGTCAACATGTTAATAATTTGTGTGGGTTTTGAATATGGTAGGAATCTTGTCTACCTCTTCTGAATCATAAATGTTTTTAGGCTTGTTTGGAGGTGGGTTTTTTCGTTGGCTGGTTGGTTTGGCTTCTTGGTTTTTGTGATCTTTGAGAAAGAGACCAAGCAGCATGGAAAACTATCAATTCTTTGCTAAGCCGAGTTGTTATTATTGAGAACTACTGGCAGTTTGTGTGCGTGTTCAATTGAAGTTTTTAATCTATAGAATTAGTTTCAGTATGAAATGAGTGAATTTTGAAGTAGGCCTATGACTTAATACCAACAATTGTTTTCTGGTTTTGTTTTTCCTCAAAACAGGAAGGGGATGATTATGAAGTCATTCCGAACAGTAATTTCTATGTATCCAGAACGGCCTACAGAGATAATACTTCTGTCTATCACATAAGTGGAAAGAAAAAGACATTTAAGGATGTTGGAAATCTTCTTCGAAGCCATGGAATTGACTTGGACCATAATAGATTTTTAATTTTACAGGTAAGTTTATTAAAGACTTCCAAGATTATCTTATTCTTGTTACTTTTTTTTCTATAAAGTTAGGTTGGATGAATCCTGTATTTTTGAGGCCTTAAAGTACTGTAGCAGCACATCATGGTTTACATACTACAGTCAAGATGCGAATCATTATTTGCTGCTCTAGAAATTTAAGGAAATTCATTCAAAACTATGTTTTAATCATCAGATGTTCATTTTATGTTTGGATGAACTGACATACTTGTTCCACTCTAGCAGCACGTAAATATTGGCGTAGTGAAATAATGTATTAAACACCAATATTACTGTGCTGCTTCAGTGTGACAGGGATATAGCAACTATTTTATCCATTGTTTGTATTTCCCTTTAAGGTAACATTTTAAATGAAATGTATTATTTTTTTAATAATCTATCCTTTTCCTTTGTTCTTGTTCTTATTCTTTTCTGATATATAACCAAAAACTGAAAAAAATCGGTACAATTGGTGTTCGATTTACCTGAGCACCTAGTTAATGTAATCTTTCTAACACTTCGGATGGTTAACTGAACCTTTACTCACTGGTTTTTGTTTCGTTGAAAATGACTGACTTGGTGGAACCACGACTAGTGAAAGAAAGGAACTTTGATATTACATTCTTAAGTATCACAGCTGTTACAGAGCAAGTCCTTTTAAAGAGGTGTAAAAATTGAGTACCTGTGCCAAGCTGATTTTTATTAGAAACCCTGTTTTCTTTAAGTAAAAGTATATTCTACCAGCAGGGCTTGGTAAGAAAAATCCCCTATCTTTTTTTCTCTGTCCTCAAAATTCAGAATTTTTTGAAAAAAAAAAAAAGGGTAAAACCATGGCTTTGTCAAGTTCCTGTTTGATTCTAGGGTATCTTCTTTTCCTGTGTTCCATCAGGAATCACCGAAGCATAATAATAAAAGCAAAACTATTTTGTGATGCAGAAATGACTGAAATAAGTAGGGAATTTTGATTTGATGCTAAAAGTTTTGTTAGGGTGACTGGATGTTCCTAGTAACAAACTTATAAAATATTAGCCTCTGTTTCCATTTTAGTCTTTATTCTTCAATTATTTTTAAAAATTATTACTTTTAGACATTCGTAGTATACAAGGTAAATCAGTATCATTCTAGGATAAGCTTTTTTAGTATCTTTTATTACCAGGCACAGTATATTTGCAATACTTCAACCTAAACTTGTTTAAAAATTAATGTTGAGGAAATTAATTGCAGATGTATTTCTAAACAAGATTTGAATTTATAGAATGTGGCATTAAAGGATTTTGTGTGTTTTTAAAATCAAATTGAACTGTTTTATTGACTTTCATATTCTGGGACTTGGTTTGGTTAATTATGGATAAAAAGCTATGTCCCTATATAATGCTAAATTTGATGATGATACCAGTTTGCAGGAAATTATACTTAACGTATATCTTTTGCTTAATCATCTTTTACCGTCGTCCTGGGATAATCAGAGTTTTACATTTATGCAAAGATTGATCAAAATACCATTTTAACCCTTCTGAGGATATTTTTTTTCCCTGTACAGCATCTCTGTGCATAATTCAGTAATAAAGGAAGCTAATGTAATATTGTCCCAAGGGAGTAAATAATTTATAAATTGTCAAGTTTATATTACATTTGTGCTTCTGAAGTATATGGGATGCTAAAGCAAATTTGTCCACATGATAATCTGAACCTTTTTATTGTGATCTTTACAGTTGTTTTAAAAACATTTCTTCCCAGATAATACCAAGGTAAATGTTCCAAGTTAACAGATTCAGTTTGACTCAATTAAATTTACAGATAAGAACCTTAGAAACTCACCTGTTAGGAATAAGAAACAGGGACTGGACTACAGTAGAACTAATAGTGAGTGCCCAATTAAAACTGAGGGAAAATGGCAATGGTTTCTATGGATTTTTTTTTTTTAAGTCGCTTATGAAAATCTCATACTCCTAACTGGCAATATAAAGCATTTGATGGTAAGTAAAAATGTGATTTGTATTACCTTCTCTTTTACTGAATAACATCTATCTTAAAAACTGATTTGGGAGGCTGAGAAGTTGGAAACAGCATCGTAGTATCAACATCCAAGACCTAAATCATTACTTGGAATAAAACATGTAGACTCTTTGGCCAGTAATAGTGATTAACAGCAAAAGTAATCTAAATTTAGTAAAAGTAAACATTTATTTTTAAGATTTAAAAGAACCAAATTTTCTAGAATTTCCTAAGAGTAAAATTTTTCAGTGTTAATATATTGGCTTAGCAAATTTTTCAAGTAGGCATTTTTATTACTTGAATCCATTAAAAATTTCATTAATTGGCCATTCAAATGAATTCCTTTTAAGGCACTATGCTAAGATGCTATAAGTAATATAAAGATGGCTAAACCTTGTTTCTTGTCCTTAAAGACACATACATGCCCTCACAAAGTTTTAGTTATGATTGACCATTGTGTTTTTTGTAATTGTACATTTCCTTTTATATATATCTACTTTGGGAGCCTTGGTCCCATTGTAATAACTGTAAGTCCATACAAGTAGAGTTTTATTAGCTCTGTATAGCATTTCTTGGGTAACTATGACTTATAAATTAGGGGTGCTTTTGCTCCATTCAGGGGTAGAAGAATGGTTAATGTTTTTACTAAAAAGTTGTATTAATGATTGCTGCCTCAGGAATATTTTTGTAAACTCCTCAAAAGTTACAACTATTAGCACAACTTTAATTTTGTCAAAGTTTTCAATTTCATATGTTTTTGTCTTCACATTACAAAATCTAAAGTTTGAAAAACCAGGCTGGGCACGTTAGCTCATACGTATAATCCCAGCACTTTGGAAAGCTGAGGCAGGCAGATCTCTTGAACCCAGGAGTTCGAGACCAGCCTAAGCAACATGGTGAAACTATGTCTCTACAGAAAATACAAAAATTAGCTGGGCTTGGTTACACACTCCTATAGTCCCAGCTACTCAGGAGGCTGAGGTAGGAGGATTGCTTGAACCCAGGAGGCAGAGGTTGCAGTGAGCCAACATTGTACCACTGCACTCCAGCCTGGGTGACAGAGTGAGACCTTGTCTCTAAATAAATAATAGCAAAGGTTTTTTTGTTTGTTTGTTTGTTTTTAAGTTATTTTGTAATCTGAAGATTTAATTAAGCTAGGTCTGAGTTGTTGCCTAGCCATCTCTTCCAATGTACTTCTCTTAAGCTTATCACATAAACTATTTGGATTCTAGTCTCTTAGTCTGTAGAAATGAGCTTATGCTATAATATCAAAAGAAATTTTTAGTTTTTTCGGTAATACCTCAGTTTTCCGAAGGTATTCAATATCCACAAGTAGGGTGGAGGTGGTGGGGAGCAGCAAGGAAGCATCCTCTAACCAACCAGAAATAGATATCAAGAAGTCCAACTACGAACAAATTACTCTTTCTGTTTTATTTCAGGAAGATACTAACCTTGGTGGTTTAGTTTCTTGGCCTCTGGTAGCTTACAAAGATCAAATTAGAGTAAAATGTATTAGAGGAAGATAAAGAACAGTAATTTATAGTATAATATAATAAAAGATGTAGAAAATAAAAATATGATCAAGATAAAAACTTAAACCCCAGTAATTTTAGGCCATTTAATTTTTATACAAACACTCATATTTGCCGTAAGAATCAGTGAAACCCCCCTCCATAGTAATTATACGTAAAAATAGAAGAATAATTGAGGCTTTACTAGGACAACAAAACTTTATTATAGCTATGTACTGTTTGAGTTTTCTGTAGTTTATACTTGCTAAAATTTGGATTACATTTGAATAAGGATAAAGGGCATCATAGATTTTTAAGCTGTATTTCTGTAAATTGATTCTCCAAGAATGGTATAACTGGATCATAATTCCTGGTTTGCCACTCAAAGTGTTCCATAAATTAAGATTTAAGCTGTTGATATGGTAAATGTACTCTTGGAGCATGTTTGCTCTTTTTGTGTAACTCTTAAAAACCATACTTGATCTTTTCCATAGTTGCTTAGTGTCTTTTATATAGTAAGAATGTAATTTAAAACATAGGAAGTTTGTAGTAAATAACAGTGGGGGGAAAAAAGCATTTAAGACCTTGTTTCATATGCTTTAAGCGACAGCAAATAGAGATAACACTGGGAACATGTAAAACTTTGTCAGCGTCAGGTAATAGTATTGTAGCAACTTGAAACATTTTTTGTCTGTGATTGTGCCAGTCACTATTTGTGATTTAGATTGAACCTTGATATGACTTTAAATTCAGGTTGATGTTTTAAAATTATTTCTGAAATTTATTGAGCTTATTGCCCTAAATTAAAACTATATTCTATGATTTTACATGAGTTATGTAAGTTTTCTGAAGAAATAAGAAGGAATCCTTTAGGCACAGACTGTCAGTCTACAGATTACATAGGAGGTGGCACAAATGAAGAAGGAAGATTGGAAATGGTAGCAAGTGGTAGGGCAGGCAAAGGACATCAAAGAACAGAGCAACAAGAAGGGTCCCAGGTTGTCATTGTGATACCACAGTAGTCTTAATAGTCAAAGGACAAGTAAAGGCCTGTTAATAGACTGTTGATTCAATAATGCTAATCTGATAATATGGTAACTGGTTTTAAAAAAAGCAATACAGTATAATAAGAATTAGTGTTATGTAGGACTTGAGATGTAACTATTTTGCTTTGTAAATATCCTCTTTAAAAAAAAAAAAAAATTGTCAACTTTATTAGAGTAAGAGGAAATCATAGCTGTATCTTTCATTTTGTTTGGAGAGAGAGGAACAACCAACCAAAAATAAGCAATCATTGTTATTTACCCAAAGCTAAGCTGTTTCTTAATAGCTGTACTCTGTCTCTTCAATAAGTAATTTGCCAGGAGAAATACGATGTTTTTAAGGAATATTTTTATCAGCATAAACTGTTAACTGAATCCCAACTTTTAGCTATCTGAAAAATGTATACTTTAATAATATTATGGCCATTTGACTCAAATGTAAGTTCTCTTAGGATGGTTTTTCATTTTCTTAAAATACGTGTTCAGATATTATCCTTGAATTGGGTAGAATATTAGTTGTCAGATATTGTTTGTTATTTGGATTATAAACACTAACCCACAGGATTTAAACTAAAACTTCTAGACTAGGCATAGTGGTTCATGCCCTTAATCCCAGCATTTTGGGAAGCTGAGGCAAAAGATGGCTTGAGCCCAGGAGTTGAAGACCAGCCTGGACAACATAGGGGAACCACCATCTGTACAAAAAAAAAATTTTTTTTAAAGATTAGCTGGGTGTGGTGGTGTGCATCTGTAGTCCCAGCTACTTGGGACACTGAGCTGGGCGGATCGCTTGAGCCTGGAAGGTCAAGTCTGCAGAGAGCTGAGACCGCACCACTATACTCCAGCTTAGGCGACAGAGCAAGACCCTATCTCAAAAAAATAATAAATGAATGAACAAACAAACTGCAGCCTCTATCGGTGGTTCTCAGCTGACAGTAATTCTGCTCCCCTTCCCATAGGACATTCAGCAACATCTGAAGACAGTTTGGGTTGTTATAGCTGTTGGAAGGGGGGATGCTACTGGTGTCTAGTGGGTGAAAGTCAGAAATGCTATTAACGCATCTTATAATCCCAGCATAGCTCTCCACAACAAAGTATATCCAGCCCAAAATGTCAGTACTGCCACTGTTAATAAACCCTACGTAGATACAAACTTTGAAAAAGACTCTTGGCTTCCTCAGTAACTTAACGTTCATCCTGTATAATCCAAAGGTTTGGGCGTTTTTCCAGGCTTCATTCCTGTCTAAAACTTAAAACTATTGCTGCAGACTTTTAGAGAGAACTAACAGTTGAAAGCAGAATAAAATACTTTATGTAAATATCTACATATTTGCACTTTATACAGATTCATGCATAATATGAATGTTATGGAAAATAACTTTTGGGGTAACAGTTTTACTTTGTTGATAATCATTGTGCTAATAGACTGTCAAAAGTATCGAAAAGTGATGTATACAAATAAAATTATGCCTTAATGAGTAGATTTTCAAATGAGCTGTTTTGTCCTGTTATTAAATTGTCTACGTTTTATAATTATGTTGAGGCTTTTGGTGAATATGATGCTCTCAGTAAGTTTTACCCCACATTTTTAAGGTTCACCTGTGTTCACTTAGGAAATGGGAATCACTAAGATATTTAAATTAAGAACAATATACTATTTTTAATATGTAATTCTTTTTGTTGATTTTTTTCATCTTAGCTGTTTATAGAGAAAGTTGGTAATACTACTTTGGGACAGGGTTCCTAGCACAGTTTAATGATGCAAGTGTTATTGAAAATTCTTTATTTTAGAACAGGAGCTTCAATTGTGTTATTAATAGTTGATAATGTTGCCACTATAATCAGATTGCAGATTAAGTGAATGCTTTCCTAAATTTTACTTGTTTTATTTTTATATTGAACATTCTAGATGGGGAACTGTGTGTGTATATATAAGTGGATGTATATTACACTTTTATAAGGATTTATCTAAGGGAATATAAATTCATGTTTCATATATCCTTATGTAAAATTAAAACTCCTAGGAATACCAGTGAAAATAACATTTTTATTTATACCTTATGCAATCGTTGAACTACTGTATCTTATTTAGATGTTTATTACTCTTGGCTTTGTTATTTAACTGCTCCCAATTCTCACTTAAGATTGATTTAGCTAAACATATACAATGAGTATGAAATATAACTTTTTTTAAAGGGCGAAGTTGAACAAATTGCTATGATGAAACCAAAAGGCCAGACTGAACACGATGAGGGTATGCTTGAATATTTAGAAGATATAATTGGTTGTGGACGGCTAAATGAACCTATTAAAGTCTTGTGTCGGAGAGTTGAAATATTAAATGAACACAGAGGAGAGAAGGTGAATCTTCTGTAGACTTTCATTGTATATCAATGTTTCATTTATGATTTAACACATTTTACTAAGATAGTCATGTTATAATACTTCATAATGAAATGTTATCTCTTATATTGAAGTTTATATATTAACATTTAAGATGAACGTTCTCCTTATTGTTTTTAGTCTAATGTTTGCATATTTTAAGTTCATATTGTATATATGAAATGTGTATTCAGTCTTTAAACTTTTAATTTCTATAGTTAAACAGGGTAAAGATGGTGGAAAAGGAAAAGGATGCCTTAGAAGGAGAGAAAAACATAGCTATTGAATTTCTTACCTTGGAAAATGAAATATTTAGAAAAAAGAATCATGTTTGTCAATATTATATGTAAGTGCCTTGATTTATCAATTTTTATATTAGTTTTTAACCATTAAGTCAAAGCCCTTCTCTTTTCCTAGAGAAACATAAAGACAAGTGAAAAAAGTCTCTAAACATTGTTTTGTGTGACTGGATGTGTAAGCTCATGCCAGTAATTCCAGCACTTTGGGAGGCTAAGACAGGAGGGTCGCTTGAGGCCGGGAGTTTAAGACCAGCCTGGGCAACATAGCAAGACCCCATCTCTACAAAAAAGAAATTATGTGGTGAATTTATCTGATGTGAGGACTATCTGGCTGTCACCCCATTGATCACCAGGGTTGAATTTATTAAATTAGGCATATTTATCAATTCATTGAAGTTGACTTTTTAGTATCCTACTTTAAGTTGGGAGGTGGGTTCGCAGGTATTTATTACTATGCTTAATCCTTTTACATGTGCACTTTTTAAAATTTGTGTAATAGCAGATCTGATTTTTTTCAGCTTACAATGAACTTTTTTTTGAGACGGAGCTCTGTCACCCAGGGTGGAGCGCAGTATGTGATCACGGCTCACTGCAATCTCAACCTTCTGGACTCAGTTGATCCTCCCACGTCCACTTCATCAGTAGCTGGGACTACAGGGTGCAAACCAATACACCTGGCTAATTATTGTTGTTGCTGGGATTTTTTTGTATTTGCTTTTTCATTTTTTGATAGAGTTGGTGTTTTGCCATGTTGCCCAAGCTGGTCTCAAACTTCTGGGTTCAGGCAGTCTGCCTGTCTCAGCCTCCTAAGTGCTGGGATTACAGGCGTCAGCCACCGCATTGGTACAATGAAACCGATTTTTGTTCCTAAATTCTAGCCTTGACCCAAGGAGATTTTTCCCTTCATAGCCTAGGTAGTCACATATTGACTAGTATAATAATAATTTAGAAACAGCTAATTTTACTAAAATTGTTATACAGTTTTAGAAATGGCATTTTAGGAGCTTCAATTTCTTTTTTTTTTTTTTCTCCCTCTAGTTATGATTTGCAGAAACGAATTGCTGAAATGGAAACTCAAAAGAAAAAAATTCATGAAGATACCAAAGAAATTAATGAGAAGAGCAGTATACTATCAAATGAAATGAAAGCTAAGAATAAAGATGTAAAAGATATAGAAAAGTAATAATATTTTAGAAAGTACTAAGAGTATTTAGATAATTTTATTACATGTGTATTTATATATAAACTTTACTGCCAGCACATTATGAGTGTAAGACATTTGCCAGCATATCAAGTGGTGGCCCCCTTGGCAGAAAAAAAAAAAAAAAAAACTTGCCTCACATCCAGTTCATTATTACAGATCAAATGCCCTACTCTTGTGTCTTGGAACCGTGGGGATGCTACCCCCTAGTGGCATAGCACAGTAACAAACAATAAGCATTTGGCTTGACAGGTTAATTAATAGTCACAAATCTGATAGAGGGGTAGGATTTGGGTTGTTCTAGATAAATTTTTAAGGATTTTATCATGTCCCTACTTATGCCATTTTTCAGTGACACTAGTATCTCTATTTTTAAATAAAAAATTTGTATAGTAACTTGTAAGTATATTCATAAAAGGTAAAAAAAAAATTTTTACTCCTATGGTAAAAATTTTATATACCTAAACATTGTAGTCACTGGAAAATGTAGTATTTTGCATCCAACTTAGAAAGGCAAAATTGCTGTCATAATCACAAATACAGGTGCTTCTTCAACTATGGGGAGAGGGATCATCTTGGAAGAAGGAGAGATTTAGGATCCTGCCTTATTAAAAGCCTGAACATATTTATAGAGGAAGTGTTCCAGGTAGGAAATATAACATGGTTTTAAAATACCTGAACATTCAAAATAATGACTACTTGCTTTGCTAGGAAACTGAATAAAATTACAAAATTTATTGAGGAGAATAAAGAAAAATTTACACAACTAGATTTGGAAGATGTTCAAGTTAGAGAAAAATTAAAACATGCAACTAGTAAAGTCAAAAAACTGGAGAAACAACTTCAAAAAGATAAAGAAAAGGTAGGTGTTAGAAAAAAATTCTTAAGATATCATGTCTGAATATCATATCTAGTTTTCATGGAAGTGTTTGCCTCTTATTGCCTAAGAGAATGAATTAGTATTCTAAATGTTGTTTTAAGATTTGTCTCTGAACATGATTTTACCCCCTCTAGGGAAACCTTGCTTCCACTGACTTTATTTTGCAGGAGGTTTTTTGTTTGGTTTTGGAGTTTTGTAGAGATGGGGTCTCAGTCTGTTGCCCAGGCTAGTATTCAGTGGTATGATTATAGTCTTGAACTCCTGGACTTAAGCAATCCTCCTACCTCAGCCTCCCAAAGTGACTTGGACTACAGGTGTGAGCCATTGCGCCTAGCTTGACTTTGATTTTTAAAGTTTATATTACAATAATATATGTTATTGGGAAAACATTTACCGCAGTTCCATTTTGGTGTTAATTTTAATTTTCTTTTTCCTAAAGTAGTAGTTTTTAAAGATATTTAGGTTAAGTATTACAGGCTTTAAAATACTGCCTGTCTTCTACAAAAAACTAAGCTAACAGGATCAGAAGAGGATTTCGCAAGAATTACCAATGTTGGCCAGGCATGATGGCTTACACCTATGTTCCCGGTGCTTTGGGAGGCCAAAGTTGGAGAACTGCTTGACGCTAGGAGTTTAAGACCAGCCTGGGCAAGATAGTAATATCCTATCTCTACAGAAATTTAAAAATTAGCCAGGCTTGGTGGAACATGCCTAATAAGTCCTAGCTAGTCAGGAGACAGAGGCAGCAGGAGATGCCTTGAGTTCAAGGTTCCGGTGAACAGTGATCAAGCCACTGCATCCAGCCTGGGTGACAAAGTGAGACTCTGTGTCTTAGAGATAGGAAAGCTCATAATTTGGAGTCTCTTAAGCTGTGTTCATGTTCGTAGCTCTATCGTACATAAATAGATATGATACCTTAACCCCCGCCCCGCAAAAAAAATCTTTGTTGCATATGTTTACACAATAATTATAGATTAGGCTCTATGCTATAAGCATTTTCTAAATGCATTTGTTCACAAAATACTTTCTGCTTAGCACAGCTGATAAATATGTTGAGTCAGTGTTTAAGGAAATGGCATTTTGGGAAATGTTGAACTTCACCGGTACTACATAATCAGAGTAAACAAAATAACAAGGCTTTGGGGGTAACCCCAAAGACTTGACAATCTTATTTAAGTGTAACTGTTACAGAGTCATTAGTCTTTAGGCATAGACTGCGTGAATAAGTGATTATTATCAGAATATGTTAATGGAATAAAATATTAGCCCTACATGATGACTCTGGAAGAGTAAAGTGAAAGATTTTAGGATTGGGGAAGATGGTAAAGATAATTTGTGGTAACTTATGATATACCAGGAAGGATAGTTTAGAAAATTCCTTGTAGTCAGAGCGTATTTATAGCTAAAGAAGAATAGTTACAACCTGAAATCAGGAGAGAAGGATGACAGACCTAAGGCCCTGCCAGAGAGAATTTTCCTTCGTAAGAAGTCAGGTGTTTGTAGTAGTTTTACTGTTAGATTGAAATAATCTAGAAATTACGTGAACAGTCGGGAAAATACTTGTTAAAGTTAGCTAATTTAATTCTGATTATAAAGAAAACAACTGAGAAATGCCTTTAAATAAGTCAAATATTGATAGTATCGGGTAGCATAAAGATGTATACTTCTATAACTTGTTTTATAACCTCAGGTTGAAGAATTCAAAAGTATACCTGCCAAGAGTAACAATGTCATTAATGAAACAACAACCAGAAACAATGCCCTCGAGAAAGAAAAAGAGAAAGAAGAAAAAAAATTAAAGGAAGTTATGGATAGCCTTAAACAGGAAACACAAGGGCTTCAGAAAGAAAAAGAAGTAAGATGTGTTTTATCAGTGTTTATTTTGGTGGCCTTTTTTTTTTTTTTTTTTTTTTTTAACTTACAGATGATTTTTTCAAAAATATGAAACATGAACTGGTAAGTTTGGACTTTTAATGTCCAACATTCCTAAAACTAGTCAACCTAGACTTAGATGACTATTCTTTTAATTCCTGCTGTCCTGTTTTTTAAAAAGTTAACTGAGAATTTGTAGTAGTAGCAGAAGGTGTGATGTCAAATACAGTACCTTGATTATTATATATGCCACTTCTAGGCATGTTGAATCATCATCATATTTTGTTGCCACCTGTAGAACCTGGAGCCACACTAAGCACAGATTAATGTCTCCTTTCTTTTTGCTTCTATAGCTCTTGTGTAATAGTTAAAAGCTATGGCTCTTGTTTCAAATCCTAGGTCAGTCACTTACTGTCTGTGTTCTTGTGCCGGTTGTTATGTCTCCAAGTCGTCTTCCTTAAAATGAGAAAGAATTATATCTACTTTGTGAAAATAAAGAATAAATATATATAAAGTACCAAGAAAGAAAATAAACGTTAGCTGTAATTTTAGCACTTTATTAATAAAACGAGAGCGTGAAGTTGTCACGTTGATATGTACTATCTACCCCAAGAGTAAGTATAAAATTATCTTTGTTTATATGTACCACAGCATTTTTGACAATGCTAAGCATGTTAAATACATATGTTAATGGAAAATGGTAATTGAATTGACTGTATTAAGTCATGGACTTAATAGAGTCTGCTTTGGAATATGGACATGTTCTAATGTCAAACTATAAAACTTTACAGGTTAGAATACCTGTGTGATAAAGTGTCAATAGATAATGCAGTAGCTTTCACGATGGGATACTTTATGGTTAGTGGATTTTCACTGTTTGCTCATTTAATATATATTGAGTACTCATGTGCCCCGAACCCCATGTTAATGACAAAGCTAGGCCTCAAATGTCTATTCCTCAGCATAATGATCTGCCTCACAAAGCTCTTGTGAAATCAGTTGGGAAAAAACTGTCTACAGTGAATATTGACAACTAGGCAAAAATTGAATCTAGTCCACTTGTGAGAATTTTTTATTTCTATATACTGTGCTTGTAGAATTTCCTTTCTTAAATTGAATGTAAAATGTGTGGTTTCATTTCAGTGTAGGTTTGATAGTAAATATCTGTCCAGATTTAATGAACTCATATTTTAACAGAGTCGAGAGAAAGAACTTATGGGTTTCAGCAAATCGGTAAATGAAGCACGTTCAAAGATGGATGTAGCCCAGTCAGAACTTGATATCTATCTCAGTTGTCATAATACTGCAGTGTCGCAATTAACTAAGGCCAAGGAAGCTCTAATTGCAGCTTCTGAGACTCTCAAAGAAAGGAAAGCTGCAATCAGAGATATAGAAGGAAAACTCCCTCAAACTGAACAAGAATTAAAGGAGGTAAATCTTTGCTTCTCTATTGCGTCAGAACATCATTCATCACCTTTAGCTTTATACATTTTTGTTGTTTTTAATCTCAGCATCTAAGGTGATTAGTGATAGATAAATTTTCTTCATTTTATATAATCTCAAAAGAATGAGGTCAGCATTTCAGTATTCCATATGTGTGCTATCAAGAAACTGTATTATCCCCAGAAGCATCATACAGTAAATCACCACCACCACCCCACTGTGGAAATAATTTAAACAAAAGAAAGTTTGTGTTTCTTTAAATCTTAAGTATAGACAATTTATTTAAGGATAAATAAAAAACATTAAGTGTATATGTATTTATATAATGAATATAGAACAACTATCTTAGTGTGTTTTGGGTTTTGAATTTATGGATGTAGTTTCTTTGCCGGCATTCCAAAATGTTATAAACTAACCAAGATGTGTAGCTTAGCTCATCGGTGCCTGTCCCCTATCCTTGAGTGAATTAGATGTCTAAGGAATTTCATAAACTTTAAATCTCCAAAGATCTCCAAAACCTCAGTAGGCAGGATGTCAAAAAATAAAAAAAATAAAAAAATTTAAAAAAAAAGGCCGTGACAGGCGGATCACGAGGTCAGGAGATCAAGACCATCCTGGCTAACACGGTGAAACCCCGTCTCTACTAAAAAAAATACAAAAACCTAGCCGGGCGAGGTGGCGGGCGCCTGTAGTCCCAGCTACTCGGGAGGCTGAGGCAGGAGAATGGCAGGAACCCGGGAGGAGGAGCTTGCAGTGAGCTGAGATCCGGCCACTGCACTCCAGCCTGGGCGACAGAGCGAGACTGTCTCAAAAAAAAAAAAAAAACTGAAGTGTAATTATACTGAAAATAAATATGAGTCTTTTTCATTTTAGTAAATGCGTACTATTTGGTCATCAGGGAATTTCATGACTAGGGAGAATTTAAATGTAAATTAAGTTAGATCCAGTGACTTACTTCTATCTTCCTGGTGAATCCGTTTATTTTGGGATGAATTATGTCAGTAACCTGGTTTAAACTTTATGCCAGTGCAGTAAGTAATATACATAATTTAAATCTAGTGGATGGAGGAGAATACCAGTTACAAAAAATGGCTGCTGCTAAGTTGGAGATTGAGAAACTGAGAGGCTGTATTTATGTGTGCATGTGTGTGGTTCCTCTCTTGTTGGGAGCCTGGCATTTTTGTATAGCAGTAGAATTATCCAGTCCTCTTTCTCCCCTTCGTTTCAGAGGTGTGCTTTTTCTCCAGCACCCCCCAGCCCCATTCAGCTAAAATAAAGCACAGCATAACCATAGTCCTGCCCAGTTATTCATACCTTGGATCCTGTTTCTGGGTCTGCTTTTAATTAGGGCAGAGCTTAAGAATTAGGGCACACTTACGTATAACTATGTAGCGTCAAACTGGGATTTTCACAGCTCCAGGTACACTTTCTCTATCAGGATGAACTAATTGCTCCTGGAAAAATACTACACTTAATGTTTTCTTTTATTGACCCAAGTAATTTATGCCCGTTTTAAACCCATACATATTTGCCACAACCAAACCAGCAATCGCCATACAGCTGCTCAGTTTTGGTTCACATTTTTATTGTTGGTCTTTTTTTTTCTTTGTTATTGAAGAATTACAACTAATTCAGTGCAATGACTGATCATATTTAGGAGTTAATGCTTCTGGATTTCATTTTATTTTCACTTTTAGAAAGAAAAAGAACTTCAAAAACTTACACAAGAAGAAATAAACTTTAAAAGTTTGGTTCATGATCTCTTCCAAAAAGTTGAAGAAGCAAAGAGCTCATTAGCAATGAATCGAAGTAGGGGGAAAGTCCTTGATGCAATAATTCAAGAAAAAAAATCTGGCAGGATTCCAGGAATATATGGAAGATTGGTAAGGTAGATTTTGGGGGGGCATGGCTTTACTTTTAGTTTTTAAGAAAGTGTAGCATTTTTTTGCCTTAAATAACTGTATTTCAAGTGTCACTGTATATAAAATAACATTCATTTTCTTTGTTTTAAAGCACATTTATTTTTAAACATTTTGCCCTTACAGTTTCTTGTTTATTTAGCTTTAGATAAATAGTTATTTCATACCTGTCAAGAAAAATATTAGTAATGGCACACAAACTTAAAACCATTTTATCCTTTTTTTAAAAGAAAGAATTTACCCAGGCATAATGGCGTGTGCCTGTAGTCCCAGCTGTTGGAGAGGCAGAGGCAGAAGGATCACTTGAGCCTAGGAGTTCAAGTCCATCCTGGGCAATATAACAAGACTCCGTTTTTTAAAAAATGAAAAAATTTTAAAAAGTTGATATATTTGGGGTTTCACACCATTTTACTTAGGTTTTGGCTAGCATTTAAGGATATAACAAGGGATAATCTAAAAATCTAAGGCTACCAATAGCCATTACTGCTTCTGAGCCTCGAGGGAAGGGAGTTGTGGTTCAGAGGAAATGGGGAAAATCGATACCTTAACCCCACCTATTTCCTGCCCTCTAGTCTTAACTGAAACCTCATATTGGCTGAAGCTGGAGAGTCAAAGGAGCCAGTTGATGCAGTCCTTAAGTCAGCCTTTCAGAGAAGGGAACAAAGTGATTTAAAAGGGCAAATGAAACATTACCCAACGTGATTGCTTCTACATCTTGTATCAGGGGACTTCCACCTGATTTTCTTGAGGATAAACAATTTGATCCTATGCATTTGCTCTCAAGGAAAGCCCAAACCAGTGAATACTGCTAGAGATAGCTGTGTAATAGATAAACAGATAAATGTGTTTCATCACGATTTACATAATTTTAGATGCTTTTCAGTAATTCAGATTTTCTGAGTTGTTTTGCTTATAGTTCATTTAGGTTTTATAGCTTCACATTTTCATAAAATGAAAACAGTTCTTTCTTGCTCATTAGAAATTCAAGCTGCATATTCATAAACTATATATTTTGTATTTTGTTGTGTACCCTTTTGTACCCTTTAAAACCATGTCTACATAAAGTTTTTCAATTAAAAGAACTTTTTAAAACTTGTTGAATGAAATGGTCCTGTGCTTTTTGCCTAACTCTTTTTTCCCCCCACTCTTAATTATTAGGGGGACTTAGGAGCCATTGATGAAAAATACGATGTGGCTATATCATCCTGTTGTCATGCATTAGACTACATTGTTGTTGATTCTATTGATACAGCCCAAGAATGTGTAAACTTCCTTAAAAGACAAAATATTGGAGTTGCAACCTTTATAGGTTTAGATAAGGTGGGTATTCATAATAACCTACCTATAATAGAATTTTTAAGTGCTAAATGTTTTTTCATTTTGAATTCTAGCTTTTTCTTTATGGTTACTCAATGAACACCTGATGGGTTTTGAGGATTATTTTATGTTCTGAGGTTATATGATTATAAAAACTTGTTTGACATATTGCAGTGCCTCCATTAAAGAAATGTACATTCCAGAGTTAAAAGGAAACCTTTATCGAAATAATTTATCTACAATAAAATTTATCATTTTAGGCTGGTTGTGGTGGCTTATGCCTTTAATCCCAGCACTTTGGGAGACCAAGGCAGGTGGATCACGAGGTCAGGAGTTTGAGACCAGCCTGGCCAACATGGCAAAACCCCATCTCTACTAAAAATACAAAAATTAGCTAGGCATGGTGGTGAGCGCCTGTAATCTCAGCTACTCAGGAGGCTGAGGCAGGAGAATTGCCTAAACCTGGGAGGTAGAGGTTGCAGTGAACCTAGATTGTGCCGCTGCACTCCAGTCTGGGTGACAGTGAGACTCAAAAAAAAAAAAAAGAAAAAGAAATCATTTTAAAGTATGCAGTTTGGTGGGTATTAGTATATTCACAGTGTTGTTCACCATGACCACTGTCTGATTCCAGGATATTTTTTATCACTCCAGAAAGAAACACCATAGACAGTAACAGTCACTCCCTATACCCCTTCACCTCCTCCAAACACTAATTACTTTTTTGTCTCTATAGATTTATCTACATATAAATGGAATCATATGATATATGGCCTTCTTATACAGCTACATTTACTTAGCAGGTTTTCAGGTTCATCTGTGTTGAAGTATGTATCAGTACTTCGTTCCCTTTTATTGCCAAATGGTATCTGTTACATCGTTTTGTATAACCATTTGTCAGTTGATGGACACTTGTGTTTTCACTTTCTGACTGCTTTGGCAATACTTCTGCTATGAACGTTTGTGTACAAGTTTTTGAATGAACATGTATTTTCAGTTCTTTTGGGTATATACCTAGGGTAGAACCGTTGGGTCATACGGTAATTCTATGTTTAACTTTTTGAAGAACTGTCAAGACTGTTTCCACAGTGGCTGTACCATTTCCCACAAGCATGTGTAAGGGTTCCAGTTTCTTTACATCCTCGTTAACACTTGTTATGGTACATCTTTTTGATTATAGTCATCTCAGTGAATATGAAGTGGGATCTCATGGTTTTGATTAGGATTTTCCTGATGACTTATGATAGTAAAAGTCCTTTTATATCCTTGGCCATTTTTTATCTTCCTTGGAGAAATGTTTGTTCAAATCCTTTGCCCGTTTTTTACTTGGTTTCTCTGTTGAATTGTAGGATTTCTTTATTCTGAATACAAATCTCTTGTGAGATGATTTACAGATATTTTACCCCATTCCTTGGATTGTATTTTCACTTTCTTGATGGTATCCTTTGAGGCACAATATATCTTTTTTTCCTTTGGTTGCTTGTGTTTTGGGTATTATACCCAAGAAACACTGCCTAATCCAAGGTCACGGTGATTTACCTCCTTTGTTTTCTTCTAGGAGTTCTGTAGTTTTAGCTTTATATTTAGGTTTTAATCTATTTTGAGTTAATTTTTCACATGATATAGAGTAGGGATCAAACTGCTCTTTCCATGCAGCTATCCAGTTATTCCAGCACCATTTGTTGAAAAGATTCTTTACCGCATTGAATTTTCTTGGCATCCTTGTTGAAACCACCCAGCCATTAATGTAAAGGTTTATCTCTGGGCTTTCAATTTTATTACTTGTGCTGGTCTTGATTATTACAGCATTGTAATAAGTTTTAAAATCAGGAAGTCTGAGTCCTGTAATTTTGTACTTTATCATATTGACTGTTCTTGGGTCCCCAGAATTTATATATATGAATTTTAAGATCCAGATGGTCAATTACTGCCACAAAAAAAAGGCGAGGAAGTAACTGGGATTTTGATACAGGTTGTATTGAATTTGTAGATCAGTTTAGATAGTATTGCCATCTTAACAATATTAAATCTTTAGATCCACAAACATGGGATGTCTTCCATTTATTTAGGTCTAATTTTATAACCTTTTGTGTACAATTCTTGTTTCTTCTGTTAAATTTATTCCTATGGGTTTTTTTTCTGAGTTTTCTTTTTTGTTACTGTGTTTGTTTGTTTGTTTGTTTTTCACTTGTAGATGGCTGTATGGGCGAAAAAGATGACCAAAATTCAAACTCCTGAAAATACTCCTCGTTTATTTGATTTAGTAAAAGTAAAAGATGAGAAAATTCACCAGGCTTTTTATTTTGCTTTGCGAGATACCTTAGTAGCTGATAACTTGGATCAAGCCACAAGAGTAGCGTATCAAAAAGATAGAAGGTGGAGAGTGGTAACTTTACAGGGACAAATCATAGAACAGTCAGGTAATAGTGTTTTTGTTTCTTTGTTTTTGTTTTTGTTTTTTTTCTACCAGCATTGACTTTAATCTTGTTGGGGAGACATCTAAAACTGACTTCTTGCCCTTATTTTCCAGGTACAATGACTGGTGGTGGAAGTAAAGTAATGAAAGGAAGAATGGGTTCCTCACTTGTCACTGAAATCTCTGAAGAAGAGGTCAGCATATCTGAAATTGTAGCCAGACTTTTTTTTTTTTTTTTTAATAGCTTTACTGAAGTACATACATACTACAAAATTTGGCCATTTTAAGTACGGTGTACTCAAACTTTAATAGACTGAATTTTCTGTAAATGACTAGGGGTTTTTTATGTAAAACCCTTTAAAGTTTTAGAAAACAAACTATTAATTAGAAACTATATGCTCAAAATCTTTTAATTAGTACATTTGGATCATACAGATATTCCATAACTTACATAATTATTTCTGTTTTACATTTAACTTACTGGGGGTTTTTTTGCATTATTGCTATATTACATAAGTGTTTATTTCAAAATAATTATAAGCAGAGCAAAGACTTCTTGATGCAAATCTCTACTTCAGAGTATTTTACACTTTTTTCCTCCTCAAAAACATGTTCCTAGATAGCCTGAATACCTTTTCTCATATTTTATACTTTTATCCTTCTCAAAAACATGTTCTTAGATAGCCTGAATACCTTTTCCCAAAGTGTTGTGCTTTGATTTTTTCCTCCCATATTTTGAAAATACGAGTTTATCCTTCCACTTAAGTATTTGAATGCTGTACCTTCATTGAAGTAATAGGTGACTTTACAACACTTAGTTACCTTTCCATCTTATTATTTGATCAAGAAATTATTTGACCATCTCCTGAACTTTAAACTTGGGATTGGAACAGGTGGTTTGATTTTGTTCTAGTCTTTAAAATCAGAAGTTTTAGACCGGGCATGGTGGCTCACACCTGTAATCCCAGCACTTTGGGAGGCCAAGGCGGTCGGATCAGGAGTTCAAGACTGGCCTGGCCAACATAGTGAAACCCCGTCGCTACTAAAAATACAAAAATTAACTGGGTGTGGTGGCATACACCAGTAGTCCCAGCTATTCGGGAGGCTGAGGCAGGAGAATCACTTGAACCCAGGAGGCAGAGGTTGCAGTGAGCTAAGACTGCACCATTGCACTCCAGCCTGGGCAACAGAAGTTTTAGTTTTCTTCGTAAGTTGACTTTTCTGTCAATCTGAAATGGCTCTTAGAGAAAACTTTTTTTAATAGCTTTTAAAACTTTCTTTGTAGGTAAACAAAATGGAATCACAGTTGCAAAACGACTCTAAAAAAGCAATGCAAATCCAAGAACAGAAAGTACAACTTGAAGAAAGAGTAGTTAAGTTACGGCATAGTGAACGAGAAATGAGGAACACGCTAGAAAAATTTACTGCAAGCATCCAGGTATGTGCATGTGTGTATGTACTGAAACTATTTGGGATTCAGCAGGAATTTATCAGAACCATTTTGCTATTTGCTTACAATTTATAAAATATATAAGGGAGGGAGGAGAGAGGATCTATAGGCAGATGTAACTCTTGATGATTTTGTTTCATTGAGTACTAATAGATAATGCCCTGTCACAATGTTGCCCCAACCACAGCTATTCCGGTTTTCCATTTGTACTCCGTAGAAACATTACTTTCCTTAACAACGATATGGCCCTTTATTTTTATTCTTTTCAAAGTGGAATTTTTTTTAATTATGAAAAAGCAATGCACTCCCACTTTTTTTATTATTTTAAGTTTCCAGAAAATACCCAGATGATCACCTTCAATTTTGACGCATGTTCTTTCAACTTTTCTAATACCTAGTTTGCATGTAATATATTTATATATGTGGTAGATATGTATATATAAAGTGTGCATATGGTTTTTTTAATGTCATACTTTTCTTAATAAAATATGGTTTTCTTCTAAAGCCAATATAAATGTACTTTGTTTTTAATTGCTTTAGAGCATTTTGTTTATACCATAATTGACCATTTTTTTTGTATTATGTACATGGCTATGTTAAAAAAAAATCCTTGTAGGTATACCTTGATTCATTCAGTTATTTCCTTAGATTTCAAAAATTACAAGTATTAGACCATATGTGTACAATGTTTAAGGCATTTGTTGCATAATGCCAAATTGTTTTCAAAAGTTATAATTTATGCACTACTAACAGCATATTCAAATAATTATTTTTCCAAGTCTTTGAACACTAGGGTGGTCTAAATAAGTTTGCTATCTTGTAAACAGAAATGTGGCATTTTAACTTGTCTTTATAACGACCTTACACATTTTGTTTTTGTTGGCCATTTTCATTTTTTATATCAATGGCGCATGTCTTCCCTTTTCCTATTAATGTGTGTCTTTTTCTTGAAGATTTTAAGTGCCCTTTTTAAAAATTAACAGCGTTTACAGCAAATGTTAAAATATTGACCTTAAATGTTAAAACTTTTTTGTAGCGTTTAATAGAGCAAGAAGAATATTTGAATGTCCAAGTTAAGGAACTTGAAGCCAATGTACTTGCTACAGCCCCTGACAAAGAAAAGCAGAAATTGCTAGAAGAAAACGTTAGTGCTTTCAAAACAGGTATGTTTAAAGATAGACCTTTTTTGAAAACAAAAACAGGTTTTTAAAACTTGCAATATTTAAGAAGCAGTGGAATAATAATAGAAGCTACGTATATGCAAGTCATTGCACTCTTTTATGGTGTTATAAAGTAAGTGCTGTTAAGTCTCATTTGACAGATAAGGAAACTGAGGCACAGTGGTGTGTGTGTGTGTGTGTACATATGTAATTTGCCTAAGGTCACACAGTACGTGGTGGTATAGGAATAGGTGATATAGTCTGATTTTTGAGCCCATGTTTTTAATGTCATACTTTGTATACTTTGGCCCTAATCATTCCAAAACCCCTTCAAGATAGTGGTTATAGATTTAGAAAAACTAAATCACTCAAATAACACAGGGATAAGTGGTATGTACTCAAAGAACAACAATGTGTAGTTGTATTTTTTTCTTTCATAACTTCTTGTGCACATATAGACATGTAAATGTTCTACCAAAATAGAATCTTTAGGCAGGAAAAGGAATTTATAGGCAGAATTGGCTCTGTAGCCTTAATTGAAATCCCCTGATCACACACTTGAGCAGCTGTGCTTCTCTTTCCATGTTGGCTTCAATCAAACATAGATGGGCATCTTACTGAGAGAAGGGATGGTGAATTATGCCACAGTCCCGTTCCAAGTTTACACAATCTTAGCTAGTGACTCCAGCAAACACAGCAAGCTTCATTTTTATTGTTGAAACGGATCCCTGTTAGTTTGCTTCGTGAGCCAAGGAAGACAAATACCGATTAACCATCCCAAAAAACTAATGAGACTGGAGTTGGAGCAGTTATCCAACTGCTCCAAAAATGAGGGGATTTTCTTCCCAAAGAAAAAGATTTTTAAATGTTGACACATTTCCACAATGCATATCAAATGTTCATTTGTACTCATATTAATTTGTGTGCGTGTCTGTGTCTGTGTGTATCTGCATTTCTAATATTCAGGCCCTCACTTAAATAGTACCTGCTACTGACCAGGCTTTGTTTTAGGTCCTATTGATAGAGCAGTAAACAAAAATAAAGTCTCTTTCCAGGGAGCACACATGTAAGATGGCACATATTTAAGTGGAGGCCCAAAGAAAGTGTGAGTGCTAACCTGTGTATGTTTGAGAGAAAAGCATTCCAAGAAGAGCATAAAGGAGCAAATACAAAGGCTGAAGCAGGAGTATGCTGGGAACACAAGCCATTGTGGCTGGAATAAAGGACGGAGGAACCCAGATCCTCTGGGGCCTTCAACCACACTGCACTTTCCCTACAAGCACCCATAACAATGGCTCTGATGGTACCTAACGGTCAGTTGAGAAGCCAAAATGTGTATCTGTTTTATTAATGGCAACATTTTCATGGAGAGACTGCAAGAGTCTATATGTGTTTCATACTTATTTGTAAAGGAATCCTTGACTTTATTAGGAGCTCTATATATCTCTCATAGAAATGCCATAAAAATGCCGTATATTATCAGGAGACTCTGTTAATATCTCATGTGGAGGACCCATTCATGCAAGCATATCTTTAAGATTAAATATTTTCTTTTCAACTCTTGAACATATTCGTATTTTAAATAAAGGCTACAGTAAATTATTATATCTAAATCTGTGCAAACATTTTATATTTAAGATAAATTGGACTGTGCATGGTGGCTCACACCTGTAATCCCAACACTTGGGGAGGCCGAGGCAGGCAGATCACTTGAGGTCAGGAGTTTGAGACCAGCCTGGCCAACATGGTGAAACCCCATCTCTTCTAAAAATACACACACAAAAAAAAGCCGGGTGTGGTGGCACACGCTTATAATCCCAGGTACATGGCAAGCTGAACCAGGAGAATGGCTTGAACCTGGGAGGTGGAGGTTGCAGTGAGCTGCGATCGCACCACTGCACTCCAGCCTGAACCATAGAGCGAGACTTCGTCTCAAAAATAAATAAATAAATAGTTAAATATAGAATAGTGATGTCAGAATTATAGGCTGTATGTGCCACAGCTTTTCTAATTCTAGTAGACATACTGCTATAGGTATTAAAAAATGCACTGCAGGTACTTGAAAACAAGAAAGTGCTCTGTAGAATTTCTTTTTGAAAGGAGATTGAGGGATAGAAGCCTTCCCAACTGCATACCTGAGGTATCCCCCAATCATCATGAGTGGTGCTAATGGCTCCCACAGCAACTGGTGCTCTACCCTACAAGTGAGCCAAGCACACAGGCAGCCTATTAGAATTTCAGCCACAAAGAACATTATTACTATGAACAAGTTAATCCTGTCAACAAATGTAACTTAGACCTGAAAGAAGTAATTACTAGTGTTAGCAATACGTAGGACTTTTAAATTGTATGTTTAATATTCTTAGAAAAGTAAGGAGCCATCCATAAGCTGCCCCAAAAAAGTAGTGGGGGTTTTTGTGTTTTTTAGAGCCAAATGGTAATTTCAGATATTTGAGAAATAGAGATACTGGAATTAATAGATGGGCTAAAAGATCAGGCTAAAGAATTATCTGATAACGTAGTACAAAAAGATAAAGAAGCAGGAAGTTAAGAGATTTGGGAGCTCCTGAAATTCCAACATCTGCCTAACAGGAGAGCAAAGACGAAGGAAGCAGTAGTTATATCTGTCCAATCCTTGTCTCAGCAAATCCTACTTCCCTCCTCCTGTGCCTAATACCCATATACCCATAGGAGCTTTATGGGAATCTCCACCAGTTATCTCAGTATTCTTGATAGCCTGAATTTCCCATGTTTTTGCTACCTTTTCATTCTTCCTATATTGGATAGTGATTCAGATTCAAGTGTGGAGAACAGAATTCAGTACGGCTAGCATAAATAGGATATGTGTGGTGAGTGGGTGTGGTGGGGGAGGGGCAGGGTAATACATTGTTTACAGAGTCACTGGGATGTCTAAAGAGAGTTTCTAGATTTAACATTTCAAGAATAATTTCTAGAGCTGCTCTGCAGAACTATCAGAGAAGCTACTGCCTCCTCCACATTTGGAAAGCAATCTCTCAAATTTGGAAGATGCCACTACAACTGCCAACAGTAGCAGTACATTGTACCTACTGTAATCCATACCATCAAAGTCAGTGCCACTGCCTGTTAATATTCACAAAGCTATTGACTGGACACCAGAACCTCTAACTTCATTACAGAAAATCCAGACTGCTTGCCAGAAGAAACATGTCCAGTTTGTTTATGCCTTCCAAATTATGCAAGTACTTTTGATTGAATTGACCTAAATTACGTCTAAACCCTAGCTACAGGGGAATCTGGGAAATGTTAACTTTTACTCTTCGTTGTCACAGGAAGAATTGCTAATTCATCTTATATCCTCCACTTTGTTTTAATGTGGAGAACTGCGAAGTTATGTTAGCAGAAGAAAATAACCACAGTTACTTCACTGTGGGCAAGATAATATTGAGTTAGGCACATAGTGTATCTAAGGCTAAAAATCATTATGAATTCAGTAGTCAAGGAAATGCCCTAAGAAAAAGTTGTAAAGATACCTTAAAAGAAGCCGAGAACATGAAGCCATTAAGAAATGGTGTGTGTACAGCTTAGAGTGTTTAACCTTGTATATTTTTATAACACCATTTGTTTTGATACAGGAAATCGTTTTTTTAAGGTGCTTTTTCCCATATGCCTAAAATTTGTTTTAATGCCTCACGTTAAGTCATAGCAACTGAAGAAATGTACCTCTAACAAATGATGTTCATTAACATAGAAACACAAATTAGGTTCTTTATTTTTTAATTTCAGAATATGATGCTGTGGCTGAGAAAGCTGGTAAAGTAGAAGCTGAGGTTAAACGCTTACACAATATCATTGTAGAAATCAATAATCATAAACTCAAGGCCCAACAAGACAAACTTGATAAAATAAATAAGCAATTAGATGAATGTGCTTCTGCTATTACTAAAGCCCAAGTAGCAATCAAGACTGCTGACAGGTAGAGTATGCATGTTACCCTAACCTGTTTTCCCTTTCCCCACCTTCACATTGGAAAGGGGGTTACTATGTAATGTTCCATAAAATGTTTTTCTTACTGTTAACTTATTGAACCTGTCTGACACATTACCTAATAGGACTTTCATGATGGAAAAACCTATAATGAACATTTATCCTATGGCCAATTAAAAAGGCTGGTAAACAGGTATGCCATAGGAAAGTACAGGTAGACGAACCCCCCAGTTGTGAGGGCATGGAAATCAGTTTTGTTTCTCTGGTCTCGGGGAGGGAGTAGTTGGTCCTTAATTTAAATAGATATAGGCATTAAAACAATAAGTAAAAGAGGTAAAAATGGGATCACTTAGCAAAATTTTCTTGGTAACTTACATTTTATTTTATATATATATTTTTTTGATATAGAGTCTTGCTCTGTAGCCCAGATTGGAGTGCAGTGGCACAGTTAGGGCTCACTGCAGCCTCAATCTCCCAGGCTCAGGCAATCCTCCCACCTCAACCTCCCAAGTAGCTGGGACTACAGGAATGCACCACGACACTCAGCTAATTTTTGTATTTTTTTGTAGAGACAGAGTTTTGCCATGTTTCCCAGGCAGGTCTTGAACTCCTGGGCTGAAGCAATCCTCTTGCCTTGGCCACCCAAAGTGCTGAGATTACAGGCATGAGCCACTGCACCCAGCCACCTTGAATTTGTAAATACCTAAAAGATTTCATTGTCCTTACAAAAAAAAGGTTTATCTACTTCTAGATCATTTATTTATGTATTTATTTATTTATTTATGAGACAGTCTTGCTCTGCCATCCAGGCTGGAGTGCAGTGGCACAATCTCAGCTCACTGCAGCCTCCGCCTCCCAGGTTCAAGCGATTCTCCTGCCTCAGCCTCCCAAGTAGCTGGGATTACAGGTACACGCTACCAGGCCCAGCTAATGTTTGTATTTTTAGTAGAGACAGGGTTTCACCATGTTGCTCAGGCTGGTCCTGAACTCCTGACCTCATGGTCCACCTGCCTCGGCCTCCCAAAGTGCTGGGATTGCAAGCATGAGCCACCGCGCCCGGCCTTATTTTGTTTAGAGTATTTATTGAAGTATGTCTAAAAGCTAGGTATGTATATAAAATATTGAAATTTAAATAGCCATTTCTGTTTTTAGAAAAAATTCTAACAAATTGATTGCATATTGATTATCTGGTTAAATTAATCCAGAGTGTTTTGCTCAGAGATAAGGAGGTAATAAGGGAGAAGTGGTGCCTTGCTTTTTTGGAAGTACTTGTTGCCTTGTCTTGAACTGGTAAGTATTTGAAGGTACAACTTTATGGGTGTAGAGATTTAAGAATCTCTGACAAGAAAATGACAGAATTTGATAATCTAATGGACAGTGTTGCATCAATCTAAAGTTAGATGATACAAGCAGCTTATATTGTATATTTTTAATTAAAAATATACAACTCATCCCACGAGTGTTTGTATAAACCTACAAAAACCGATTTAAGGATGGTTTAGAAAGTCATAAACTTAAAAATCTATGAATACAAAAAATGTCACACTAAATCTCATTAAAAGTTCTTTAGTAAGTTTTCAGAAACAACAAATCATGTTACCGCATTTTTGATGCATCATTTTGCTTTAGAAACCTTCAAAAGGCACAAGACTCTGTCTTGCGTACAGAGAAAGAAATAAAAGATACTGAGAAAGAGGTGGATGACCTAACAGCAGAGCTGAAAAGTCTTGAGGACAAAGCAGCAGAGGTCGTAAAGAATACAAATGCTGCAGAGGTAAGAGTTGCTTTCTATTAAGAGGAGATGGGATGATACTGGAACCAATTTAAAGAGCTGGATATGTGACAGTGCCTAGAATGTAGTAAGCACTCATAGATTTAAAGTTTTATAACTATCAATTTGTATTTGTACAATAAGAGAATACTGTAATTTGTGAATTTAAATGCTTATATTATTTTTAAATGGAAGGGGCAAGGAGAGATTAGTAATTCCTTCATCTTTGTAATGTGAAAATGATGGCTGTATTTGGGAAGATTCTATCTAGCAGTTCTTTTCGGTGTTTAGGAATCCTTACCAGAGATCCAGAAAGAACATCGCAATCTGCTTCAAGAATTAAAAGTTATTCAAGAAAATGAACATGCTCTGCAAAAAGATGCACTTAGTATTAAGTTGAAACTTGAACAAATAGATGGTCACATTGCTGAACATAATTCTAAAATAAAATATTGGCACAAAGAGGTGAGATTGTTACCATTTAGTTTAATTTTTAACGTATTCTTTATGAAAAAAGTGGGTTTGGGGAGGATTGTTTTGGGGGGTTGGGGTTCTTAAACTTTGTTTGCGAGCTACATTGTGAATTTTAATTCTGTGACACATCTCAGGTTTATGGGGACATATTGTTATAGACAGAAAAGTCTTAAGTAATGGTTAGAATCAGACAACTACCCTTTCACCCTAAGGCTGATCTGGACATTTAAGAAAAGATTACATGAACACTTTCGAGTGTTACAACTATTTTTCTTAAAGTCCTTTGAAAAATAATTGATACACAAATCAGTCACAACTCCTGTTTTCATAGCTGTGTAATTTGTCATACTATTTTTTTAAAACAATGAATTGTGATATTATGCTTTCTGTAACTCTCCCCTAAATTGAACTTTTAGATTTCAAAAATATCATTGCATCCTATAGAAGATAATCCTATTGAAGAGATTTCAGTTCTAAGTCCAGAAGATCTTGAAGCAATCAAGAATCCAGATTCTATAACAAATCAAATTGCACTTTTGGAAGCCCGGTGTCATGAAATGAAACCAAACCTCGGTGCTATTGCAGAGTATAAAAAGAAGGTATGAATGAACTGTTTATGTATACTAGTTGGAATTCTTTTTAGTCCTTAGCCTAAATTCTGACCTTTAGTTTTGTATAATTAATGCTGTCGACCAGGCGGGGTGGATCACGAAATCAGGAATTTGAGACCAGCGAGGCCAACATAGTGAAACCCCATCTCTGTTAAAGATACAAAAAAGTAGCCGGGCGTGGTGGCACGTGCCTGTAATCCTAGCTACTTGGGAGGCTGAGGCAGGAGAATCGCTTGAACCTGGGAGGCGGAGGTTGCAGTGAGCCGAGATCGCGTCATTGCACTCCAGTCCAGCCTGGGCGTCAGGGCAAGACTACGTCTCATAACAAAATAATGATTAACAGTGCTAATGATTAACAGTGCTAATTGGCCGGGTGCGGTGGCTCAAGCCTGTAATCCCAGCACTTTGGGAGGCTGAAACAAGCGGATCACGAGGTCAGGAGATCAAGACCATCCTGGCTAACACGGTGAAACCCCGTTTCTACTAAAAAATACAAAAAACTAGCTGGGCGACGTGGCGGGCGCCTGTAGTCCCAGCTACTCGGGAGGCTGAGGCAGGAGAATGGCATAAACCCGGGAGGCGGAGCTTGCAGGGAGCTGAGATCCGACCACTGCACTCCAGCCTGGGCGGCAGAGCGAGACTCCGTCTCAAAAAACAAAAAAAAACAGTGCTAATTATATCAAATTTATCTGAATAGATTTTTCCTATCATAATCTTTTCACAGGAAGAATTGTATTTGCAACGGGTAGCAGAATTGGACAAAATTACTTATGAAAGAGACAGTTTTAGACAGGCATATGAAGATCTTCGGAAACAAAGGCTTAATGAATTTATGGCCGGTTTTTATATAATAACAAATAAATTAAAGGAAAATTACCAAATGCTTACTTTGGGAGGGGATGCTGAACTGGAGCTTGTAGACAGCTTGGATCCTTTCTCTGAAGGAATCATGTTCAGGTGTGTATGCTGAGTTTATAATCCCACTGCTAACCTTTTTCTGCATATTCTCCAAACTCAATTTACTAGTAAATATTAATTTGCTTACGTGCTATTTATGCTTGCAGTTTACAGGAGCAGCCCGCCAGTATTTACAAAATATTTGTCTAGTTTATCTTTTCTTAAATTTTCAAAGCATTTTTAACATCAGGATTGAGAAACTGTATTTGATAAGGAGAAAGAATAGCAAGAAGTATACTTAGCTTGCTCTTTAAATCTTAAAATTTTGGTATGTGTTCCTATGTATTCATCTTCCAATAACGTTTTTATAAAATAATAGAAGAGTTCATATTTGTGAAAAGCAAATTACAGATTCCGAAGAGAAAGAGAGTAGAAGTCAATTATGGAAAACAAATCATAAGGTCTTAACTTTAGCTTTACAAGTAATTTGACTATGATTTTCTTAATCATCAGTGTTCGACCACCTAAGAAAAGTTGGAAAAAGATCTTCAACCTTTCAGGAGGAGAGAAAACACTTAGTTCATTGGCTTTAGTATTTGCTCTTCACCACTACAAGCCCACTCCCCTTTACTTCATGGATGAGATTGATGCAGCCCTTGATTTTAAAAATGTGTCCATTGTTGCATTTTATATATATGTAAGTAATCATTTCGGGATTTTCATTCCAGAAACTTTTAGGGGTATCCTAAACACTGCACGTGGAATTATTCATTTCTTACTATTGAGCTGTTTCTTTATTGTCTAACTCCCATCTCCTCTGGTATCTATCAGTGGAGACCAAATTATTTTTTATTTGAACCAAATACTTCCATTTTGGAGGAATAAAATAAAATTTAAAAATGCAAATTAGCAGAATCACAGCTAGAATCATAGGTCATCTTCCTAGATCTTTTCCATTAGAAGTCAAAATAACCAAATTCCTTTCACACTGATACTGTTTTATGAATTATTCCTGCCATCATTCCTTTACATGTTATCAATGCAATGTTTATTTTCCAAAAAATATTTGAGGTTACATGTTTGTGTGATTTACCTGTTATTACTTAATGTTTGACTTTTCTTTCTTTCTCTTTAGGAACAGACAAAAAATGCACAGTTCATAATAATTTCTCTTCGAAATAATATGTTTGAGATTTCGGATAGACTTATTGGAATTTACAAGACATACAACATAACAAAAAGTGTTGCTGTAAATCCAAAAGAAATTGCATCTAAGGGATTTTGTTGAACTTGTTTATACTGAAGATTCTTCAAGTTGATTCAGTGTATTACTGATTTTTTTCTATTTGTAAAGGATTATGAGTTTTATAAAATACCCCTTAAACTAGACCATGAAACTGGTTTCTATTTTATGCAGTTAAGTCTAATAAAATATTCTCTATAATTGCTTCTAGATTACAAAAATATGACAATCTTGTAAGTAGCAGACTATCGAGAAAAATTAGATACCTGGAGGGTCAAGTAACTTGCCAAAGTAAGAAGTATGTTAGTTGAGGCAAAGTCCTGAACTAGGTTGTGCTATCAAGGCTCAGCATACCTTCGTGGGCCTTTGATTTACCTACACTGGAAACATCTGCCAACTAATCTTGGATATATTCTTTAAGGCATTCCACTTAGCTTGCCAGTTTAGACAATCACCACAGTTATTACCCAAATACTAGGAACATATTTTTGTAAACCAGTCATTTTGAATTATAGTGATGAGAATTTAAATATATGCTTTTCTAGAATTTGATGTTTGACCATTTATGACTTAATTACAAGAGAGCCAGTAAATTAAGACAGTGTCTCAACAAGCCTAGGCTATCTTGTAAGTTGAAAAATACCCCACTGTAGTTGCTTCATGAGTATGAAGATGGCCCCTGAGTTACACTGGTTCCATTTACAAATTTTTAACTTTATGATACATTTATCAGGGTACTAAATGCATTTCAACTTGGTAGTTTCAACTTGATAGGTTTACCAGGATGTAGCCCCACTGTTGAGGAGCATCTGTATTTGGGGATTACTTTAGTAATAAATGGTTAGTAAGATATCTTGAGTAATGTTTGCCTATAAAATTGTCAGGGTATTTTTATACTATTGGTTCAAGAATGTTTAATGCTACTGGACATAAGTTGGCAACCACTTGGTTTTTGGAAGGAATTTTGGTATTGAATTAGAAGTCTGCCCTAGCTATTAAATTTCTGGGTATTTATCCTAAGGAATTAAAAGAGTTAATTGTTTCTTCAGTGGGCTTTTGTTTTACATACTTAAAAAATCCAACAGTTTGTATCATAATGTAACTGTAAAAATGTAAACGCATTATTAGCATGGACTTTTAAATAAAGCAAGATCTGAAATTCAAGTATGGTAACTTATTGGAAATCAAGAATATATAAGGGGGAGACGCAGAGGTGGACAAAATGGCGGTGGAGCTGCACAGGGCAGGAGAAGCAGTAGTCTCCGAGGCAATAGTGGGGCTGGCGGTGGTTCCAACTGCGGGACAGGCAGTGGCCGTAGCGGCTTGTTAGGTAAGTGGAAGATAGATGATAAGCCTGTAAAAAGTGACAAGTGGGATGGATCAGCTGTGAAAAACTCTGGATGATTCTGGCAAAAAAGTACTTCTGGAAAAATAGAAATATGTGGAGAATTTTGGTCTAATTGATGGTCGCCTCACCATCTGTACAGTCTCCTGTTTCTTTGCCATACTGGCTTTGCTTTGGGATTGTATGCACCCCTTTCCAGAGTCCAAACCCGTTTTGGCTTTGTGCGTCATATCCTATTTTGTGGTGATGGGGATTCTGGCCATTTATACCTCATATAAGGAGAAGAGCATCTTTCTCATGGCCCACAGGAAAGATCCTACAGGAATGGACCCTGATATTTGGCAGCTGTCCTCCGGTCTTAAAAGGTTTGATGACAAATACACCTTGAAGCCGACCTTCATCAGTGGGAGAACAAAGCAGCAGCGGGAAGCCAAGTTCACCAAGTCCATTGCTAAGTTTTTTGACCACAGTGGGACACTGGTCATGGATGCATATGAGCCTGAAATATCCAGGCTCCATGACAGTCTCGCCATAGAAAGAAAAGTAAAATAGCGAATTCTAAAAGTAGCCCTCTTTCTGCTGGATCTTGCTGAATTACTGGCTTGGGGGGTGGGGGAGATAAAAAGAACTTAAACTGGGTAAAGTAAGAAATGTTAAGTCCCTGTTTTGTCCTGAAATTTTAGTCTATTCTGGATAAATAGGATTTTCTGACACAGAAATGAGAAGTTGTAGCTCTGATGTCTATAGTCTCCTTGATCTGCTGATTGCATTATTTTAATTTGCTTTTCTGAGAAAGCAGTTTCGCTAAAAGCTGTACAGACATTTTCTTTTGTACCTAGCAGTATTTTATATAGTATAGCTTTGGGCCATGTAGCATTTTAAGACTCAATTTTTAAAAATTATTAATCTGTTGCTGACTCTGTTAATTCCTATTTCAGTATGTTTCCTTGAAGAATTTAGGATACAACTTCTTGTGTATGACAGCTTTCCTTCACACACTTTTTGTGGGTGTGTGTGTATCTGATTTGGGGAGAATTTAAAAAACACATAGCTTTTTAATTTGTTTGAAACAGACTTTCTGCCTGTTACATTTTGTGCTTTTAACCAGTTAAACAAGCCAATGACCTTTTAGTTTTATATTGTGTTTTCCACTAGTATGTCCCTGTTGATTTGTTTGTGCCTTTTATTAACTGCCATTTTCTAAAATTTTTTTCAAGAAAAGTAAAAAAAAAAAAAAAGAATATATAAGGGAAAAGTAAGTTTAAAATGCTATAATGATAATCTCAAGTGTTTTCATTTGGTGGGAGAATAGAATTTAATACTTTATTATGTTTTCATAACCAATGCAGTAGAGCTCAGATTTTTTGAGAGTTTCACTCCATCACCCAGGGTGGAGTGCTGTGGCAAGATCTTGGTTCACTGCAACCCCGCCTCATGGGTTTAGGCAATTCAAGTGCCTCAGCCACGAGTAGCTGGGACTACAGGTGCACACCACAGTGCCCAGATAATTTTTGTATTCTGGGTAGAGTGGGGTTCTGCCATGTTGGCCAAGCTGGTCTCAAACTCCTGGCCTCAAGTGATCTGCCTGCCTCAGCCTCCCAAAGTGCTGGACTACAGGCATGAGCCACCACACCCAGCCTGCAGTACTAAATTTCAAAGAATAGAAGTACCCAGAACCCATGTGAAAATCCCATAGCTACCACTCCTGAGTTTGGAAGTCTCATTAAGACAGTGCAAATAAAATATCAAAAGGTATTTATTAAAATATATATTTTGTTATACTTTTAGAAATATTTCAAGATTTATATACATTAACTTTTGCAATCTTCCTGCTGGTAAAAATACAAAACAGCAGTATAAGAACCAGTTACTCATATTCAACTATATGCATACCTAACAAAATGAAGTCTTCCTAAAAACTAGCAAGATAAAAAATAATGTCAAATCTAAAATGGTATATATACTTATGTTTTTAGTTATTCTCTTATAGATTATAAACTCTTATTAACATTAATCTTGGCCTACTTCTTTAAAGTTGAGTGATAGCATGAACTCTGAAAAGAGAATGCATGGGTTCTCCCACAGCTATATGGCCTTGGGCAAGTCACTTGTCAGTTCCCTCATCTACAAAAAGTGGGGGTTAAAAATATTCACATCACACATATGAGAGATTAAGTAGCTTAACACATAATGGCTAACATACATTTCATTGCTTATTTGTTTTTCAAACTACAGGGCACTTTTATGGTGTGAATAGTATTTTAAGTAATCAATGCAACTTAGTATTTTTATCTCTACCTGAATATGTGTCTCCTTACCTCTACTATGCCCTTTAAATGTTCTTTACCCAAACAATAGTTAATTGTGCTAGGTGTAAGTCTGATACTAATCATAAATTGATATAATACAGTCATCTTAGTGTTAAGACTTGTTCTCAGCAGATAAGACTTTTAGGACTAGTTCCCTGAAAAGCTGTATTTATTTATGATAGTTTATGTGTAATCTGTAGGGCCAGAAGCATTGTCTAATCTGACCCAAAATGTCTTTTTGAACTAGATAAGGCTCTTCTTCAGTGATCCAAGAGCAGCCCCTTTGGGATTTCTGGAAAGCAAATCAACCTGCACTTAGGGTTGCATGAACAGTGGGCCAAAAGTCGTAACACATGCATCATAACTCCAGTCCCTGTTAAAGGGAAATAAAAGGCTTTGATTTAATAGGCCCTCTTAAGCAAAACAAATATAAGATTAAGTTATTGGTACTTTTGCATTAGCTTAAGGGAATGTGGTAGAAAATTTAAATGAGCTAAGATGAATAAAGTTGAAAACCAAACACCGCATATTCTTACTCATAGGTGGGAATTGAACAATGAGATCACTTGGACACAGGAAGGGGAACATCACACACTGGGGCGTATTGCGGGGAGGGATAGCATTAGGAGATACACCTAATGTAAATGACGAGTTAATGGGTGCAGCACACCAACATGGCACATGTATACATATGTAACCTGCATGTTGTACACATGTATCCTAGAACTTAAAGTATAATAAAGATGAATAAAGTCCACGATGCCATCAAAACCTGTTGCAGACCAAGTTACCAACATGATTCTGTTCTAGTAAGAATGAGTTTTTAATCCAAGAACTGATTTGATGAGCAGAAAAGTTAAATACAATCTTAAATTTACACTAACATAGAATATGACAAGTATTAAAACTGCTGGCCCCCAGGTACAGTGGCTCATGTCTGTAATCCCAGCACTTTGGGAGGCCAAGGTGGGCAGATCTCGAGTCCAGAACTTTGAGACCAACCTGGGCAATATGGCAAAACCTCGTTTCTACAAAAAACGTTTTTAATTAGCCAAGAATGGGGGTGTGTGCCTTGTCTCAGCTACATCAGAGGCAGAGGCGGGAGGATCAATTGAGCCTGGGTGGTCGAAACTGCAGTGAGTCATGACCAGACAACTGCACTCCAGCCTGGGCAACAAAGTGAGACCCAGTATCGAAAATTTCTTTTAAAAAGCCACTGTTCCCGAACAGTTATCCAAAAGCAATAGCTTTATTTGGAGTGAATGGTGATAAACATTTAGGGCTCTTAAACTATTTAAAACACAGGTATATTTGATCAAAAGATCTTTAAGCAATGCCTTATCACTTTAAGACTTTGTTGTTTGATTTTAAAACCTTTCTATCATCCTATTCACCCATTCAAAAGCTTCAAGCCATATCAAAATAAAGGTATACGTACTTTCAGGATTTTGCTATATATATAAAGAACTGTAAAGCCAATTAACTGCAGTATATAATAGTAAAATACAATATTGGTACAAGAATGTTTAAATGTCACAGCAACATTATGTCAACCTTCATAAAGCCAATAAAAATAGTGTATTTTTCAAATTAGATTTTCCCAAAGATTTGAATATTTCAGATATTTCTAACTTTGACATATTGCTAACCAAAAGCAACAAATATAAACTTTGTTTATATTAGTTGCAGCACTAATAAAGCTTAGTTTGCAATTTATTCATGCTGCCACCCTATTTTTCATTTAGCAATGTACAGAATGAGCCCATTTAAACAATTCAGATTGACGTTTTCAATGAGAAATTATTTTCCACATGAATTCCGTCAACAAATAGAAAATGTGACACAGTATATTCTTTACCTCATGCAGATTGTTAGATAAACTTTGGTAAACAGATAGAGAGGCTTCAGAAAACCATATTAAAGTGATTTCATTTAAAAAGGTTATTATGTGTTGGTTGAAAAAGAGTATTGACATCAGTATCACTGAAATTAATGTAACTACAACAATGTTTAAAATTTTAACAAATTCAATTTCCTTTTCATCCTTATCAGACCAGGAACATGGCATCCTTTTTGGAGAAATTTTCATTTTGGGAATGAGAACATTCTTAATTTGTCCAATTTCTGTTCTGCTCCATTCTTCTTTTAATATTTTGCTTACTCGAGGATAAATCTCGACAGGTTGAACCTCAGGAAGTGGTCTTTGTTTCAAGATCTCTACACGCTGGCGTACATCATCAACTTTTTCAAGAAATTTAAGTGTAGACTCTTCTTGTAAAGATGTTGTCAGTGTCATTAATTCAAGCTGCTGCTCTCTCATTTCCTTCATTCTTTCAATTTGTGGAGTATATTCTTGATTAATTAGATTGCCAACATCACAGAGAGCTGTTAGGAAACTTTTTTTTTTCTGTTCTAATGTATCATTAAGCTCCTTAAAATACTGGAGAACGACTTCCTTATCGCCTTGGACCATTTTCTCAGAATGAGATTTTTGTTCTTCCAGCTTTTCAATAAGATGGGTAAGATCTGTCCAGTGTGTGTCAGTCAACTGTTCAAGCAGTTTTTGAGGAGTGTCCTTTTCTTTGAAATAGGCACTTTGAAGGTCATCTATAGGATGACCAAGATGTTGACCTATGGTAAGGCAATGACCACAAACTAATTTTTTGTCTAGTAGACAGTAAACATTTAATGGTTGCCTGTAATGTTCAGGGCAGGTGACAATATCTGGATGGTCTTCTTGCTGGTATTTTTCAATAATAGCCCTTAATGCAAAATTAACAGGTAAAGATTCAATACCAGTTGGAGCAATTTCAATAATACTTCTGCAATTAGGGCACTTGAGTGGAATTCGTAAAGGTCTCCATATGTAAAAGTTACCAGATGCCTGAAGAATGTTTTCCAAACAATTTCTACAAAATGTATGAGAGCATGGCAGTACACGAGGATCTTCAAAAATACTGTAACATATGGGACAAGTTAACTCTTCCTCAAAATTGTGCATTTCCTGTCAAGAGAAAAGCTTATTTTAAGTTTACATAGAGACACTTGTACATATTATTTAACATTCTAGCATTAACCTCCAAATTGTTACTATACTGCTTGTCTTTTAAAAGAGAACAAGGTATTTTTAAAATGAAGCTTTCTGAGTAATTAAATTCCTAGTATATATGGTGAATAACTGATCACAATTAAGAGTTTATTCCTTAGGGACCAAAAGCATCCCAAACAAAGCGATTATCATTAATTTGTAGTAAAATGCTTCAAATTAAAGTTATTTAAATTTGTTGCTATGCGATATGGTCTGGCTGTGTCCCCACCCAAGTCTCATCTTGAATTGTAGCTCCCATAATTCCCACATGTTGTGGGAGGGACTCAGTGGTAGATAACTTGAGTCATCGGGGCAGTTCCCCCATACTGTTCTTGTGGTATCAGAGATCTGATGGTTTTTTAAGAGGAAACCCCTTTCCCTTGGCTCATTCTCTCTTCTTGTCTGCCGCCATGTGAGATGTGCCTTTCGCCTTCTGCCATGATTGTGAGGTCTCCCCAGACACGTGGAACTGTGAGTCCATTAAACCTCTTTTTCCTTATAAATTACCCAGTCTCGGGTATGTCTTTATCAGCAGCATGAAAACAGACTAATATACTATCTAATAAAGACTAAAATTCAAAGTGTTCTGTTAAAGTCTACTTAGTGATTACAACTATTTTGTGCAACTTTTTTTTTCTTTTTTTTTTTTTGTGAGACTGAGTCTCACTCTGTCACCCAGGCTGGAGTGCAGTGACATGATCTTGGCTCACTGCAAGTTCTGCCTCCCAGGTTCATGCCATTCTCCTGCCTCAGCCTCCCGAGCAGCTGGGACCACAGGCGTCCGCCACCACGCCCAGCTAATTTTTTGTATTTGTAGTAGAGACAGGGTTTCACCGTGTTAGCCAGGATGGTCTCGATCTCCTGACCTCGTGATCCGCCAGCCTCGGCCTCCCAAAGTGCTGGGATTACAGGCATGAGCCACCGCACCCAGCCTATTTTGGGCAACATTTTAACATTTAAGATGATAAAATCAAAACCAAGCACATATAATGAGTAGACAAGACTATTTCTATTATAACAAGTTAGGCTTAGCAAAAGTATATTCTTTAATACAAAAGGAGGAAACATGTCCCAGTTGGCTCAACAATGGTTTCTAAAGCAAGTTATCAAATTTCTCCATAGTAACTGTTACTACCATAAATTTTTTAGCTTCTTGAATTAAAATACAAGTATGCTTAAACCCCAGGATCAGCACAGTATAAATTTCTAAGGCAATAATTTTAACTTGGAGATTTAGAAGGCAGAAAAATTTTGAATTAATCCTTATAATAAAAATCAGTTTGAAAGATAAGAGTTGACTATGGTAACTGAATTACTGCCTTAATTTTTAAGTGAAAAACTAGAGCACTAAATGGTAAAGAACAAAAAGGAGACCATTAGTCATCTTTCCTTCATGAAAAAGTCTCTCAATCAGTATTTCTGAGACAGAAAAAGAAATGCAGCAATAGTTCAGAGACCATCTCTGACACAAGTAACTTGAATTCTTGGCAAGCTATTACTGGTATTTCCAGTAACAGAAGTCTGACCATTTTGCACCCTATCACCTCCTACTGTTTTCCTTTATATCTACCCTCAACGCAAGCCACAATTCTAAAGACTAGGTTACCCCTTGATAGAGAAAAATCAAGTTACACCACTGTTGAAAGTACCTTAGGCAAAACTTAAAAACCAAGTGCCATGGCTAGGCGCGGTGGCTCACGCCTGTAATCCCAGCACTTTGGCAGGCCAAGGCGGATGGATCACCTGAGGTCAGGAGTTTGAGACCAGCCTGACCAACGTGAAGAAACTCCGTCTCTACTAAAAATACAAAATTAGCCCGGTGTGGTGGCAAATGCCTGTAATCCCAGCTACTCGGGAGGCTGAGGCAGGAGAATTGCTTGAACCTGGGAGGCGGAGGTTGCTGTGAGCCAAGATTACACCATTGCACTCGCCTGAGCAACAAGAGCAAAACTCCGTCTCAAAAAAAAAAAAAAAAAAGACACCCAAGTGCCATTCACATAAAATATAAAGGTTACCAAATCACATGCCATAAAACTAACTTTTCAGATTAAAAATCTGTGAAAATAGCATCTAAAAGTAACTGCATTTTTAATAAAATGCAAACTTGGCTCCTTATCTTTACTATCTGTCAAACTCTTACTCTTTCTTCAGGGCTCAACTTGGGATGCCTTTCCCCAGATTAGGTCCCCTATTATTCTCATTAAACACTGCACTTTTACTTCATAGCACTTTAACAAGATTTTATTTAAAAGAATTTTGTAACTTTTCTGTATACATTAGAATGTAGGCCTCCTAGAAGGGCAGGAATTGTGTCTAAACTATGGTTATATTCCTGCAATTTAGGCACAACTTTTAACACAGCAGGCATTTACTTGTTATTGGTTCAATGAACAAATGCCTTTTCAGACACCTGTGGTAATACAGATTTTTGTTTCGGGACTTTTTTTTTTTTTTTTTTTTGCTCTTTTTTTTTTAATAGCAAAACCTCTGCTTCGGAAAAGGTGTAAAAGGAAAATCTATCAGAAAATATTCCATTCAGACTGACAGACCCTGAATGAGCCAAAGTGTGTCAAACAGAGACTTAAGCTTGAACGATGAAGCATTCCAACAAACTAAAGTAACTGAGCAACAGTAAAGATGACATTCACTGCAGATAAATTCAAGTGAGTGCATGTTGGCAAGACTTTACAACTTTACACCTACAGAAATCTCTGAACTCATACAGAAACCACCCAAGAAAAACAAATGTGTTTTTCAGAGTATTTCAGTGATGTCAGAATTCACATCGAAGGAATAAACAGAATAACACTTTGTAGGAAATAAAATTTGAGCAGTGGACATACATTTAATCGATTTAATATTATTGGAGCTATTCAATTGTTTAAGTAGCAAAACTAGTCCTAAAACAAAATCTAACTTTTGTCTCCAAACCCCTATTCTATGCTTGCAAAAAGCTAGGGAACAACTCTGATAATGCATTTAGGGGCCCAAAAGCTCAACTTTCTTTAAAATGAAAATATTCACGACATTGTAAAGCAAATCCTAAGCTTATATAAAATGGAAGCAGGCCAAAACAGGTGGATCACTTGAGGCCAGGAGTTCGAGACCAGCCTGTCCAACATGGTGAAACCCTGTATCTGCTAAAAACACAAAAATTAGCCAGGCATGGTGGCGCACATCTGTAATCCCTATAATCCCAGCTACTCTGGAAGCTGAGGCATGAGATGGCGCCACTGCACTCCAGCCTGGGCAACAGAGCAAGACTCTGTCTCAAAAAAAAAAAAAAAAAAGGAAGCAAAAATCATAGTTGGTCTCAAAGTTACTGCTATCATATGTAAAATTTTTAATAATACTTTTTAGACAAAAATTTGTAGATAACTTACAGATCACAGAAGTCAAAATCTATTCTCGGACTACCCTTTTCTCACTGGTTTATTTATTAAAAACTAATTTTAGGCAACAAATTGAAGAGAAACTAGAACTGAAAAATAACTGTGTAAGGTCAGGAACTTTCTGACTCTGGTTGCTGCCTGAGAAGTACACTAACTATATAGGTGGGCCAGGTGCAGTGGTTCACGCCTGTAATTCCAGCACTTTGGGAGGCAGAGGTGGCAAGATCACTCGAAGCCAGGAGTTCAAGACCAACCTGGGCAACACCGTGAGACCCTATCTCTACAAAAAATTAAACATTAGTCAGGCACAGTTATACATGCCTATAGTCCCAGCTACTCGGGAGACTGAGGCAGGAGGATCACTTGAGCCCAAGAAGTTGAGGCTGCAGTGAGCCACGACTGCCACTGCACTCCAGCCTAGGCAACAGAGCAAGACCCTTTTTTTTTCTTTTAAAAAAAAAAAGGTGGCTACCATGCTTACAGGCTAGTTCTTTCAGAAACCGGTATGAAATTTTATGCAGCAGGAATTTTCCACAACCAGTCTAGGCTTCTGGAAGGAAGAAAAAGAGCAAAAATTAATCTAGGATGAACATCTTGGATTTAGCTATGCTGTATGTAGGTTTCCAAACAGTAAAAACATCAATAACACTGGAAACAATAAGACAATGGAGTAATGCCTTTGATATTCTCAGAAAAAAAAAAATAGCTTCCAAAATGGAAAATAAAATTCTATACATAGAAAAAAAACAATAAATTTTTATATAAAGACAGTTTGACAACATAAGATCTCAAAAATGAATAACCTTCTGCCAACTCTTTCTAAAGACGCTACTGCAGGGAGAAAAGAAAAGCAAGAATGTTCACCAGCATAATGGTGAAATAAATTCCAGGACAACTGTGAAAGCCTAGAGAAGAGTCACTCTAGAAGAGGAAGGCAGATCCAGAAGACAGATCTCTTTTTTGTTTTTTGAAATGGAGTCTCACTCTGTCACCCAGGCTGGAGTGCAGTGACGCAATCTCCGCTCACTGCAAGCTCCGCCTCCTGGGTTCATGCCATTCTCCTGCCTCAGCTTCCCAAGTAGCTGGGACTACAGGCACCCGCCACCACGCCCGGCTAATTTTTCTGTATTTTTAGTAGAGACGGGGTTTCACCATGATAGCCAGGATGGTCTTGATCTCCTGACCTCATGATCTGCCTGCCTCGACCTCCCAAAGTGCTGGGATTACAGGCGTGCAGAAGACAGATGTTTAAGTAAATAAATGGAACTGATAGAAATGCTTCATGTATCTGAAACATACTGAGAGGTAACTAAATTTAGGGGGGAAAATGATAGAATCACGAAAAGAGGAAATATTAATATTATAGTATATGGCTCAGCTGTCACTGTAACAGTCATAATATTGTAAATATCAAATACTGATTTTACCAAAGAGTAACAAAATTATATTGAGGGGGAAAATACAGTAAGGAAACAGTTTAAGAACTAAATCTTAATTTTTCCTTATAAGAAAGTCAATACATACTTAAAAAATAAAGAAACCACAAAAAATAAGTATCTAGAAATTTAGAAGAAAATACCAAAAGAAATGTTAAAAAAGATAAAAGTGACTGCTTCTAGAGGGTAAGAATCTGTTTTTCATTATAAATTATGGTTTCACTTTTAACTATTAAGCAATTAAAAATATAATACAATTTTAAAGAAAGAAAGAGAATCCTACAAGTATCCACATAGAAAAGAAGGATGAAAAAAGGAAAACAAAACCAAAGGTCTCAGAATTCTCCTCTGGAAGACTGGAATTTCTAAAATTGGAATGTCCACAGTAATTACCTCCCACACGAGCTGTCCTATAATGTGGCTTTGCTTCTACTCCCTGCACATGAAGAGTTGAAATCTATTCTCCCCCTATTAGAATATGTGTGGGCCATGTGACTGCTCTGACCAAGAAGATACAGTATAAGTGATGTGGTGAGTTCTAGGTATAGCCCTTAACTAGCTTGGCAGGTTGCTGCCTCTGAGCCACAAACTGCTATGTAAGAAGTCCAGGCTACTTTGCTGAAGAGACAGGCCAAACAGAAGGGCAAGGAATTGCCAGACACATGAGTGAAAAAGACATCTTGAACATTTGGCCAGCCAAGCTTTCAGATATTTGTTACACAGCAGGAAATAACCAGAACATCACCAGCAACAAGGAATGCTAGAACACAATGTAGCAATGTCCACAAGGTCTAGAAGGAAAGGGATATGAGCTGAGAATTCTGTACACAGTCAACACATAATTTATTCATGTGAAACAACAGAAATACTCTTCAGTAAAATCTACAGAGCTAAAAAAAACTACATGGGCAGAGTTGACACCATACACTTTCCTTACCAAACCAAAAGGAATATAAAATAATTCAACTTAAAAAAAGAGGGGAAAAAAACAAGGAAAAGTGGGAAAAAAAGAATAAAGATAAGCCTGGTGTGATGGCTCACACCTGTAATCCCAGCACTTTGGAAGGCCAAGGTGGGAGAATCACTTGAGCCCAGCAGTTTGAGACCAGCCCTGGCAACACAGTGAAACCCCATTCTCTATAAAAAATAAAAAGCTTAGCTAAGCATGGTGTCGCACGCCTGTTAGTCCCAGCTACTCAGGAGGCTGAGGAGGGAGGATTGCTCGAGCCTGGGAGGTCCAGGCTGCAGTGAGCCATGAGCCATGGTCATTCCACTGCATTCCAGCCTAGACTACGGAGCCACACCTTGTCTCAAAAGACAAAATAATAATAAAGATAAATGGAAGATGATAATGAACTAGAAAACTTAAATTGCTAGAACTGACTGGGCACTGTGGCTGACACCTATAATCCCAGCACTTTGGGAGGCCGAGGCAGGCAGATCATCTGAAGTCAGGAGTTCGAGACCAGCCTGGCCAAAATGGCAAAACCCCATCTCTACTAAAAATACAAAAATAAGCTGGGCAGGGTGGCAGGCGCCTATAATCCCAGGTACTCAGGAAGCTGAGGAAGGAGAATCGCTTGAACCCGGGAGGCAGAGGTTGCAGTGAGTCGAGATCATGCCATTGCAATCCAGTCTGAGTGACAGAGCAAGACTATGTCTCAAAAAAATAAAAAATAAAAATGCTAGAACTGATAAACCCAAGAGATGGCTCTTTTTGAGACTGAGACTTGCTCTGTCACCAGGGCTGGAACGCAGTGGTGAGACCATGGCTCACTGCAGCCTCAACTTCCCAGGCTCAAACAATCTTCCCAGCTCAGCCTCCCAAGTAGCTGATAGGCACATGTCAACACACGTGCCTAATGTTTTTATGCTTTGTAGAGATAGGGTCTCACTATGTTGCCCAGGCTGGTCTCAAATTCCTGGCCTCAAAAGATCCTACCCCCTCAGCCTCCCAAAGGGCTGGGATTATAGCTGTGAGTCACCATGACCAGTCTAAGAGTTAGTTATTTAAGTAAATAAACAAGCCATTAGCTATCTGTGATAGGCAGCCTCTAAAATGGCCCCCAATGACCTGCACTTCCTGGATACTCTTGAAATCTCTCCCTTGAGTGTGGACTAGGCCCTACTCAACTGTTCCAGAGTACAAATATGAAAAGTTTGCTAAATGTTTTGAAGACAGTACAACATGATTCCAAAACTTGAGACAATACAAACTAAAAATGGACTAATTTCAAAAATGGACACTCATGTGAAATTCTAAATATAATGTTAGCAAAAACAAATACAGGAGTACATTTAAAAAAACACTGCACCATGACTAAATAAGGTTCTTTCCAGAAATATAAAGTTAATTCAATAACAAAAAATCTATTAATATAATTCACTCAATTAGTTCCATGGAAAAAAAATTTACGTTCACATTATATGTGAAAAAAGCATATATAATATTAAAACCAATAAGCAGTCCTCAAAGACAGAAAGTAGAATGGTAGTTGCCAGGGCTTGAGAGCAGGGAAGACGTAGAGTTATCATTTAATGCAAGGGTCCCCAACCCTCCCTACCCACCCTGCACCCCCGCCATGGCAGCCGGCAAGCCCGCCTGAGCAAAGCCTCCTGCCAGATCAGTGGTAGCATTAGATTCTCATAAGAGTGTGAACCCTACCGTGAACTGCGCACGCGAGGGAACTAGGTTGTAGCTCATTGTGAGAATCTAATGCCTGATGATGTGTGGCAGAACAGTTTTATCCCAAAACCATGTAGCACCCACCCGCACCTGTCCATGGAAAAATTGTCTTCCTTGACACTGGTCCCTGGTACCAAAAATGTTGAGGACTGCTGGTTTAATGGGTACACAGTTTGTTTGGGAAGATGAAAAAGTTACGGAGATAGTTGGTGGTGATAATTACAAAACAATCTGAATGTATTTAATACCACCAAACTGTATACTTAAAAATATTAAAATGGTAAATTTTATGTTTAGTATATTTTACACAATTAAAAAAAATGTTCAAGTGTCTTGCCTATTATCCAGTCTTTCTTTTGCTAAATGAATTTGAATCAATTTATACTACTGTATGTTTTTAAAAAGCAAAAAAGTAAAATAATCCATGTAAAATGTATTTTCCTCTAGTGAGTACTAAGCTCATGTAGAAACCAGTACCTCAAGATTTCCTGCTTCTCTTTTAAAAGTCACCAAGAAATATAAATATAAAAAAATGAATCTTCTCAGAAAGAAATCTGAGGCTAAATCACTCTACTGACAAATTATTTCACTAACGTCTTGTGTTTAAGTGTCAAAACAAATACATTTCTGAATTTCCACACTTTTTATTAAGTCTTTCTCCAGAGGACCAATTCACTAGGGAGCCTCCCTGATGTCTAACTGGCATATTAGGTAATAGACAGTATAACAGATGATTAAATAGCACCAAAAATATCATTACCCATTCTCTTGTGTAAACCAGTTTTTAAGCTTTAATTCACTAATGCTTTCCTGCCTTTCAACTCTAAACATGAACAGTTGTAAAACATTCATTACATTTCACAGCCTCTGAAATGAAAATATTTTTACCACATTATAGAATTCGATGACTTGCCCCATGACTTCTAGTGAGTCAGCTTTAAGTATAGAAAAATTCAAGCAGTGCCACCACCCAAATTGGGGCTCACATCTTTGTGGCCCTAACTGATAAAGAAGAAATACATTTCATGCAATTGAAGACTTACTTAAGAAATAACTACAACTGCATCATTTATATACATATATAAGATTTTTTAACACTGTTGCGGAAAGTTTGAGAAACAAGATTTTTAAAAATAATTCTGCCACATATAAATATACAAAAATAATGAGAGATCACCTTAACTTTCTCAAATTAAAAAAAAAATCCTATGGTCAGCTGATTTTAACTCTTTGTCCATCTGTACTATTTTATTTCATTTTGATATCAACCTGTTTTCCTAAACTAAAAAATAAAAAAAACTAAAAACAAAACAAAAAAAGACTATTAATTCAATTTAACCAGGAACTGACTTGAGAAGTTAAGGCTTTAATTACTTTTGTTATACTTTTCAAAGTAAAAATATATCTGGTGGGAAATATTCATCAACGTGTTTGGTGAAAGGCAATGTCAAAACTAACATTACCTAAAATCAAAATTTCACCTTGCCAGATTAAATAGCTACTTACTCATTTAAAAACACCAATATATGAATGCATAGTGAAGAAGTATCCAGGTAACTTAATTTGCAGTTTTGTGTAGTTCTGCAGATCTGTATGTCTAAAATAACAGCTCTGCATGTGTTTTGAGATGTACACATTCTTGTAAAATTTCTAGACAGATGTACGAAAGAGTTGAGTGACTACCTTTAAGGTACAGATCGGAGAAGGAAGCTGTTTTTCACTTTATGCTCCGCTCCTTCGGTAAGATGGTTGGAATTTGATACACCATCAACATAATGTTTTTTCAAAAGACTTCTAAATTTCACTTTATAGTTTAAATGATACACTCTGTAAAAACTCAGTTAAAATGTTTTTCATATTTACTTAATCTCCCAGAACTTACCTACTTTGTTGATCTCCTGGTTTGGGGACTGAATACACTCCAACTCCTCCAGAATCTTTTATTCTTATTCTAAAATTAAAATAATGTTATCCTTAATGCTTTCAATTTATTGTCTCATGTCATAAAAATGGTTGTTAGTTCACTGTCTTTGATGTTTATCTTCACTATGCTTCACTGTTTTCCGAAAAGTCACAAACACCAACACAGTTGCTGGAGCTGCAGTAGAGGTATCGCTTGTTCCTTGAAAATCCGAACTCTGACCAAACAGATGGTCACAAAGGACTTCTTTACAACGTCAAGTAGCTTATGAGCTCTCGACAATATTACCCACCAATGGCGATGGCAGAAAAAACATTCACGGTCATTTTAGAGTGCTTAAAATTAACTGCAAGACAAAAGCATCTATGGGAGTAAAACACTTTCCCAGCTCAAAATTATAATTGATTTAGTATAGTTTGCTCATCTCTCTGTTCTGCCATTTCAATGCTGTGGTACCTGAGTCAGTATTATCAAATACCTCTCAAAAGTGAGGCTTCACATCTGTAAAATGGGTAACTGCACCTATCCCACTTAAGTCCTACAAGCACCTCCCACAAAGGGGCTCAAAATGGCAGTACTCTTCCCCTCCCCCTCTGAAAGCTCCACTCTCCCAGGCCTCCCTCCTAAAGCGCCTCCGCCTCCGCCTCCGCAACCGCCGGACCCCAAGCCCCGCGGGGCTGACCGACTCGGCCTGGCCCAGCTCACCCTGGCCACCACAGAGCGCCTCCTCCCTCACAGGAACGCAGCTCCACAGTGGAGAGACGGGAGAATGGTTCCCCAAACTCCAGTGTGGGACAAGTGGGAATGAGTGCAGGTCCCAAGCCACTCCCTCCATCGTCACGCCCCCAGGACTCCCCAGCAAACACACTGGAACACCAGCCTGTGCTACAGGAAAAGAAAAGGACTCAGAGCCACCTTCTCGGATCCGTAAAGGTCCTTAGACTCACCGCGGGGAGGAGGCGGACTAGGCGACTCCACAGCGCCGAAACAGAGAGCCACCGGCTCCAGGCTGCTGCTGAGAGTCGCCCAGAGTCCCCGCCCTCCTCCGCCCCGAAGGGCTTCAGGTGCCCAGGCCGGGCAGGGCCGCGCGGAGCCTCGCGGCGCAGGCGCAGTGTGCAGGCAGCGTTCAACTGCGCGGCATCGGCCAATGGGAACTATTGCTGGGCTGGTTCGAAAGTAAACGGCGGACGGCGCGGCCCGAGGCAGGTGGCGGCGGTCAGTTCGAGGCTGGCGCCTAGTTTTCCACGCCTGCGTGCTAGGCGCAGGCCGCCTCTCGGAAGTTTGGCCTCGAAGGAGCGGCTCTCTAGCCTGTGGGGAGCTTCGGCCGGTGGGCTTCGCGAGCTGGGGTCCCGCCTGGGGCATCTGGATGGCACCGGTAGTCGGGGGGAGAGCACTGGGCTGAGCACAGGAGAAGTGGCTTTGGAACACTCTTTGTACCCAACTCCGAGAGCGAGTGGGAAACCCGGGACTGGGTTGGGTGCATCTCTCCCTAGCCTTCGTCCTCTTCTCCCGTTTTTCCACTTTACTAAAGTATTGCCTAGAGATGAGGGCTGTCCAACTCAGCACTTCCAACTTCAAGTTCCTACTTCACCTCTAACTCCCTAGAGTAGAAAACAACGTACAGCTCAGAGGTCCCTTTCCCTTTTTTCTTGAGAAACTTTATTCAGCTTTATCTCAAGACATCTCCGCTTCCCTCTCCTGTCTACCTTAAATAGGTTCAGGAAATATGATTAAGGATAAGAGTTTATTCCAGCGTAAGGCTTGAGGGTAGCCACCCAGGAGACACCAGCTCCAAATGGGGTCAGCATTCCAAAGTGAAGAAGTTAAGGTTTCATCTAGGTGGCCAGAGACAAATTTTAGCAGGATTTCATTTTCCGTAAGAGACCAGTGCATACTTACAGCTATTTGGTAGGTTACAGATTGCTACATTCCAAGAAAGGGTACTTCATTACTCCGTGAGGACGGGTAGCGATCTCAGGGGGTTGTATCTCTGGTATGGTTTGCTCCTCCTATTTTAATTATTTACAGAAACAAAAGGCAGACGGTGCAGATGCCTGCTGCTTGGCTCAGGCTGTAGCCACATTCCTCTCAAGGCTCAGAATAAAGTTCCAACAGCTTTAAGTTTGAATTATTTAACTTCTGATAACTAAAGTCATTTTGTTTACTAATGTGCTAAATAAAGATGTGGGCTCTAGACCGGGTGCAGTGGCTCACGCCCGTAATCCCAGCACGTTCGGGAGGCCAAGACAGGTGGATCACCTGAGGTCAGGAGTTCAAGACCAGACTGGCCAACATAGTGAAACCCCGTCTTTACTAAAAATACAAAAAGTTAGCCGGGCGTGGTGGCAGGCACCTGTAATCCCAGCTAGTCTAGAGGCTGGGGCAGGAGAATCGCTTGAACCTGGAAGGCAGAGGTTGCAGTGAGCCAAGATGGCACCTCTGCATTCCAGGGGAAAAAAAAAAAAAAATCTATGGGCTTTATATACTGTATATTTATATTGCAGTACATTCAAGTGCTAGGCTTTTATTCAGTAAATTACCGAAAATATTAAAGATACAAAGCAGAAAGTAAGGCAATATTAATGAGGCCTTAGTCAATCTCAGATAGCTTCACCAATTCAGCTCCTAAAAAGGTTGCTTATGAAGTGTGAATTGTAGTGATAGCTACTGTTTCATGATGGTAAATATTCGTTTTGACTTGATGTACATTTTCTGTTTAAACATTGGAGTCATCCTGATAGACATCTTTGTAATTTCCTGTCACAACAACATGTGGGACAGGCGTGGTGGCCCATGTGTGTAATTCCAACACTTTGGGAGGCCAAAGTGGAAGAATTTCTTGAGCCCGGGAATTTGAGAGCAGTCTGGGCCACAAAGTGAGAACCCATCTCTACAGAAAATAAAATAATTAGCCGGAGTGGTGGCTCACACCTGTAGTCCCAGCTACTTGGGAGACTGAGGCAGGAGGATTGCTTGAGCCCGGGAAATCAGGGCCGCAGTGAGTTATGATCACACCACTGCACTCCAGCCTGGTCAGAAGAGTGAGACCCTGTCTCAAAACAAAAAACCCAACATATTGTGAATTATCTTTCCATAGCAGTAAATGTAGTATATTAAATTGTTGTCTTTATAAAAAGCGTAATTGTTTCTGGAATTGAATTAATATGGATGAAAATGTTTTTGAGCTATAATTTTTTTCACCTGTTTTCCCCTGTGTGCTTTCTTGCCTCAAAACAGTTATGTATGTAGCAAGAAAACGGAAGAACCTCACAGTAGACTTACTGGCTGTTGTTTCCCAAAAAGCCTGAGCCCATGTAGAAAAACAATATTTTAAGGAAGAGGCCGAATGCTTCAGAGAAGCAGAAAGAATTATGTTTGCCCCAAAATAGAGATGACTTGGGTCCTGGTGGGGGAAAACTATGATGCCAAAAGGGAAGGGTTATATTGGTGCCTCCAGGGAGTCTGCTTCAGAGGCCCGTGGGTTCCCAACCCTGCCAAAGATTCAAGATTTCTGTAGCCCAGCATGAATTTGGGGATTGAGGAGGCTAGGATGGTGTGGAGAACCACAGGAGCCTACAAAAACAATCGTGGCCTAAGTGGTGGCAGTCAGCCTGACATAATTGGTTTTGTGGACCGTGATTAACATACTCTACAAAAGATAATGTTTTCCTGGGAAGGTGGGACAGGAGAACTAATACTCAAATGCAGGAGTACATGCTTCAAATCCATAAGCATAAAACTCAGGTGATAAGCTGCTTAGCCACCCAAAAAAATGGTGGGGAAGAGGACAGTTGAGCTGCTTGGGCAGGGTCTCTTTTATTTTTTATTTTTGGAGATGGAGTCATGCTCTGTCGCCCAGGCTGGAGTGTAGTGGCACAATCTCGCCTCACTACAACTTCCGCCTCCCAGGTTCAAGCGATTCTCCTGCCTCAGCCTCCCGAGTAGCTGGAGTTACATGCACGTACCACTGTTTCCAACTAATATTTGTATTTTTAGTAGAGACGGGGTTTCACCATGTTGGCCAGACTGGTCTTGAACTCCTTACCTCAAGTGATCCACCCACCTTGACCTCCCGAAGTGCTGGGATTACAGGCTTGAGCCACCGCACCCGGCCTTACTTCCAGTATTCTTTTGATAGAATACTGGAAAGAGATAAAAGATGATAAACATTTGCAGTTATTACCAGGTGTAGAAGAGGAGGCAATATAACATTAATTTTATGACAACTAGGCCGAGCGTGGTGGCTCACGCCTGTAATCCCAGCACTTCGGAAGATGGAGGCCGGCAGATCAGTTGAGTTCAGGAGTTTTGAGACCAGCCATGGACAGACAACATGGCAAGACTCCATCTCTACAAAGAATTTTTTTTTTTTTTAATTATGACAACCTTCTGGTGCTCAGGTCAGACTTTTTGCTTCTAGGCATCTTCTATCTCAGTTGCTAAAACAGGAGGCATCAGTAACAGAGAAGTACCGTATAGACAAGCTAAAACACTTGATTGGGGTATTAATAGCTACAGAGTTTAAATACTCCACTCTTGTCTCCCATCACATTAGTCTCAGCAGAATTCTAATAAAGAGAACATGTGATTTTCCAAAGTTAGAAAGCTCATGTGTTTCATTTCTAGGACTTCACAGAAAATGCACAGCTTTCATCTGGAGCCTGGAGTGCAAAGAAAACAAAAAAACAGCAGCAGCTGGCACCATAATTATAGTGGCGATGAATCTGTGATAATGAGCTGGGAGAATCTACCTAATAGTTCATAGAAGGTCATTTTATCTGGAAAAACAGCACACAGCTATATGATGCAGCGGAGTTTATAGACTCAGAGACCTGGAGTTTGGGGGGATTTTGGAGGCAATCTAGAAAAACCTCATTTTTAGAGGAGAGAAACCTAACAACCATGTTGGTGTTGCTTTCAGCTGAGTTTGAGCTCGTTTGTATATTACTACCTAAAAATACATAAATTACTACACAATTTTTAAAACTAGAACATACACAGAATTTATTTTCACACAGCCCTTTTCAGTTGTGTCTCTGAATGCACCTTGGAAGACTCCAAAGATGTGTCTTTCCTGGAGCAGTTTACCTTGTAACTACTTTTCCTTTTCTTTATTATCATTGAGTCTTTTTTATTTCAAATGCCACTAACTTTTTTGCCATCAGCTTTTTTGAGTACTCAATTTTATGGGTGGCTGTAACCTTAAGTAAATTTGGGGATCTCTTTATGCAGGCACTTAATATCCAGTTTTCTAGACTATTTTGTAATGGTTATGCATGCATCTATTTTTTAAAAATGATCCAAACATTTTGAATTTCAAGAATTTTTTCTGATAAATGATTCATAGAATTTTTATTTTGATACAGCCTTGTGTGATTCTCTAGTCCATTTCAAACCAATATCTGTTAGTTGCCTTCTAAAATACACAGCATTACAAAGAACACAGCTCCTATATTCAAGTTGCTTATCTAAGCGAGCTAACATACAGATCTAGTTAAATGACAATATCAGATAAACTGCAGATTAAGGTGTACCTCCAACTGGCACAAGCAGCCCAGGCCTTATGCCACTGAGTTTCCCAGATTTCTGGTGACTGATGACCAGAAGTTGGGGCTATACCTGGATGATCTTCACCCATTCTGAGATGAATAGAGGGATTTCCGGAATAGATACAAATCACACTGGCTGCCCACCTCACAATTAGGCCCCCATTCATCATGTCTGTGCTATATCACCTTTTCAGGTGATAGTCTCTGTCTCTTGTAATTCAGAATGGTTGAATTTGGGGCAGCAAGACAAGTCTGGGATTGGGTAATGTCTTCCTAATGCTGGTTGGCATTATAGCTGAAAAGTCAAGAAACATATATCTTTTAAGTTTTTGAGACTTGAGAGAATAAAACACCCCTGTAATTTAAATCCTCTACTGAGACATTGCCCTGTTGTCTTTTAAAGGAGAAACATGGGGACTTTTCTAGTTATAAAAACCCTCTTATAGTATATACATGTCACTCTGTATATTCAGAATGGCAATTCCCAAACATGTGTGTGCTAAGGACTTGAAATAGCTCATGTAGATGATTACTTATACTGGTAATCCTTGAACAACACAGGTTTGAACTGCAAGGGCCCACTTAGGGGTGGATTTTTAAAAATAAATATATTAGAAAATATCGCGGAGATTTGGACAATTTGAAAAAACTCACAGATGAACCATGTAGCCTAGAAATATCAAAAAAAGGTGTGTCATGATTGCATAAAATGTAGGTAGATGCTAGTTTATCATTTACTACCATAAAATATACACAAACCTTTTCTAAAAAGTTAAAATTTACCAAAACTTACACACACAGACTGTACATAGCACCATTCAAAGTTGAGAGAAGTGTAAACAAACATAAAGATACAACATTAAATCATAACTGCATAAAATGAGCAATAGCACATACCGTACTACTGTAATAATTTCATAGTCCCTTCTGTTGCTATTGCAGTGAGCTCATGTTGTATCTGCTTAAAACACTGTGTGACCTTAATCATCTCCCCATGAGCAGTTCCTCTCCCTAGTAAATCGCTTATTGTGATCAAAAGTGATCTCTCACGGTTCTCATGTATTTTTCATTGTGTTTACTGCAATACTGTAAACCTTGAATAACACCATAGAGTGTCACTAATAATGCTGGAAGTGCTCCCAAGAAGCAGAGAAAAGTCATGACGTTACAAGAAAAAGTTGAATTGCTTGATATGTACCATGGAGTGGAGTCTGCAGCTGGGATTGCCCACCATTTCAAGTTAAATAAGTCCAGCATAAAGGCCACTATAAAAAAAAAAAAGAGAGACCGGATGCAGTGGCTCATGCCTGTAATCCCAACACTTTGGGAGGCTGAGGCAGGCAGATCACGAGGTCAAGAGATCGAGACTATCCTGGCCAACATGGTGAAACCCCTTGTCTACTAAAAATACAAAAATTAGCTGGGCCTGTGGCACGCACCTGTGTAATCCAAGCTACTCAGGAGGCTGAGGTAGGATAATCACTTAAACTCAGGAGGCAGAGCTTGCAAGTGAGCCAAGATCATGCCACTGCACTCCAGCCTGATGACAGAGTGAGACTTCGTCACAAAAGAAAAAAAAAAAGGAAATTTATGAAGGTGTCACTATAGCTATGCAAGCAGGCACAAAAACCTTGCACTTTTTGTAAAATACTTCATCTCATATTGAAAATGCAGCTTTTGTATAGGTATAGGATTGCTATAAGAAAGACATGCCTATAGACTCTAATATGATTCAAGAAGAAGCACAGTCACAATATGACAAAGCAAAAGGAAGGTAAAGGATCTAAAGCTGGAAAACGTAACACCAGCAATGGATAGTTTGATGATTTTTTTTTTATTATTATACTTTAAGTTCTAGGATACATGTGCACAATGTGCAGGTTTCTTACATATGTATACATGTGCCATGTTAGTGTGCTGCACCCATTAACTCGTCATTTACATTAGGTATATCTCCTAATGCTATCCCTCCCTCCTCCCCCATTCCCACAATAGGACCCAGTGTGTGATGTTTCCCTTCCTGTGTCCAAGTGATCTCATTGTTCAATTCCCACCTATGAGAACATGAAGTATTTGGTTTTCTGTTCTTGCGATAGTTTGCTGAGAATGATGGTTTCCAGCTGCATCCATGTCCCTACAAAGGACACGAGTTCATCCTTTTTTATGGCTGTATAGTATTCCATGGTGTATATGTGCCACATTTTCTTAATCCAGTCTATCACTGATGGACATTTGGGTTGGTTCCAAGTCTGCTATTGTGAATAGTGCCGCAATAAACATATGTGTGCATGTGTCTTTATAGCAGCATGACTTATAATCCTTTGGGTATATACCCAGTAATGGGATGGCTGGGTCATATGGTACATCTAGTTCTAGATCCTTGAGGAATCGCCATACTGTTTTCCATAATGGTTGAACTAGTTTACAATCCCACCAACAGTGTAAAAGTGTTCCTATTTTTCCACATCCTCTCCAGCACCTGTTGTTTCCTGACTTTTGAATGATCGCCATTCTAACTGGTGTGAGATGGTATCTCATTGTGGTTTTGATTTGCATTTCTCTGATGGCCAGTGATGATGAGCATTTTTTCATGTGTCTGTTGGCTGTATGAATGTCTTCTTTTGAGAAATGTCTGTTCATATCCTTTGCCCACTTTTTGATGGGGTTGTTTGTTTTTTTCTTGTAAATTTGCTTGAGTTCTTTGTAGGTTCTAGATATTAGCCCTTTGTCAGATGAGTAGATTGCAAAAATGTTCTCCCATTCTGTAGGTTGCCTGTTCAGTCTGATGGTAGTTTCTTTTGCTGTGCAGAAGCTCTTTAGTTTAATTAGATCCCATTTGTCAATTTTGGCTTTTGTTGCCGTTGCTTTTGGTATTTTAGACATGAAGTCCTTGCCCATGCCTATATCCTGAATGGTATTACCTAGGTTTTCTTCTAGAGTTTTTATGGTTTTAGGTCTAACATTTAAGTGTCTGATCCATCTCGAATTAATTTTCATATAAGGAGTAAGGAAAGGATCCAGTTTCAGCTTTCTACTTATGGCTAGCCAATTTTCCCAGTACCATTTATTAAATAGGAAATCCTTTCCCCATTTCTTGTTTTTGTCAGGTTTGTCAAAGGTCAGATGGCTGTAGATGTTTGGTATTATTTCTGAGGACTCTGTTCTGTTCCATTGGTCTATATCTCTGTTTTGGTACCAGTACCATGCTGTTTTGGTTACTGTAGCCTTGTAGTATAGTTTGAAGTCAGGGAGCATGATGCCTCCAGCTTTGTTCTTTTGGCTTAGGATTGTCTTGGCAATGTGGGCTCTTTTTGGTTCCATATGAACTTTAAAGCAGTTTTTTCCAATTCTGTGAAGAAAGTCATTGGTAGCTTGATGGGGATGGCATTGAATTTATAAATTACCTTGGGCAGTATGGCCATTTTCACAATATTGATTCTTCCTATCCATGACAATTGATTCTTCCTATCCATATTCTTCCATTTGTTTGTGTCCTCTTTTATTTCACTGAGCAGTGGTTTGTAGTTCTCCTTGAAGAGGTCCTTTATATCCCTTGTAAGTTGGATTCCTAGGTATTTTATTCTCTTTGAAGCTATTGTGAATGGAAGTTCATTCCTGATTCAGTTCTCTGTTGGTCTGTTACTGGTGTATAAGAATGCTTGTGATTTTTGCACATTGATTTTGTTTCCTGAGACTTTGCTGAAGTTGCTTATCAGCTTAAGGAGATTTTGGGCTGAGATGATGGGGTTTTCTAAATATACAATCATGTCATCTGCAAACAGGGACAATTTGACTTCTTTTCCTAACTGAATACGCTTTATTTTTTTCTCTTGCCTGATTTCCCTAGCCAGAACTTCCAACACTATGTTGAATAGGAGTGGTGAGAGAGGGCATCCCTGTCTTGTGCCAGTTTTCAAAGGGAATGCTTCCAGTTTTTGCCCATTCAGTAAGATATTGGCTGAGGGTTTGTCATAAATATCTCTTATTATTTTGAGATACGTTTCATCAATACTGAATTTATTGAGAGTTTTTAGCATGAAGCGCTGTTGAATTTTGTCAAAGGCTTTTTCTGCATCTATTGAGATAATCATGTGGTTTTTGTCTTTGGTTCTGTTTATACGCTGGATTAAGTTTATTGATTCGCATATGTTGAACCAGCCTTGCATCCCAGGGATGAAGCCCACTTGATCATGGTGGATAAGCTTTTTGATGTGCTGCTGGATTTGGTTTGCCAGTATTTCATTGAGGATTTTTGCATTGATATTCATCAGGGATATTGGTCTAAAATTCTCTTTTTTTGTTGTATCTCTGTCAGGCTTTGGTATCAGGATGATGTTGGCCTCGTAAAATGAGTGAGGGAGGATTCCCTCTTTTTCTATTGATTGGAGTAGTTTCAGAAGGAATGGTACCAACTCCTCCTTGTACCTCTGGTAGAATTCGGCTGTGAATCCATCTGGTCCTGGACTTTTTTTGGTTGGTAGGCTATTAATTATTGCCTCAATTTCAGAGCCTGCTATTGGTCTATTCAGGGATTCAACTTCTTCCTGGTTTAGTCTTGGGAGAGTGTAAGCGTCCAGGAAATTTTCCATTTCTTCTAGATTTTCTAGTTTATTTGCATAGAGGTGTTTATAGTATTCTCTGATGGTAGTTTGTATTTCTGTGGGGTTGGTGGTGATATCCCCTTTATCATTTTATATTGCATCTATTTGATTCTTCTCTCTTTTCTTCTTTATTAGTCTTGCTAGTAGTCTATCAATTTTGTTGATCTTTTCAAAAAACCAGCTTCTGGATTCATTGATTTTTTGGAGGGTTTTTTGTGTCTCTATCTCCTTCACTTCTGCTCTGATCTTAGTTATTTCCTGCCTTCTGCTAGCTTTTGAATGTATTTGCTCTTGCTTCTTTAGTTCTTTTAATTGTGATGTTAGGGTGTCAATTTTAGATCTTTCCAGCTTTCTCTTGTGGGCATTTAGTGCTATAAATTTCCCTCTACACACTGCTTTAAATGTGTCTCAGAGATTCTGATATGTTGTATCTTTGTTCTCATTGCTTTCAAAGAAAATCTTTATTTCTGCCTTCATTTCATTATTTACCCAGTAGTCATTCAGGAGCAGGTTGTTCAGTTTCCATGTAGTTGAGCAGTTTTGATTGAGTTTCTTAGTCCTGAGTTCTAGTTTTATAGCACTGTGGTCTGAGAGACAGTTTGTTATAATTTCTGTTCTTGTACATTTGCTGAGGAGTGCTTTACTTCCAACGATATGGTCAATTTTGGAATAAGTGCAATGTGGTGCTGAGAAGAATGTATATTCTGTTGTTTTGGGGTGGAGAGTTCTGTAGATGTCTATTAGGTCCGCTTGGTGCAGAGTTGAGTTCAATTCCTAGATATCCTTGTTAACTTTCTGTCTCGTTGATCTGTCTAATGTTGACAGTGGAGTGTTAAAGTGTTAAAGTTATTGTATGGGAGTCTAAGTCTCTTTGTAAGTCTCTAAGGACTTGCTTTATGAATTTGGGTGCTTCTGTATTGGTGCATATATATTTAGGATAGTTAGCTCTTCCTGATGAATTGATCCCTTTACCATTATGTAATGGCCTTCTTTGTCTCTTTTGATCTTTGATGGTTTAAAGTCTGTTTTATCAGAGACTAGGATTGCAACCCCTCTTTTTTTTGTTTTCCATTTGCTTGGTAGATCTTCCTCCATCTCTTTATTTTGAGTCTATGTATGTCTCTGCATGTGAGATGGGTTTCCTGGATACAGCAAACTGATGGGTCTTGACTCTTTATCCAATTTGCCAGTCCGTGTCTTTTAATTGGACCATTTAGTTCATTTACATTTAAGGTTAATATTGTTATGTGTGAACTTGATCCTGTCATTATGATATTGGCTGGTTATTTTGCTTGCTAGTTGATGCAGTTTCTTCCTAGCATCACTGGACTTTACATTTTCACATGTTTTTGCAGTGACTGGTACCTGTTGTTCCTTTCCATGTTTAGTGCCTCCTCCAGGATCTCTTGTAGGGCAGGCCTGATGGTGACAAAATCTCTAAGCATTTGCTTGTCTGTAAAGGATTTTATTTCTCCTTCACTTATGAACTTAGTTTGGCTGGATATGAAATTCTGGGTTGAAAATTCTTTTCTTTAAGAATGTTGAATATTGGCCCCCACTCTCTTCTGGCTTGGAGAGTTTCTGCCGAGAGATCTGCTGTTAGTCTGATGGTCTTCCCTTTGTGTGTAACCCGACCTTTCTCTCTGGCTGCCCTTAACATTTTTTCCTTCATTTCAACTTTGGTGAATCTGACAATTATGTGTCTTGGAATTGCTCTTCTTGAGGAGTATCTTTGTGGCGCTCTCTGTATTTCCTGAATTTGAATGTTGGCCTGCCTTACTAGGTTGAGGAAGTTCTGGTGGGTGATATCCTGCAGAGTGTTTTCCAACTTGGTTCCATTTTCCCCATCACTTTCAGGCACCCCAATCAGACGTAGATTTGGTCTTTTCACATAATCCCATATTTCTTGGAGGTTTCGTTTATTTCTTTTTACTTTTTTTTTCTCTACACTTCTCTTCTCGGTTCATTTCATTCATTTGATCTTCAATCACTGATACTCTTTCTTCCAGTTGATCGAGTCAGTTACTGAAGCTTATGCATTTGTCATGTAGTTCTTGTGTTATGGTTTTCATCTCTATCAGTTCTTTTAAGAACTTCTCTACATTGGTTATTCTAATTAGCCATTTGTCAAATCTTTTATCAAGGTTTTTAGTTTCTTTGTGCTGGTTACGTAGTTCCTCCTTTAGCTCTGAGAAGTTTGATCGACTGAAACCTTCTTCTCTCGACTCGTCAAAGTCATTCTCCATCCAGCTTTGTTCCGTTGCTGGCAATGAGCTGCGTTCCTTTGGAGGGGGAGAAGGGGGAGATGTGCCCTGATTTTTTGAATTTCCAGCTTTTCTGCACTGCTTTTTCCCCATCTTTGTGGTTTTATCTGCCTTTGGTCTTTGATGATGGTGACATACTGATGGGGTTTTGGTGTGGGTGTCCTTTCTGTTTGTTAGTTTTCCTTCTAACAGTCAGGACCCTCAAGTGTAGGTCTGTTGGAGTTTGCTTGAGGTCCACTCCAGACCCTGTTTGCCTGGGTATCAGCAGCGGAGGCTGCAGAAGATAGAATATTGCTGAACAGTGAGTGTTGCTGTCTGATTCTTGCTCTAGAAGCTTTGTCTCAGGGGTGTACCCTGCCGTGTGAGGTGTGAGGTGTCGGTCTGCACCTCAGTTGAAAATGCAGAAATCACCCATCTGCTGTGTTGCTCACATTGGGAGCTGGAGGCTGGAACTGTTCCTATTTGGCCATCTTGGGCGCGCCTGGTTTGATGATTTTGAAAGAGATTTGGCTTTTAAAATGTCAGGATAACAGGAGAAGCAGCTTCTGCTGACCAGGAGGCAGCAGATGAGTTCCCAGATGCCATTAAGAAAATCATTAAAGCTGGGCACCGTGGGTCTCACCTGTGATCCCAACACTTTGGGAGGCTGAGGCAGGAGAATAACTTGAGTCCAGGAATTTGAGACCAACCTGGGCAACATGATGAGACTCTGTCTCAAAAATATGAAAAAAAAAAAAGTCATTGAGGGGAAAGGATATCTGCCTGGTCAGGTTTTTAATACAGATGAAAGTGCCCTATTATGGGAAAAAAAAAAAAAGCCACAAAGGACATGTATTAGTATGGAAGATAAGTGAGCACCAGGATTTAAGGCAAGAAGGTATAGGCTAACTCTAGTGTTTTATGCAAATGCTATCAGGACTGCCATTATCTAGAAAGCCACTAATCCCTAAGCCTTGAAGAGAAAAGATAAACACCAGCTGCCAGTCTTGGTGCACAAAAGGCCTGGACATGGAGAACCCTTTTTCTCATTGGCTCCATTGATGCTTTGTCCCTAAAGTCAAGAAGTATCCTGCCAGTAATGGACTGACTGCTTTTAAAGTTCTTTTGATATTGGACATTGGCCCTGGCCACCCAGAGCCCCACAAGCTCAACACTGAAGGTGTGAAAGTGGTCTACTTGCCCCCAAACACAACGTCTCTAAATCAGCCTCTAGGTCAGAGAGTCATAAGGACCATTAAGGCTCATTACATACACATGGTACCCTATGGAAAGGAAGAGAACCCCAATAGAGAAAACACATGAAAGTCTAGAAGGATTACACCACTGAAGATGGCATCATTGTTATAGAAAAAGCTGTGACAGTTATCAAGCCCCAAACAATAAATTCCTGCAGTTTTCTTCAGCAGGAATTTATTGTTTTGGGCTTGCTAACTTATATGTAACTTGTTCTGTCATAAATCCAGTTATTATTTATTTTGACAGAACCAATAGAGGAAATCATAAAAGAGATTGTGAATATGGTAAAAAAGGTGGAGGGTGAAGGGTTTTAAGATACCTTGGAGAAATTCAAGAACTAATAGACGCCACACTAGAGGAATTAACAGAAGACAGTTTAATGAAGATGGGCACCTCTGAACAGTGCCAAGTGATGAAGAAAAAGACATAAAAGAAGCAGTGCCAGAAAACAAACTGACATTAGACAACCTGGCAGAAAAGTTTCAATGATTCAAGATTGCTTTTGACTTCTCTTACAGCAAGGACTCTGCTATGATAAGGGCACTGAAACTCAGGCAAAAAGCAGAAGAAGAATTGGTGCTGTACAGAAACAATTTTAGATAAATAGAAAAGTAATAAAAGCCAGACAGAAATTATGATATATTTCCATAAAATCACACCAAGTGTGCCTGCCTTTCCTGACTTCTCTTCCATCTCCTCCATCTCTGTCAGCCCAAGACAGCAAGACCTACCCCCATTCTCTTCCTTCTCCTCCTCAGCCTACTCAACATGAAGATGGCAAGGATGAAGACTTGTGTGATGACCCACCTTCACTTAATGAATAATAAATATATTTTTCAAGATATTAGAAATGTTTCCTCTAGCTTACACTATTGTAAGAATGTAGTATATAATACATGTAAGGTACAAAATATGTGTTAATACAGGCGTCCCCAATTTGAGGAACAGAGCCACAGACCAGGAGGTGAGCAGAAGCTGAGCTAGCAAAGCTTTATCTGTATTTACAGCCGCTCCTTATTGCTTACATTACCACCTGAGCTCCACCTCCTGTCAGATCAGTGGCAGCATTAGATTCTCATAGGAGTGCAAACCCTATTATGGGATCTTTGGGGTGTCGATTTTCTAGCCAGAAACCTCTGTGGCCATAGTGCCTTTGCCCAAGTTCTTGTCCTGCATCCAGGAAGAATGAGATATGCAGACAAGCGATGGGTGAACAAGATGAAGATGAGCTTTATTGAGTGTTACAGTAGCTCAGAGGAGCCCCGCAGGGGGTAGCTCCTCTCTGTAGGCAGGCCATCTGTCAAGTGGTCAGTTCTCAGCAGAGGGAGGCCCTGGAGAGGGGGGCGCATCCCTGCCAGCAGGTCATCTCTGCAGCTGTCAGCAGGAGGGTTGGTCCTCTCTGCAACTGGTTGTCCCATCATCTCCAGCTATCAACAGAGAGGGTAGCTTCTCTCTACAGCTGGTTATCCCATCATCTCTCTGCCCTCTTCATCTTCTGGCCATCCTCTGCCCACACTAGCCAAGCCCAGGGCTTTTATGGACTTCAGAGGGGAGGAAGTGTGTACTGATTGATCAATGGGCAGCCATGGGCAGGCCTGGAAGAGGCACCACGAGTCCCCTACTCCAGTCTGCAGAACTGGCAGCCTCGCCCCCAGCCTTCAGGCCCTTCCTGGCCTGAAGGTGGGGTCTTACTGGGGACCTGCCCCCTACAGCCCAGGAATCTGACTTCCTCCTGCTGCCATTTATGGCCCCAGGGCTTGGCCCCAACCCCACTCCAAGATTAGAGACGGCACTAGGAGAGGAGAGAGTCCAGGCAGTGGGAGCAGACACCCCCCAGCCAGCAGGGATGGAGAGGTGAGGGGCCCTTCCCAGGCCCCTGAGGATGCAGACTACAGAGATATCCAGGTCCTTCACCTGGGAGGACAGCTACAGCTATACCCAGGGAGCTCCCACCCCACCAACTCAGAAGATGCAGTGTTCCTGCTTGTCCCCGACTCCTGCCTGCTCCATGGAGCGGGAGGCCCAGGTCTGTAGCTGCAGATCAGGTGGATGCAGCTGCACCCAGTAGGGCAGATCCTGCCTACTCCCAACCCCCTCCAAGAGCACAGGGAGGCTTGGCTCCACAGCTGCAGTTTGAGTAGCTGCAGCCCCATCCAGGAGGGTGGGGCTCCTGCCTGCTCCTTAGAGAGCAGGAGGCCTGGGTCTACATCACAGTTTGGGTGGCTGCAGCAGCAATGGAGAGCTCCATGAAGTGTGCAGCCCTAGCCACACCACCCTGCTGCAGGCGCTGCCATCACTATCATGAACTGTGCATTTGAGGGATCTAGGTTGTATGCTCCTTATGAAAATCTAATGCCTGATGATCTGTCACTATCTCCCATCATTCCCAGACGGGACCATCTAGTTGCAGGAAAACAAACTCAGGGCTCTCACTGATTCTATATTATGGTGAGTTGTATAATTATTTCATTATATATTACAATGTAATAATAATAGATATAAAGTGCACAGTAAATGTAATGCACTTGAATCATCCTGAAACCATCCTCCCCACTTGCAACCCTGATCTGTGGACAAACTGTCTTCCATGAAACTGGTCTTTGGTGCCAAAAAGGATGGGGACTGCCATGTTAATAGACTGTTTATGCTGTTGGTAAGGCTTTTGGTCAACAGGAGTTTATTATCAGTGAAGTTCTGGGGGAGTTAAAAGTTTTGTGTATGGATATTTTACTGCATGGGGACCTACACATTGTTCAAGAGTCAACTGTCATTCTTTTTGTTTTCCCTTTCAGGATGCCGTTCATGTTCATCATAATCAGAATTTGCCTTTTTAAAAAATTTAGGCAGACTTATGCTATGATTTGTACCCTGCCTCATTTTTAAGATGATTCTAGCAATGTATGAGTAAACATCAAATAAGTTTTAGAGATAGCATTCAAAAGGAAAGAGATTGTCACCTCATGTATGCAATAACCTTAAATACAACAGTGAACATTTATGTAGCACTTGTTGCAAACCAGGCACTGTATTAAGTCATTCACTATCTTTCATAATCCTTACAAATGGGCTATAAAATAGTTACTATTTTTTAAACTTTTAAATGAAGTATAGAAAAGAAACAGTGGTCTCTATTTTCATCCTTGTTTTACAAAGGAGGACACTAAATGCTAGCAAGCTTAAATAATGCCCTCCAGGCTGCTTAATGTTGTTCTCTAATTCCAAAGCAGGAGCTCTTCACTGCCAGATTGTGTGCTCTTATTTTATCCCTCACCTTCTGTTATTAATTTCCTAGGGCTATTGTAATAAGTTACCACAAACTTGGTGGCCGGGAGCAACAGAAATTTATCCTTTCACGGTTTTGGAGGCCAAGTCCAAACTTGGCTGTGCTCCTCCTGAAGGCTCTAGGGGAGAATCTGATCTTGCCTCCTCCAACTTCTAGTAGTTCCAGGCATTCCTTGGCTTAGGGTTACATAATGCCACTCTCTGCCTCTGCCTTCATGTGGGCTTCTCCTCTGTATGCCTTCTTTTCTGTCTGTTATAAGAACACTTGTCATTGGATTTAGTCCTACCTGGGTAATCCTGGATGATTTCATCTGAAGATTCCTAATGACATCCGCAAAGACCCTTTTTCCAAATAAGGTCACATTCATAGGTTTTGAGGGTTAAGATGTGGACATAACTTCTGCATGACCACTATTTAACCTACTACACCTTCCTAATGCAATCCCTGTGGGTTAGAGTTGTCATTTATATGATGTTGAGAGCTTAACAGACTCATAGAACACTAAGTGCAGAGTGAATCCCAGAGATCATCTCCACATTTTCAACAGGATAAACTTAGTTCCAAAGGAGAGGTGACTGACTTGTGATAACACAGCAAGGTCACAGCAGATTCAAGACAATGCTTAAACCTCCTGATGCCTTACCCAATGGCCACTTCACACTATCAGAGAATGATTGTATCATTGTGTGATTACGAATGTTTTTCATCTCATAGTGTTTTTCATCTGCCAAAGAATCATGGTAAAAACAATTATCAGTATGTCTCTGTGACAAATTTCTGTCAGATCTCAAGCCCTTAACAAGTATTTTTTTTCCCACTGATGGGCTACGTTTCACATGGCTAGGAAAGCCACATAATTATCTCTCTTTGTGGCCAACTGCTAAGGGATTAGGTCCAAATCTTAGAATCTCATCAATTCCCTGCCTTCTAGGCCAAATAAATTACTTTTCCTTGGATGAGTTTTGTGTTGGAAATTTTTGCTGCAACTTCAAGATACAGGCTATCAAACGTCAAAGTGTACCGCAAGGCAGACAGACCTCTGGGGAACATCCACAATATAGGGGCTTGAGAATTGTACTGGGGCATCATAACTTCTCACCCTCAGAGACAGTATGCAAGAGTTGGGGAGGGGATTTGTGAGAACTCTCTTGGAAAGAGTTGTGTGGTGCTTTCAGTCCTACCTTCTCACCCAGTGTCTGCCCCCACCTCAAGCCTAGTGAGAAGGGCTTAGCTATGTCTACTCTGCATTGGAGGGATTGAGTAGCCTAGTATTTACTGAATCCTTGGGGAACCAGAGACAAGATAGCTGCCTACACTGGTGGCCAGAGAGAGGGAGAGTTGCTGCTGCATTCCCAGAGTTGGTGGGTGCTGAGAAAGCCTGATTGCTCCCAAGGCTCAGATGAGCAGGTGTGGGGTTGCCAAAGGTCCTGCCCAATTGTTCCAAGTAGAGGGGCAAACAGGCCTCAACAGAGAAATACTAAAAGCATCACAGCACTCCTTTACTCCGAAAGAGTAAGCAGTGAGCCCAAGGGGAGCAAATCCACCAGGTCAAGCAAACTGCAGGTGAGAAGTCCTAGTAAAATGCTTTAAAGAACCCATGAAAGAACTCCAGAGTCTCCAAATAACCACAGAAGATCCTCTGTAACAAGAGAGTCAGCTTGAAACATTACCCCTGCTCAGAGAATGTGAGCTGGGCTTTCCACAGCACCAGCCAGGTAAGAACTCTCCCACTTCACCTCCCTCTCCTCCACCCTCTGCTCAAATGCAGGAAGGATGGGAAACAGCTGTCAGTTGGGGAAGTGGGGTAGGGTGGAAAGGAGGTAATTTAGAAGCAGCCAATCCTGTACGTTCCTCAGGAGTCAACAACCCCCCTGGAATAGGCCTTATCTGAAGGAGAGGGAGTAACTATAGTTTCAAATGAAGTCTCAAGCTTTGACAATGGAACTAATTTCTGAAACGAGACTGTTTCACAATTTAAAGGGGCCTCAGGACTTTGTGTTAGCAAGCAGTGACTAGAAAAGTCATGGGCCGGCCTGGCGCTGTGGCTCACGCCTGTAATTCCAGCACTTTGGGAGGCCGAGGCGGGTGGATCACCTGAGGTCAGGAGTTCGAGACCAGCCTGGCCAACATTGTGAAACCCTGTCTTTACTAAAAATACAAAACTTAGCTGGGTGTGGTGGAGCGTGCCTGTAGCTCCAGCTACTTGGGAGGCAGAGACAGGAAAATTGCTTGAACCTGGGAGGTGTAGGTTGCAATGAGCCGAGATTGTGCCACTGCACTCCAGCTTGGGCAACAGAGCAAGATTCTGTCTCAAAAAAAAAAAAAAAAAAAGAAAAAGAAAAAGAAAAGAAAAGTCATGGGCCTACCGACCACTTCCATCCAGGGTCAGAGGAAGAACTTTTTTATTGAGTAAATCTTAAATGGACAGTTGAGGAGCAAAATTAAACTCTCTGTGTAGTTGATAGGTTCTTGTTCAAATTAGCAATTACACTATGTTGAAAACAAAAGCCACCATCTCAAACACCTGTTGATGAACAATTGGAGATCTATCACTCTTGAACAAAACGATGTTTGTTATTGTGGGACAATGCTGGCAGAGATGGGTCTCATCTTGTGATGACTTCAGCAGACTGCCACTATTCACCACACACTGCCATAGCCTCCCTTTAGTTTGCTGTACTTCTCTTCCAGTGGCCCTCTCTCAGGAGCAAAACACAGTCTATTCGCTTTTCCTTATAGAGCAGGTTAACCATTTCTTCTTATGTAAGCTTCTGACCTCGACACTCACAGGGTCAATTGGTTTTCCTAATGTAATTCCCTCTCTAATAATAATTCTGACGTCAACTGAAGAGACAGTGTTTTTCATCCCCACTGCATTTGATAGTAACCAAAAATGAGCTTCCCATTTTGTACATTTAAAAGATAATCTTTTCTCTTCAGTAAAAATTACACAGCTGTCAAAACCATGAAACTCACATACATGGTGAGATTTTGCTTGGCTACCGTCCAATGTTTCTGGTTCCTAGTGGTTACTAAAGAGTTATAAGCTTCATATTCATTCAAGCTTCTGAATTCTTATTCATAAAGTCTGTTCAATCCAACTACAGGATTGACGAAAGTAAGGAGTGTCAAATTAGTGGCCAGGTTATTGGCAGTGATTTGATGACATTTCCAACAGGATGAGGGTCTGGATGTCATAAAACTGGGAAGCTTTCTACTATTTAAAACCACTCAGCTGAAGAATGTTCTGATAAATAAGAGATGATTGACAGGATTTTTAAAATAACTCATGATCTTAGACTGTGAAGAATTACATATCATTTGCAATTGACAAGACGTTTGTCACAGGAAAAAAATTACATACTGAAACCATTCCTAGCTCTGATTGTAATATCCTAAAATATTTCCAATTTCTCAAAGGTTATTATAACATTTAAAAATATCTCCTCAACATAATTTCTATTCACTTCAGTTTTTAAAATATGCATGTAAAAGTTATAACTATAAGGTAAGTTGTATGATTTAACTTTATAACAGTTCATACCAGATACATTCACATCAATACTATGCCTCTAAGTTGTAACACAATGGGGGACTAGAATAATCACTAACATTGCTTGAGGCTCTTCTGGAACTCCTCTTTGGAATTATCATTAGAGTTGGTCTATGAACCAGACCAAAAGACAGACAAAACAAAAAGTCATATTATTTCATGGATCTATCCTATATTTCTTTTTTAAAAGAATGAACAGATTACAAGGGGAGAAACTAGCCCAACCAGACATTAAAACATACCAAAAAGCCTCTGTAATTAAAACAATGAGTTACTGGTGCAAAAATAAATGAGTGAAATAATCTAGAGCAGGGATTGGCAAGCTACGGTTCAAGGTTATTTATTTTTGTAAGTAAAGTGCTATTGGAACACAGCCATGTCTATTCATTTACAAATTGTTTATGATTGCTTTTGCCCTATAACAGCAAAGACCTTGTGGCCTGCAGTTTTAAGTATTTACTGTATGGCCCTTGAAAAAAACGTTTGCTGGCCAGGCACGGTGGTTCATGCCTGTAATCCCAGCACTTTGGGAGGCTGAGGCAGGCAGATCATGAGGTCAAGAGATTGTGACCATCCTGGACAACATGGTGAAACTCCGTCTCTACTAAAAATACAAAAATTAGCTGGGTGTGCTGGTGCATGCCTGCAGTCCCAGCTACTTGGGAGGCTGAGGCAGGAGAATGGCTTGAACCTGGGAGGCGGAGATTGCAGTGAACCGAGATCGCGCTACTGCACTTCAGCCTGGCGACAGAGTGAGATTCCATCTCAAAAAAAAAAAAAAAAAAAAAAATTTGCCAACTCCTGGACTAGAGTGTCCTGAAATACATTCAAGTGCATATAAAATTTTAGCACATGATAAAGTTGTCATCTTAACTTTATCCAACTCAACTTTACGCCAACTATTCAACCCAGTAGTTGGCATCTACTGGGATAAATATAGAGTTTTAAATAAATGATGCTGGGACAATTAATTCACCATTTGGAAAAAGATAAAATTAAATCCATACTTCACACCCATATACAGGAATAAATTCCAAATGTGTCAAGATTCTAAATGAAAGGAAACTAAATCATACAAGTATTATACAAAAACATGGATGAATACTTCTTAAATCTCTGCATAGGGAAAGGCTTTCTAATTATGACTCAAAATCTGGAGTCAATGAGAGAAAATATTGATACATTTTACTATGTAAAAATGAAAAAAATTAACATGTAAACCCACCATAAACAGACACACACACACACACACAAAAAAAAAGACTGAAAATTTGGGAAAAAATATTTGTAACATAGTCAAAGACAAAGTGCTAATATCTTTAATATAAAAAGAACTCTTAAAAACTGAGGAACAAAGAACCACAAATCTCATTTTAAAAACTGGGAAAAGAACAGGCAATTCACACAAAAGATACAAAAATGGCCCTTAAACATATAAACATATAAAAAGACACCCAAACTCACTCATACTTACATTCTACTCATACTTACATCATTCTAGGTACCATTTCTTACCTATAGTATTGATGAAAATTGCAAATTAAAAATTATGACAACACATCCTGAGGTCTGGGGAAATGGGCAGTCTCATTTATACACTGCTGATGGGAATGCGAACCTTTTTGGGGCAGACTATGGCAATGTCTAACAAGATATATTACCAATCCTCCTCCAAGTCTTGGAGAATTTAAATAGAACTCGAATTTAGGATCTTATCTTTAAGTCAATTTTTTTCCTTTGTTCTCACTCTAGCACCTCATCCCTGTGATTAGGTCCAGGTCTTGTGAGCCTGTCTTCTTCACCCTGTCAATCCTTCCCTGTGTTCCAATGACCTGAAGTCCATATGTGGGTTGTGGAGCTAAACCACCATCAAGAAGGGAAGTGTATATACCCGCACAGCCACATTCATCACAAGTTTCTCTTGGAAGCTTGTTAAACCCATTACAAGACAGATCAGTTCAGTTTCAAATGCGCATTTATAAGGTGATCATCTCTATCTGCTAAGTATCAATACAGTAAAGTTTATTTTTGTTTCCATTTTTTCTTTATGATAAAGCTGTTTTATCCTTTTCCCCTTTTCAAGTGAAAAAAAATCTCTAGGTTCATGAAACAGTTGAAAACTAGAATAGGAAATAAAATCTGCTTTTAGTCGGGCGTGGTGACTCACATATGTAATTGGAGTTTGAGACCAGCCTGGGCAACATGGTGAAATTACGCCTCTATAAAATTACAAAAGTTAGCCAGGTGTGGTGGCACATTCCTGTAGTCCCAACTACCCAGGAGGCTAAGGTGGGAGAATCAGCTGAGCCTGGGAGGTCAAGGCTGCAATGAGCTGTGATCATTCCACTGTACTCCAGCATGGGTGACAGAGTGACACCCTGTCTAAAAAAAAAAAAAAAGAGAGAGAGGAAGGAAGGAAGGAAAGAAAAATCTGCTTTCTAAAAATATTTTGATTACAAAAGTAATGAAACTCCGTTTTAAAAAAATCATCCGTACAGAAACGAAGAAAGTGAAAAATGTAATTACCCCATTCAGCACTGTCAACAGTGTGGTATGGCCAGGCATGCGGCTCACGCCTGTAATCCCAGCACTTTGGGAGGCTGAGGCAGGTGGATCACGAGGTCAGGAGATCGAGACCATCCTGGCCAACATGGTGAAACCCCATCTCTACTAAAAATACAGAAATTAGCTGGGCATGGTGGCACGTGCCTGTAATCCCAGTGACTTGGGAGGCTGACGCAGGAGAATCGCTTGAACCTGGGAGGCAGAAGTTGCAGTGAGCCGAGATCACGCCACTGCACTCCAGCCTGGGTGACAGAGCAAGACTTTGTCTCAATAAATAAATAAATAAATAAATAAATAAATAAATAAATAACCAAAACAGTGTGGTATGTATAGAAATTTACTCTACTTACAATCTTTCATAAGTGGGTATGTATGGAAAAGTTACACTACAGTAAAAACCTCACTGTTTCTCCCAATTGCCAATGGATGAAGTTAGTGGATACTTGCATAGTCTTGTCTTGTTGAATTTAATGAACACGTGGACTTAGTAATGAACAAATGGGCTTATTAAAAGCCATTTGAGGCCGAGCACGGTAGCTCATGCCTGTAATCCCAGCACTTTGGGAGGCCAAGGCAGGCAGATCACAAGATCAAGAGATTGAGACTATCCTGGCCAATATGGTGAAGTCCCATTTCTACTAAAAATACAAAAAATTAGCTGGGCGTGGTGGCATGCAACGGTAGTCCCAGCTACTTGGCAGGCTGAGGCAGGAGAATCACTTGAACCCAGGAGGGGGAGTTTGCAGTGAACCAAGGTTGTGCCACTGCACTCTGGCTTGGCGACAGAGTAAGACTCTGTCTCCAAAAAAAAAAAAAAAAGCCTTTGAATCTTTTCCTATTGAGGAGCTTCTGTCTTCCCCAGGTTTTCTGTGTGTTGCTAACATCTGATGAATGTCAAACACTGGGTTTCCTCAGGAATGTATACTGTATAATGTTTTCTTTTCCCAGAACTTTTCTTTCTCTTCAAGAAATACTTCCTCCTAGATGACATGCAATGTAGAGGTCAGCTGAGGTACATAAACCCCAACTTATCCGTTGATTTTTCTTTAAACTGCCCACCATTCTCAGTTTTCACCACCTGGGAAAATTTTCAAGTGTTCCACTAAGATTTCTGAAAATCTTCATGGATTTCATTTTAAGTCTCCTTGGCCCCATGGATGATGTCTGTTTCACCCTCCTGTCATCTCAGAATGCAGAGCTCAACCCCATTTCCAGTTCCCACAAGAAATCTCTTCACCCCAAGAATGTTATATTCAAAGTTTAGAGGATTGCCTCACATGGTATTCAGCCTGCCTGCCACCAGCTCTGTGACCTCCCTTTTTTCTCCTTCCCTTCTGAATCCTCTTCCCCTGATATGCTTTGGCTGTGTCTCCATCCAAATCTCATCTTGAGTTGCAGTTTCCATAATTCCCACATGTCATGGGACGGACCTGATGGGAGGTAATTGAATCATGCGGTGGTTACCCCTATGCCGTTCTTGTGATAGTGAGTGAGTTCTCATGAGATCTGATAGGTTTATAAAGGGCTTTTCCCCCTTTGGCTTGGCATTTCTTCTTCTTGCCATCATGTGAAGAAAGATGTGTTTGCTTCCCCTTCCACCATGATTGTAAGTTTTCCGAGGCCTCCCCAGCCATGCAGAACTGTGAATCAATTAAACCTCTTTCCTTTATAAATTATCATCTCGGGAATGTCCTTATAGCATTGTGAGAACAGACTAATATGGTAAACTGGTACTGCAGAGAGTGGGGTGCTGCTGTAAAGACACTAGAAAATGTGAAAGCGATGTTGGAACTACAAAACAGGCAGAGATTGGAACAGTCTGGAGGACTCAGAAGAAGACAGGAAAGTGTGGGAAAATTTGGAACTTCCTAGAGACTTGTGGAATGACTTTGGCCAAAATGCTGATAGTGATACGGACAATGAAGTCCAGGCTGAGGTGGTTTCAGATGGAGATGAGGAACTTGCTGGGAACTGGAGCAAAGGTGACTCTTGTTATGCTTTAGCAAAGAGACTGGTGGCTTTTTGCCTCTTCCCTAGAGATCTGTGGAACTTTGAACTTGAGAGAGATGATTTAGGGTATCTGGCAGAAAAAAACTTCTAAGTGGCAAAGCATTCAAGAGGAAGCAGAGCATAAAAGTTTGAAAAATTTGCAGCTTAATGATGAGATAGTAAAGAAAACCCCATTTTCTGGGGAGAAATTCAGGCCAGCTGCAGAAGTTTGCATAAGTAATAAGAAGCCAAATGTTAATCACCAAGGCAATGGGGAAAATGTCTTTAGGGCATGTCAGAGACACTTGTGGCAGCCCCTCCCATCACAGGCCTTGAGGCTTAGGAGGGAAAAATGGTTTCCCAGGGCCCACGGCCCCCTGCTCTGTGCAGCCTCAAGGCATGGTGCCCTGCCTCCCAGCTGCTTCAGCTCTAGCTTTAGCTAAAAGGAGCCAATGTACAGCTCAGGCCATTGCTTCAGAGGATGCAAGCCCCACACCTTGGCAGCTTCCATGTGGTGTTTGGCCTGCGGGTGTGCAGAAGACAAGAACTGCGGTTTGGGAACCTCCGCCTAGCTTTCAGAGGATGTATAGGAACGCCTGCATGTTTAGGCAGAAGTCTGCTGCAGAGGTGGAGCCCTCATGGAGAACCTCTGCTAGGGCAGTGCAGAAAAGAAATGTGGGGTTGGAGCCCCCACACAGAGTCCCCACTGTCTCAAAAATTAAAATAAAAAAAGACTTTGGGGGACTGTTGGGAAGGCATGATTGTGTTTTGAAATGTAAGGACAAGTTATCTGGGAGGGGCCAGGAGTAGAATGATATGGTTTGGCTGTGTCCCCACCCAAATCTCATCTTGAATTGTAGTTCCCCCAAATCCCCATGTGTCATGGGAGGGACATAGTGGGAGGTAATTGAATCATGGGGGCATAAGAATCATGGGGGCAATTACCCCTATGCTGCTGTTCTCGTGACAGTGAGTTCTCACAAGATCTAATGGTTTTATAAGGAGATTTTCCCCCTTTTGCTTGGCACTTCTCCTTCCTGCCATCATGTGAAGAAGGACATGTTTACTTCCTCTTCCACCACGATCATAAGTTTCCAGCCATGTGGAACTGTTAGTTAATTAAACCTCTTTCCTTTATAAATTACCCAGTCTTAGGCATGTCCTTATGGCAGCGTGAGAATGGGCTAATACAAGTGCAACCCCAGATTCTTCTCTTCAGTTATTCAGGTAGTGTCTTCTTTTTTGAAAGTCAGTAGTTCTCAAAATGTGGTTTCTGAACCTGCAACATTATCACCACCCAGGAGTGTGTTAGAAATGCAAACTCTCAAGCTCTACCCCAGGTCTTCTGAGTGAGAAATTCTGAAGGTGAGCTGACCAGCACATCTGAGTTTTAGCAACCCCCAGGATTTCTGCTGCATGCTAAAGTTTAAGGACTTCTGCACCCAAACACAATGTTTACAGTCTTCCCCATGTTTGCCCCTGAAGTAATTTTACAAAGACACCTTTCCCCCAAAGAGGAATCTTTGCACCAGCTACTAAGAGAATAAATATATCCCCATCTTACTATATTCCAAATCCGTGGTGGTTCCCCCTTCTCTTATAGTAACCAGAAAACCTGCTAGATAAATTCTAAAAGAGCTGTAACATTTTATTATAATACATTTGCTTCTTGCTTTTCTGACTCTTTCTCTCTGATCAGACACCTTCCTTGTTGCTGACCCTGGAGGTGGAACCAGGGACTTGACCATCCCTTTGACACATCCTGTCTGCTGATTGCTGAGCCACTCTTGAGTGACCTGGCTGGATCATACCTCTGGGTATCTAATAGACAGGGGATTCACAATAGGACAGTTAGGTCTACACATATTAGAGCATTTGAGGATAAGATGTGCATGGAATTGACTAGCAAAAACCAAACATTAAGGTAGTTGGAAGGTTGATATAAATTAAAGGCACTCCCATACACCAACAGGTATCAGTTTAAAGGTTTTGCATTACCTCGGATAAGCAGAAGAGACACTGGAAAGGAAGAAGCATGGCAGCAACCAAAACCCCAACTCCACCCTGCTATGGAAGGTCATGAGTAAATCTTCCCAAGAAGTAAGGAATACTACCAGACCAGGTCATGAATAAATTTTCCTAAGAAGTATGGGATATTCCTTCCACCAGAGACTGCTACTCTTTCCCAAGAATGGAAAGAGATCTAGAACTTCACTGGGCTCAGAACCTCTTGGAAGGACAACTGATTCTTTATGGGATCTGAATTTGCCTTCCTGCTCCTACCTCCCAATCTCTCTTCCATCCTAGAAGTCCTGATTATCTTTGGTCATTGCCATCTGTGCTCATCTCTCCTCTTATGCACTCTCAATCCCCTATTTCTCTATTTTTTATTTTCCTCACCCAGTTTTCTACCATTTCACTCTCTCCTAAACTTTCCTTTCAACTGTGACCTTTGGAAATGTTTTCCAGGCAAACAAACTCCCCCATACACTTCACCTTTTCACTACAAGTTTATTCTACTTCCACAAAACTGGCTTTGCCTTGACTAATCATGTCTCCTGCAGCTCTTTCTAAGAATGCTGCTTTCTTCCACACCCAGATTTTTGAATAACCCAGTCTCACCAGCTGTAGACACAGATGGGACCACATTTTGTGTTTGCTCCTTGTTCCTGCAACCAGCAAACCCTCAGCCCCCAAAGTTTTCCAGTGATGTGTTGTAGCCTCAGAGGGTGGACTCGCACGTACTCTTGGTCTTCTCTCCAAGATTCTAAACAGAGTTCACTGCCTCTGCAAGCCAGTAGAGGCTGGCCCTGATGCTGTCCGCAGATGTTCTATGGGTCCAGCCATACAGTAGTCTTGGGTATTAAATAGTAGTAAGGCCTCTGTCTCCAACCCTGTATCCCTTAGGTTCCAAAGTCCAATAAGGTCCTTCATTATCCAGTCCCTACAGCTTCTACCGAAACCTCCTGGGGTATCGATTTCTTTCATTTTTCTCTACCTATTCCACAAACCCAGGCAACAACATCTTTTCCTCTTTTAGCCCAAAAAAGGTAACAGCATCCATGTACATTAAGAATACAAATGGATGCCATGGATTGGAGCTATTTACAGCCACACACAACCGCATCCACAGCATTACACCCTTAACCTCCCATCTTCTAGAAAGGACTTAGCCGCTTCTACCTTTGAGAAAGGCTCTTAATTTTGGCTTTCAGGACACCACCTCCTTGAACCTTCCTCCTTCCTATCTGGCCCATCTTCTCTTTAGGAGCTCCTTTCCTGGGCCCTAGCCTACATGTTGATGTTCCTCTCTTGAGTCCCATTTTCCTTTTACTCCACACATTTCTCTTGGCCATCATTACTCACTGACCATATGGCTTCAATTACTAGATATGCTGAGATTCCCAGATGCATAACTGTAACCCAGACCTCCTTCTCCCCTTCAGAGCCACATATTTACATGCTCACTGGACATCGCTTCTTGGATGTCTTCCAGGTACCTATCATTAGTATGTGCTAACTCATAGTCTTTATCCACAAACTCTTCACCTATGTTCCCTATTTCAATGAATGGTACCATCACCCTTCTAGTTGTCCCAGACTAGGGGTCTCTTACTTACCTCTACTTCCCTTTCACTACCTACAACCAGTAAATTACAAAGTCCAGAATCAGGTCTTGACCTCTTGGTTCAGGTCAATATGATTTCCAACTGGAATTCCCATCAAACCAGTCTCCTCACCCAGGGTTTTGCTCTCCTCTATGGCAGCGCTTTCTCATCTGTTTTCTCATCATAGCACACAGAAAATGACAATTTTAGTACAGCACACTGGGATAACAACTTGAGGCTACTGGAGGAAGCTTCTAGGTCTGACTTCTGCCTCAGAGTCTAAGAGGTTCATTACCTTGGCTCAAAGCCTACTAGTAAGCTCTTCTCTGATTTTTTTCACCCTTCTGCAGCCAAAGTGGTCTCTCTAAAGCACAGACATTACCAGGTCCCAGACTCCCGCTTTGGCTCTCCACCAGCTAGACCTCTTCGATCAGACCCCACCTCCCTCTCTAGCCTCCTCACCCCCTCGCCTTCCGCTCATGACCCCTTCCCCATGTTCCAGTCACACCAAAACGACTTGCTATTATTACCCACAGAGGCCTGTGAGCTCTTGTCTCTAGACTTCCTCACCCTCCACAGCACCCTGTACCTACCCTGAGGCTGCACTCCCTATCTTCTAACAAACATGGAAATCCACCAAAGGCAGGGGGCTGTGCCCAAAACTGCACCTGGCACAGAGTGAGAATCCAAACACTTTTTGAAGAATGAGTGAATGGATGAGTCAGCTTTTGTGATAAATCACTAAACCAGAAAAGAGAACCTTGGATCCCTGTTCTGCCACTAACCTGCTAAACCACTGTGGATACCTCTGTCTGGGCCTCAGTCTTCTCACCCATCAAATGAGAGGATTCATCTCTGAATTCCCCTTCCTTCTGCAAAGGCCTGTGTACCCCTGGCTCTTTGGATCATAGAAATTCTGCAGTTACACAATTCTTCACTTTTTAAAAAAGACATTTGCTAAAAATGTCTGCATAAAAATGTCTGCATCAGCAGAAATAGGGAAGTAACTAAATGTAAGCAGTATTTTTAAAATAATACTTTAAAAAATTCTGCATTTAGGGAAGGCAGCAAACCTTGAATTCCCCCCTCTCCCCTGCACTTTGCAGGAGGAGGTAAGGCACTTGACTGTGGAAGAGAATGGATTTCAAAGTCCCTGTGCCTCCTCTCTTCCTGCCATGATCCTCTTCTCCTCCTACTTCCACCCTATTCATTTGATTCCAGGAAAGAACAGATGCACTGTTTGTTTCAAGAGTAACTATGAAATAAGGTCTATGTGAAGGAGATGAAGAGGTAGGTAACACAAAGTCTGAGGCAGGCTCTTCAAAAAGTCCTTTCAAGATCGTCCTGATTGGCCAGGCGTGTTGACTCACACCTGTAATCCCAGCACTTTGGGAAGCCAAGACCCATGGATCACCTGAGGTCAGGAGTTCAAGACTAGTCTGGCCAACATGGTGAAACCCTGTCTCCACTAAAAATACAAAAATTAACCCGGTGTGGTGGCAAGTGCCTGTAATCCCAGCTACTTGGGAGACTGAGACAGGAGAATCACTTGAACCTAGGAGGCAGAGGTTGCAGTGAGCCAAGATCGTGCCACTGCACTCCAGCCTCAGCGACAAGAGTAAAACTTCATCAAAAAAAAAAAAAAAAAAAAGATAATCCTGATCTTCCCAGGCCAGTGTCATCAGATAAAAAGCTTTAGTCATCATGAGGACAATGAGTTATATATTAGTGCTACACTTTATACTGGGTAGTAACTCTAAATGAAAATGATGCTAATAAATGATCTAACTCAAGAAGAAAGAGAAATGTCAATCTTCCCATGGGAAAGAGCCTAAGAAACTCAGTCATTGTTAAGGGCCTTTGATCTTGAAATTCTGTTGATGTGTTTAGGATTAAAACCAAGCCTCAAACCAAAGTGATTACTCCTGCTAAGGTTTCTGCCAGGTAGAAATTTTACCTTGCTAATAGCTGCTGAAAGGCCTTGCTAATAGCTGCTCATCATAATAATGTTAGCCATCAAATGCTAACATGGAGTTATTGTGCCCATTGTGGGCAAAATGAAGCCTATGCTGTAGTATTCTTTTTCATGTATATATTTGTTCTTTGGCTTAAGGGAAACTATCATCATAGTAACCACATACACACATATATCTATACATAAGTAGCCCTTCTTATATATAATCTAAATCTAGGGCAGGTGTGTTGGCTCACGCCTGTAATCCCAGCACTTTGGGAGGCCAAGGTGGGTGCACTGCTTGAGCCCAGGAGTTCAAGACCAGCCTGGGCAACATGATGAAACCATGTCTCAACAATAAAGACAAAAAATTAGCTGGGTGCATTGGCATGTGCCTGTAATCCCAACTACCTGGAAGGCTGAGATGGGAGAATCACCTAAGCCTGGGAGGTTGAGGCTGCAGTGAGCCATGATCATGCCACCATACTCCAGTCTGGGTGACAGAGTAAGAACCTATTTCAATAAATGAATAAATAAATAAAATAAAATAATAATAAAATAAAATAAAATAATATGCCTGGTGCAGTGGCTCACGCTATAATCTCTGCACTTTGGGAGACCTACGTAGATGGATCACCTGAGGTCAGGAGTTCGAGACTAGCCTGACCAACATGGTGAAACCCCGTCTCTACTAAAAATACAAAAAATTAGCCGGGCATGGTGGCTGTTATCCCAGCTACTCTGGAGCCTGAGGCAGGAGACTCACTTGAACCCAGGAGGTGGAGGTTGCAGTGAACCAAGATTGTGCCATTGCACTCCAGCCTGGGTAACAAGAACAAAACTTCATCTCAAAATAAATAAATAAATAACCTAAATCTATAGACTAATGACTGTTTGTATTTCTGTAGTCCTTTACATTTGTAGATATATATTTCTTATTGTCATATTTTACCTTCATTCACATTTGCTTCTTTCTAATACACCCAATAGATTAGCATTCTGGCATTGAGATTTGATGGCCTGAGAAATTTTAGAAACATGTCACTTGCTGGGTGTGGTGAGAATGAGGAGCAATAGAGAGAAAAGTAGATGAGAGAGAGGAGTGAAAATTAAAATGAGTCCCTGCTTTGGCAGCTTCTCATTTTGCAATGTGTACCCCTGGAGAGAAAGTGATTTTCTTTTGACTTTAGAGCAAGAGATACTACGATTATCTCAGTCAATGAGTGACTGTAGGCACTGCCTCCCAAAGGTAGCTTCCCACAGGAGGATGGAACCAGAGCTCTGTTTTCTGGCAAGTGGGAAGATCAGTCTTGTGGGTTTCAAGGGTTAAAAATGAAAAGCTGAGCAACCCAAGAGGGACAGGGACAGTTTTGGTCCTCCGGGAATGAATGCCAGAACCAACCATGACACTGAGGTCCCAAGGTAGGGAGCGACCTGCCAGGCACTCACAGAGATGAAGCCCCTGGGCTTGCCCCCTGGGAGTTAACCCCAAGTGAGAGCCTTCCTTCGCTAAGTCTAGCACTAAGGCTGGGAGTATCCAGCCTCGAAGCTTCATTTCAGTCTGATGGCCCACCTGGGCCTTTGAAGTGTTATCTCCCAGCAGACAACAGTAACTGCAGGTGGTCATGGAGGCCCAGCCTTGAAAAATGACCCTGAATGCCAGTGAGACACAGAGGCAGCAATGGCTGTGTGGACTGATTGGACATGATTGCTTTTCTGGCTTGAGGTAGCAGTCAGCTGACCACATCCTTTTAAACAGGGCAAGCCCTGAGCTTTTTGGAAAATTGGGAGGGGAAGACATATATTTTAAAATTCCTTTGGTTTGTGTGAAAGTTCATCTTCAGGTATTTAAAGAGTTCTTTTAAGGTCTCAGGTTCTTCTTGCTGTCACACGGCAAACAACCTATTTGAACAGTCAATATTCTGTGGCAAACCTTGATGTAGAGTTGGAGGTGAAGGTGATATTGGAGATGAAGCAGTCTTAGTTTTTGCATTTTATCACAGGTAAATACCATTCTCTGTTTGTTGATCTTTTACAAGACAAGAAAACTGATGAGAGTTTAGGGATTAAGATGGCAGATAGGAGGCAGGACTAGCTTGCAGTTCCTGCTCAGATGGATAAAGCAGCATGTGGAGACTCACATCATGAACTTTTGCTGCAAGAACTACAGCAGGAACATAACAGGAAAGCTGAGAGAATCCACAGACCCCTGGAAGAAACTGGATCACCGCTGCAGGCTCTTTGAGACGCTGAAAAACTGTGTCAGCTTGCTTTCTCAACAGAGAGGCTCGTGATCTGGGGCAAGTTCTCAGCCCTGATCACCGGCTGCCTGGAAATAGACTTAGTGCTGTTGTGGGGCATGGTTCTTTTTATTTATATTGACGTTCTGTTTCATTTCACAAAGAGTTTAAGCCAAATCACCATTCCTTTTTTTTTTTTTTTTAAAGACAGAGTCTCGCTCTGTTGCCCAGGCTGGACTGCAGTGGCACGATCTCAGCTCACTGTGCAACCTCCATCTCCCGGATTCAAGTGATTCTCCTGCTTCAGCCTCCTGAGTAGCTGGGTCTACAGGCATATGCCACCATGCCGAGCTAATTTTTGTATTTGTAGTAGTGATGGGGTTTCACCATGTTGGCCAGGCTGGTCTCAAACTCCTGACCTCAAGTGATCCGCCCACCTTGGCCTCCCAAAGTGCTGGGATTACAGGTGTGAACCACCATGCCCGGCCCAAACCACCATCCTTAATGCACAATTTAAAAACCAATTCTTGAAAAATCCATAAGGGATGAAAAATTCTGTGAAAACAATTTAAAAAGTTGAACTATCTAGTGACCCATATATTCCCTACCTTCTGATGCTCACCCCCTTTTGTAGTCCCCTCTCCTGAGTGTGAGTGGGACCTGTGACTTGCTTGTAACCAATACATTACGGCAAAGGTGATAGGATGTCACTCCTGTAATCACATTATGTTTATAAAACTTTCCCTTGCCAGCAGTCTTCTTCTCAGTCTCCTGCTGGCTTTGAAGAATACCCACACTGTGAACTGCCTATGGAGGGACCAACATGGCAAGGACCGGCAGAGAGTTTATAGGAGCTGGGAGCCTACAGCTTCAAGGGAATGAAGGCTGCCAGCAATCCGAGTGGACCTCAAAGTGGACACTTGCTCAGTCAAACTTTAAGAATAACATTCAGCCTACACCCTGGTGGCAGCCTGAAGCAGGGACCCTACAGCAGAGAACCCAGCTAAACCATGCCTGGACTCTGCCCCACAAAAACGCTGAGATAAACAGTTGTTGTTTTAAGCTGCTAAAAAATGTTGAAAGTTTCGGCCGGGCACGGTGGCTCACGCCTGTAATCCCAGCACTTTGGGAGGCTGAGGCTGGTGGATCACGAGGTCAGGAGATCGAGACCATCCTGGCTAACTTGGAGAAACTCCGTCTCTACTAAAAACACAACATTAGCCGGGTGTGGTGGTGCATGCCTGTAATCCCAGCTACTTGGGAGGCTGAGGCAGGATAATCGCTTGAACCTGGGAGGTGGAAGTTGTGGTGAGCCGAGTCGTGCCATTGTACTCCAGCCTGGGGAGGAAGAGCAAAACTCTGTCTCAAAAAAAAAAAAAAAACAAATGTTAAAAGTTTCAACTATATGGCAGTATTTTTCAGCAACTCTATATGCAGAATGATTTTCTTCCTCACCCAATTTCCCCAAACATTAAGGCCTCTGCTGTTCAAAAGGGGGCAGGCAGCTTTAAGAAGGGAAGTCAAATGGCAAATAAATAGAAGGTAAGTTTAGCAATAATATTTGAGACATAAAGAAGACAGAACTTGCTAGGAGAGATTTTGTGAGATGACTAACCATGGTCATTGTTGGTAGTCATCTGTACGTTTTTCTTTTCTCCTTTTTCTCTCTGCTTCTCCTTCTCTTCTTTTTCCTTTGCCTCTTTATGTTCCAGAAAATATACTTAGCACTTTGCAGGTATTTACTACTTCATTTAATCCTCCCATGACACAGAACGCATGTATTTTCCTCAGGTAGAGAAACTGAGGTTCAGACTGATTAAGTAGTTGTTCTCATTTAACAAATTAGCTAGGATAAATAATATATGGAGGTAGGATTCAAACTCAGGCCTGCTGAAAACAGAGGCCCATGTTCTTTCCACCACACTGAGGTCTAAGAAGGGAACCAGAGTCCAAGTCTCTGCAAGTACAGAGATTTGGTGGACAATCCATACTTTATTTGAGGATCTCCTACCACCCCCTCCCCATTTTTTTTCTACTACTTATAACACTTTATAAGAATTTTGTCTTCGGTTCAAGTGTGTTGAAACATTGTATATTTTATTTTTTTATTATTATTTTTTGAGACAGAGTCTCGCTCTGTCACCCAGGCTGGAGTGCACCAGCGTGATCTCGGCTCACTGGAACCTCTGCCTCCCAGGTTCAAGTGATGCTCTTTCCTCAGCCTCCTGAATAGCTGCGATTACAGGCGTCTGACACCACACATGGCTAATTTTTTGTATTTTTAGTACAGATGGGGTTTCACCATGTTGGCCAGGCTGGTCTCGAACTCCTAACCTCAAGTAATCCACCCACTGCACCCTCCCAAAGTGCTGGGATTACAGGTGTGAGCCATCACCCCTGGCCAACCCACTGTTCACTTAATTTCTCCCTGTGCTGTTGGTATTCAAGGCTGAAGTCTGAGGCTGATATGAATGCGAATGGAGGTTGGGCTCTCCCACCTTGGGCAATGCTCCCAATGATGTGCCTCTGGCTGGCTGGCTTTCCTCTGACTCCTGCTGGTGGCAGGCCCCTGAGTCTCTGCAGTGTCTTCTCTCTCCAGTCTTTGAGCCTTGGTCTCCACTCAGCCTCTGAGTGCAGGTGAGTCACCTTGCTCTACCTCACTGAGTCTCAGGGCAGATGTGCTGCTACTAATTCAGTGTTGGCAATGCTGGGGAGCTGTGGGTATGTCAGGGAAGCTAAATATGAAGACCTTCTTCTGTTGAACCACGTCACTACATTGAGATGGCAGCTCTCCTGTTGTGTAGGGCAGCCTGAGAGGTGGTGCTTTCCAGGAGCCTGAACAAAGTTGTGCCTATTCCCCCTTCCTATTTCTTTTCTGTTTCTACTTGAAGGATTTAGGAGAGCTGAGGTGGGTGGATCACCTGAGGTCAGGAGTTCAAGACCAGCTCGGCCAACATGGCGAAACTCTGTCTCTACTAAAACCGTAAAAATTAGCTGGGCATGGTAGCAGGCACCTGTAGTCCCAGCTACTCAGGAGGCTGAGGCAGAAGAATCACATGAACCCGGGAGGCAGGGGTTCCAGTAAGCTGAGATTGTAGCACTGCATTCCAGCCTGGGCAACAGGTGAGATTCCATCTCAAAAATAAATAAATAAATAAATAAATATAAAGAAAGAAAGATTTAGGGGAAAGCAGGAAAAATAAAGATTATTTAGAGAAGCCAAGCCAAGAGACTCTATCTTTCCCTAAACAGCCTTTAGGCAAACTGCAAGGGAAGAAAATTTAGGAGCCTTAATAACTATCTTCATAATCAAACCCAAGACACCACAGGCCTTGACAGAGCGATCTAAATAGTAACTGGAAAATAAGAGCTGCAGCTTCAATGAAAGGTCTACGGGAATAAGATGGAACATGAGAGAGGTGAGCAGGTCCTGAGGTGGCACTACCCTTCACATTATCCTTGTGACATTTATGGCAAATTTAGAACAGCAGGAAGGAAGGACTGCAATTGCCAGTAAACAATGATCCTATGCAGACCTTGAGCTCCTCCTCTGACCCTTGCACACTCTTTGGCCTGGACTTAGAGTTGCAGCTGTAATGCCCAATGACAAATTCATCCTTTGTTACAATCAGCTTTAATATGAGATCCACGAGAGGAGGAACTTTGTCTTATTTTATTTACTACTGAATACTCCTAGGGCCTAGGGCCTAGCACAGCACTCGGTAAATAGAAACCTCAAGAAATATTTGTGGCCTGATTAACTGATTATTTTATAAATTGTGTGCTATGTTGAAACTTTTTTATCAGCATGTTCCGTGTTGAAGGCAATAATTCTATAGTGTATTAGCTTACTTACTTTTTTTCCATGTAATAGTTCTCATTATTATTATTATTATTATTATTATTTTTATCAAAGGGCCTTGTTCTGTCACCTAGGCTGGAGTGCAGTGGCACAATGATGGCTCACTTCAGTCTCAACTTCCTGGGCTGAAATGATCCTCCTGCCTTATCCTCTGGAGTAGCCGGGACTACAGGTGTGCACCACCATGCCTGGCCAATTTTTTTTTTTCTTTAATTTTTATTAGAGATGAGGTCTGGCTTACGTTGCCTAGGCTGGTCTTGGACTCCTGGGCTCAAACAATCCTCCCACCAAAGTACCAGGATTACAGGTGACAGCCACTGCACCTGGCCATACATTTTGAGCTATACTTTAGATATATAACAATTTTTTATTACAATGCTAGTTCCATTAGAAGACGCTTTTACAGGATTTTTTAAAAAATTTTTTGTTTTGCATAACCAGAAAACATAATCCCACAATTATGGCAAAAACATATATGGTCATTGCTATAGTTTGGATATTTGACCCTCCAAATCTCATGTTGAAATCTGATCTTTAATGTAACAGGAGGTGTCTGGGTTGTGGGGGTGGATCCCTCCCAGATGGTTTGGTTCCTCCTTGCAGTAATGAATGCGTTCTTGCTCTATTAGTTCCTGCAGAAGTTTCCCTGAGAGCTGATTGTTAAAAGAGAGCCTGGCACCTGTTCCACCTCTCTCTTCTTTCCTCTCCTGCCATATGATCTCCGTGTGGCCAGCTCCCCTCCACCTTCCACTGAGGGAAGCAGGCTGAAGCTTTACCAGAAGCAGATGCTGGTGCCAGGCTCTTGTACAGTGTGCAGAACTGTAAGCCAAATAAATCTCTTTTCTTATAAATTATTCAGCCTCAGGTGTTCCTTGATAGTAATGCAAACTGACTAAGACGGCCACATTGCAAATATCCAGTAAGGCTTTAATTTGAGAACAAAGTCACTAATCTTGGATTAGTACACTATTACATCATTTTGATGCCATTCAATTTATCAAGTATTCATAAAGTATCAATTGTGATAATGAAATATTTGACATTGATAAGATATGAACCCAGTCCTCTCTTCCTGGGATGCCAGGAAGCTGCCCATATCCTTAGGAAATCGCTAAGTAACAACACAGTGAATATATGACTAATATGCTCAAATGAGTGATATTAATGGTAAATGCTCTGGGAACATGAAAGACAAAGGTGAGGTCATATGAACTATAAGAGACAAGGGAGGCTTCAGGGAGAAGTGGAGATAGCCCTGCCCAGAACCCCTTCTTAGAGGGCCCTGCTCTGGCCCTTCTCTGGCCACAGTCCAACACCAGAGTGAGGAGTCCATCAGGAAATGCCCACCAGAGCCTGCACCCACCCCCTCTCTTCTAGACCACACTCTGTGTACTGGGACCCCCAGAATTCTGGCCAAACACGCTGAGTCCACTTCTAAGGCCTGTATATGGCCTCTTATGCTGGCATCCACAGCAGGCGAAGGAATGAGTAAAAGGTAGAAAAGCAACTAGGTAGGCCAAGGGCCTGAGGCAGAGGGCCAAGGGCTGGCTCTTCCTGCCCCACTACATTTAGGCACAGAACAATAATTCAGAATTAGAACTTCCCCTTCCAGATTATTTATGAAGTATATTGGTCAATGGAGGAAGACAGAGCACATCTTCTCTTTCAAGTTTTTAGGTTAATTTGTATGATTAAAATATTTAGATATAAGTAACATTGAGCCTTATTTGTACTTTTGCCCCATACTCAACAAATGTTATGAACAGATCTGATCCGAAAGAATGAGAAAAAGGAAGGACTGGTATGGAATGAGAACAGAATAGCTAGTAGAAATGCTCTGAACTCCGTTCAAGTGTCAAAAGTGAATCTCTCACAGTTCTTGGGATGATGGATAGTAGATGAAATATTGTTTTTGATGCAAAAGAGAAGAAAAGCCCTTACCTGAACTTGTGCATGTATGATTTTGCAAGCTAACAGACTTCCTTTCAATAAATTCCTTTGCAGCTTAAATCAGAGTATATTTTTTAAAAAATATTTTTTAGTTTTGAAAATTGAGATCGTCTCACCCCTGTCGCCAAGGCTAGAGTGCAGTGGCATAATCACTGCTCACTGCAGCCTTGACTTCCCTGGCTCAGGTGATTCTTCCACCTTAGCCTCCCGAGTAACTGGAATTACAGGCACCTGCCACCATGCCTGGCAAATTTTTTGTACAGACAGGGTTTATCCATGTTGCCCAGGCTGATCTTGAACTCCTGGGCTCAAGCGATCCGCCTGCCTTGGCCTCCTAAAGTGCTGGGATTACAGGTGTGAGCCACTGTGCCTGGCCCAAAGTCTATTTCTCAATTGCAATTAAGACAGACATCACAAGCACACAAGAAAGGCCAGGTATAATAGAAGTGTTCTATAATAACAAACTAAAAAACAATACAATTGAGATCAAGCAAAACGTCTAACAGGAGAATAAGAGGTAATTCAGATAATGGTCAATTCAGATAATGAAATACTATGTAACCTTAAAAACCATGTTGAAAAAGACCATTTTGTGACTTGGGAAATTGTTCACGATATTAGTAAAAAGAACGGTATACAAAATTGTACATAGTATAAATAATGTCAAGTTTGTTTTTAAAAATACACCATATGCATACTGAAAAGGCTAAAAATAAATATACTATAATGGTAACAGTAATTGGTGGATTATAGACTTTTTTATTTCTCTATATTTCCAAATTATATACAATGAATATATATTACTGTTGTAATCAGAAGACCAAAAACTGTTATAAACACAAACACACACATCTGAGGGACAAAGATCTGAGTGAAGAAAAAAGCAGAACTAAGAGATATCTCCAGAGGATTCCAGTCCAGTATGGTGATGGAACATTTGTGCTTTCTCTATTCTCTCAGGAGAACCTGATGAAATAAATATAATTACATAGAAGAGCAAAAAGGAATAAACGCTTACTTACCAGTGAGGGCTGAACCATTAGATGAGACGTATCAAATGACTTCAGGAAGATGAGAAGATTGGAGCATGTGGATAGGTTAATCCGAGTGGAGGAAGCCCATAACACAAGTCTAAGTAAGGAAGAGGCTAAAGTGGAGGTGAGAGCTTAGCTTAGTGGTGGAAAGCTGAAGAGGCTCTAGGCCAGAGTGGGGCTGCTATGCAGAGACAAGAAAGGGGTCTTGGGCTGGGCACAGTAGCTCATGCCTGTAATCCCAGCACTTTGGGAGGCCGAAGTGGGAGGATCTCGAGGTCAGGAGTTTCAGACCAGCCTGACCAACATGGTGAAACCCCCTTTCTACTAAAAACACAAAAATTAGCTCGACGTGGCTCAACATAGTACACTGAAAGTTAACATCTGGCCTCTTCAACTCCTCTCCCTTCTCACATGTGCCTTACTGTAAAACAAACCATATTTATCCTGAGGGCAAAAAAGCAAAAGGAAAAAGAAACAAGTGGGCTCGTACCAAAATAAAATGGTCTGGTTAGGGGAAACTAGGCTTCCTCCCTCTTTATTCTGACATTTTGAAGCTTCCAGTCTGATGCTCAGCATCAGGTCTACACACTTTAAAGCAAAGTCTGCAGTTAACATGCACTGGCCAAGCATGCAGAATTCCCTGTTTTCCTAGTCTAAGGGGAGGTCTCTTGGGTAAAGAAACTGACAATCCAACAACAGAGAAAGCTCGCACTAGCTACCTGGAATAATCAATCTGGTCCTCCTCCAAAAGTGCTGGGATTACAGGTGTGAACCACCATGTCTGGCCAAAAATGCTTTTGTATTATCTTTTTCTTACCATGGTCCTGTAGTGCTTTATTTAAAGCAAAGTCAAAATAAAATACACTGTGATTACAAAACTACAGAAATAAAACATATTAACATGACTCCTAAAATATGCTATCTTATATGAAAATACATTTTACCTGTTTTCAATCCCCAATTAGATCCTTGAAAATTACAGGCCCAATACAAAAATTTCTGTCTTGAGACAAATTTCAAAATACTCTTCTTTTATAGAGACTTTAACACTGCCACCTTGTGGCAGCAAAAAGCACTCTTATTTATGTAAAAAGTTATGTGTTTTATTATTCATATGGTTCAAAATTCAGTTTTAAAACATCATGTGATAAAACTCTCCCTCCAACCCTGTCCTTTCCATAGAGAATACAATGTTAATAATTTTTGTGTATCTTCTTCCAGGGATGTTTTAAGCACATTCAAACAAAAATGTATTTTTAATACAAACGCTAAAATACTACATTGCTATATATTTTGCTTTTTCAGTCTTTTAATGGTATTTTGGAGGTTTTTCTGTATCAAGACATAAAAAGTCTTCCTTATTTTAAAAATAGGTGTAAAATTGTTCACTATATTGATGTTGGTTGATTTAACCAGCACATAATGATGGTTAGTTACAGGTTTTTTTTGTTTTTGTTTTTGTTTTTTTGAAACAGATTCTTGCTCTGTTGCCCAGGCTGGAGTGCAGTGGCATGATCTTGGCTCACTGGTTCAAGCTGTTCTCGTGCCTCAGCCTCCCCAGTAGCTGGGATTACAGGGACACACCACCACGCCTGGCTAATTTTTGTGTTTTTAGTAAAGACCGGGTTTCACCATGTTGACCAGGCTTGTCTAGAGCTCCTGGCCTTAACTGATCCAACCACCTTGGCCCCCTAAAGTTCTGAGACAACAAGTGTGAGCCACTGTGCCCAGCCAGTCTAGTCTTTTCATTTTCCAAATGATGCTGCAATAAATTTGTGTGTCATTTCACACATTTTAGGAAGAGTACATATATTTATAATTTTGATAGATTTTATCAAATTTACCTCTCCTGAGTTTGTACCAATTTGCACTCCAAACAGGAAGACATGAGGGTACTGTTGTCTTATGTCAATGACATTTTGTTATCCAGACTCTTGATCTTTAGCAATTTCATTAGAACAAAAATGGTTTCTTGCAGTTTTAATGTGAATTTCATTTACTATAGGGGAGGCTGAGTAAATTTTCATATGTTTAAGACCCTCTATTAGTTTGCTAGGGCTGCTGAAGCAAAGTACCACAAACTGGGTATGGCTTTAAATAACATAAATACATTGTCACAGTCTGGAGGCTGGAAGTCTGGGACCGAGGTATTGCAGGTTTGTTCCAAGGGGTGTGAGGAAGGATCTGTTCCATGCCTCTGCCCTATCTTACAATAGGTTGCTGGTAGTTCCTGGTATTCTTTGGCTTGTAGAAGCGTCACTCTGATTACTGCCTTCATCTTCATGTGGCCTTCTCCCTGTGTGTGTGTCTTCAGATTTTCCTTTTATATTTATTTTTACACCTTTCTTTAAGGAGACCAGTCAAATCGGATTAGGGCCCCCCCTACTGACTTCATTTTAACTAGATTACCTCTCCAAAGACCCTATTTCCAAATAAGGTCACATTCTGAGGCACTGGGGGCTAGGATTTAGACATAGGAATTTTAGGGGAATACAATTCAACCCATAACAGAGCCAATTATATTTTCTTACATTTTCTGTTGACATAATTTATCTAATGAACCTTTTAAAATTGGCTGGGAATGGTGGCTCACGCCTGTAATCCCAGCACTTTGGGAGGCTGAGGTGGGAGAATTGCTTGAGCTCAGGAGTTTGAGACCAGCCTGGGCAATATGGTGAAACCCCATCTCTACATAAAATACAAACATTAGTCAGGCATGGTGGCTCCTGCCTGTGGTCCCAGCTGCTCGGGAGGCTGAGGCTGGAACATCACTTGAGCCCATAAGTGGAGGTTGCAGTGAGCCGAGATTCTGCTACTGCACTCCAGCCTGGGTGACAGAGCAAGACTCTATCTCAAAAAACAAAACTAAATAAATAAAATAAAATTGATGTGTAGGACCTTTTCACGTTAGAAAAATTAGGCCTTTGTCTAGGATGATTAGAAATATTTTCTCAATTGCTTCACTTTGCTTATGGTTTTCCTGCACAGAAATTATTTTTTACATAAATAAATTTGATCCATTTCTTGTTTATGACTTCTCAGTTTTTGTATGTAGCCAGAAATATCTTCCCCATGTTGCAGTTGTATAATAATTCTTGCAGGGCTTTCCACTAGTACTTTTATAGTATTAGTGTTTGCTTTTATTCATTTGGATTTTTTTTTTTTTTCTGGTAGGATATGTGATGTATACAGCCAATTTTCTTTCTGGGTGTCTATTCAGTTTTCCATTAATATTTATTGAATATTCATATCTCCCCAGTTATTTGACATGCTACCTTTAATACATGGTATGTTCCTATCCTGGGTCTAATCCGGATTTTTCAAAAATTTGGCTCTAGTGAACTGCTGATTAATGAGCCAGTTCTATGCTATTTTAATTACTGAGAATGTATATTTTAAAATTTGACAAAGCTAGTCCCCCTTTTCAGAATGTTCATGAATTTTTTTTTTCTTTTAAAAGATCAGCTTAGGATAACTGACATCTTATGTCTTTTTATTTAAGAAAATCATGTAACTTTTGATTCAAATCTCCATTTGTGTTCAACAGTAGCATTTAAAAAACTAAGCTGGGTGTGGTGGTTCATGCCTGTAATTCCAGCACTTTGTTGGAGGATTGCTTTAGCCCAGGAATTTGAGACCAGCCTGGGCAACATAGCAAGACCCTGTCTCTACAAAAAATTTAAAAAAATAGCTGAGTGTGGTGGCACACATCTGTAGCACCAGCTACTTGGGAGGCTGAGATGGGAGGATCACTTGAGCCCAGGAGGTCGAGGCTGCGATGAGCCGTTATCACACCACTGCACTCCAGCCTGGGTGACAGAGTGAGACCCTGTCTAAAAAAAAAAAAAAAAAAAATTAAAGCCAGGTGGGGTGGCTGGTGCTTGTAATCCCAGCACTTTGGGAGACAGAGTGAGACCTCATCTCTAAAATATATATATATATAGTAAATATTACCCATCTTATACAGTTCTATGAATTTTGAAAAATGAATATGTAACTACTACCACAATCAAAATATAGGATTTGTTCATCACCCACAAAATTCCCCTTGGGCCTTTTTATAGGCAATCTCTCCCCTTCCTAGTACATGGTAACCACTGATAGAATGTTCTATCCTTATAGTTTTCCCTGTTCCAGACTGTCATATAAATGGAATCATACAGTATGAAGTCTTTGAATTTGAGTTCTTTCATTAGCATAATGCACTTGAAATTTATCCATGTTATGTGTATCAGTTTTTTATTTACAAGTAATAATCCATTACATGGATGTACCAGTTTATGCATTCACCAACTAAAGGAATTCTGAGTGAGTTGTTTCCAGTTTGAGATTATGAATAATGCAGCTATAAACATTCACATACAGATTTTGTGCAGACAAAGTTTTTACTCCACTTGAGTAAATACCTAGGAGTGGGGTTGCTACTTGTAGAGCAAATTGCATGCTTAACTAAGAAACTGCAAAACTGTTTTCCAAAGAGAATGGACCATTGTGCACACCCATCAGGAATGTATGAGAGTTGCAGGTGCTTTGTATCTTTGTCAGCACTTGGTGTTGTCAGTTTTTAAAATTTTAGCAATCTAATATAGGTGTGTAATGGTATCTTGTAGTTTTTGTCTCATGATTAATGATGTTAAACATCTTTTCATATGTTTATTTACCATCCACATATCTTTTGTGAAGTGTCTGTGCAAATTTTTGCTCATTTAAAATTAGGCTGTTTTCTTAACTGAGTTTTAAGATTTTGTATATTGAGATTAAGTTGGTTTCTTGCAGGTTTAAAGTTTTCTTAATCAGGCGCTTTTTTCCTTACTATGTTGCTCATGCTAGTCTCAAACTCCTGGCCTCAAGCGATCCTCCTGCCTTGGCTTCCCTGGGATTACAGACATCAGCTTCCTCACACAATTTCTTACAAAGTTTATTCCTTGGATGAAATTCCTACTGTAAATACATTTTCTTTCTTTTTTTTTTTTTTGAGATGGAGTCTCACTCTGTTGCCCAGCTTGGAGTGCAGTGGCGAGATCTTGGCTCACTGCAACCTCCGCCTCCTGGGTTCAAGCAATTCCCTGCCTCAGCCTCCTGAGTAGCTGGAATTACAGGTGCCCGCTACCATGCCAGGCTACTTTTTGTATTTTTAGTAGAGACAGGGTTTCACCATCTTGGCCAGGCTGGTCTGGAAATCCTGACCTCGTGATCCACTCACCTTGGCCTCCCAAAGTGCTGAGATTACAGGCGTGAGCCACCGGGTCCATCCGTAAATATCTTTTCAATTCTTCTATACAACACACACATGCATACATTGCTGTGAAAGTGGCTTGTTGTGGAAGCATCTGCCATTGAATCAGCGTGGCCTAAAAGCATAGTAGGAGCTGGTCCCTGAGTACCACTGGGCTCCAACGGTCAATAGTAAAAATGGACAATGGGAACTTGAAAGTGTTTTCCTGCCACAATATAGTCTGTGTGTCACCCTAGTGCTCTCTTTTGACAAAGCTTAACACTGTGCCAGCTGGTAAAGGAAAAATACTTAAACAGTTCAGCTCCAGTGTCAAAAAATAGGGCAAAGAAGAGTGGATTTGGAGCTGGTGGGGCAATAAACTGAAAATAAACACACCGCTCTCCATATTTTTTGTAATCCCCTTTTCTATTTCAGCTATTTCAACCCCTATTCAGGACCCCCATCTCATGCCCAATTGCTCTAAAAGCTTCCTAATCCATCTTCCTGCCTCTATTCTTATAGTATCTCCCCACAATCCATCTTCAACAAAGATGACAGTGATTTCTTTAAGAGTTCAATTTTGACGATATTCTCATACTTAAAATTCCTAAGTCCCTCCTTCCTAAACGAAGCGTATTACGTGTTGCTAGGTCTGCCACCTTCCCACCACTACCTGCTGTGAATTTTGAGACTAAAAATGATGCCAGCTTTCCCTTCCCTGATATTGCTCACAGAAGAATGCTCTTGTCTCCACTTCATTTTGTTAAGTCCTGAGCCACTCAGGAGGTCCTATCTCCCCCAAGTCTGGGCTAAGTATCCATCCTCTTTCTCCCCACAAATCCATTTATTTAATCATCTAAAGAATATTTGTGTTCTATGTTCCAAGCAATGTGCTATATAGTTCCTGTTATAATCTAATAATGTATGAATTTTCATTGTGAACTTCAATGTGCTCTAAAGAAAGGGAATGGAATTCTGAAATTGTATTAAATGAGGAAGAGCTGAAAAGCCAGTGCAGTTGAAACACAGAGCAGAGTGGTATGTGTGAGAAGTAGCTAGAGAAGTAGGCAGGGGCCAGAAAATGGAAGACCATATCCATGTTAATGATTTTTACTTAAATCAAGGATATGTGAACACAAGTTACTTGTATTAAGGAACTGTTAATTTTTAAGAGGGTTGATGATAGTACTGTAGTTACTCTGAAAAAAAATTTTTTTTAGAGATACATAATGTTTGGGATTTGCTTCAAAATAATCCTAGGGAGACATGAAAGGTGAGTGGGCTGATGATGAAACAAGCTGGACCATGTGTTGATGATTATGGAAACTGGGGATGTATACAGGGTGATTATTTTATTCTAATTTCGCACGTGCTTGCAATTTCCAATAATTTAATCAGGAGAAAAATAGATGGGTTTCATTTTAAGAAACGTGAAAAGATATGAACAGTAAGAATGATCTGAACACTCAGATTTGATTTCAGAAAGATCATGCTGTCTTCACTGCAGACATCAGAGGAAGAGGGTCAGAGTGGCTGTGAGAGACCATCTTAACAGACTTACAATGGTTCAAGAAAAGAGACGATGGTCAAAGGAGGTAGAAATGGAAATAAGTGAAGGAATGCAAGAACCATTTTGGAGAACTTTAGGGTGAGGGCAGGTGACATTCACTCGGGGAACAATGCAAGAGGATCATGTTTGGCAGTGGAAGAGAAAGACATGAGCTTAATATTGGATGAGAGTTGTGGTTGTCTTTCAGATAAGTGAACATTTCAAGGAGGTAATATGGAGATTTCAGAGAAAGCCAGTACTCAATTAGGGATCAGTAGTATGTCACAGATGATCATTGAAGTGTGGTCATCATAGAACACAAACGAGTTTGAGAAGAGAAACTTGGTTGAGGCTTGAAAAACTCTTAACATTTAATGACCAGGGAAAAAGATGTGCTAGAAAGGAGATAAAATTGCTGGGCATAGGGAGGTGGCAGTGATGAGAGGAAAAACAATGCGGTGTTGTGAAAATCTAGAAGGGAGTCATGAAGTGCCTAGTGTTTGAGTCAAGACGAAGACAAAAACTGCTCATTTAATTAAGTAACATATAGGCTGGTGATTTTTCAAGGGCTTTACGGAGTGATGGGAGCAAATCAAAGACGGGAATGGGTTGAGAAGCGAATGGAATGTGAGCAACTGGAGAGAATAAGCAAATTTACATGAACTTTGGCTGTGATAGTAAGGAGAGGATGTAGTAGCTGGGTGCTGAGATTTAAGATAAAAGTTTCAGCATGTTTACATGTTAGTGGGTACAATCACATTCAAGGGGCATAGCTGAATATAAAGGGGAGAAAAATCATAATTCACGGTGTGAGATTTCTAAGTAGCAGGAGATAGGATTCAAGACAGTAAGACTGCCTTGGTTATGAGGAAAGCTTCTCTAATGGAACAATGAGGAGTAAAGGAGTGATATCTAAATGGGTTTCTAAGCTGGAAGTGAACTAATGGAGTTCCTTTCATATAGTTTCTCTTTGCCACTGCCCCATACTGAAATAGGAAAGGTCATCTACTAAGAGTGAGAGGGAACCAAGGAGTTACAGGCTTGAAAAAACTGATGTCTAAATAGTTGAAGAAAGTTTGAATTTGGAGGTAATGAGTTTAGAGATACCAAGTCTAAATTTGTGTGTGCTCCATCAAATGCTCTGATGCAGTACCAAAGCAGCAGTTTGCCTAATGTATCATGTACATCTATCATTGCTTTTATCATGCTTTCATTTGCCATTTATCTATCACTGCTTTTTATTTGCCTATTTATGACTGTGTCTCTCCCAGCAAACTAAATTGAGAGCGCTTGCTACATTTAATTGGTTTGGTATCCCTAGCTCCTGGTTTACTGCCTAACCCAATGTAGGTTCTCAGATATTTGACAAAGGTAGAAATGAATAAAGCTTCTGCCTTTACTTGCAACAAACTTTAAAGGGAATTTCCCCTGGATGCTGTAAATGAGTGCTTATTATCTACCTATAATTATTGTGTATGCTTTACATGAATTAACTCACTTAAGCCATACGAGTAGGTACTATTACTATTTTACATTTTTTCAGATGAAGAAACTGAAGCACATAGGGATAAAATAATTTCACATACATAAATAAACCAAAGCATTCTAATAATTTCATACTATAGCTGACTGCCCAAAACAGCAATCACTTAACTTTGTGGTTTGGATACTTTCTTTGTAAAAAATCTTATTATAATAGTTATTTCAATAAATCACCCATACAGTATTTCCAAAAAATAAACTGTATCAATAGTGTTAGACAATATTAGGTTACCTCTGCTTCATAGTATATAAAACTGGTATTTGAAAACCACGAGGATCCATTTCAACATCCTTATGGATGTCAGATATCCAGACCAGACGCTGGGTAAAATATCAAAAGTGAGGAAAAGGAAATAAGGAAATGGGCATTCATCTGGCAAGCTATGAAGTACCTTCCCTTTCTATTGAAGGCTTTCTAAAACTCAGATGCAATGAGACAAATTTAAAAACTGTACATTGAAGGTTTTTAGAGGTAGTCACTACAATCAGTTCATCTGAGAAGTTGCACCATTATCACAAGCGTTTATTGAGTACCCATAGAACTCATGGTACCTTCACGGTGTTTACAGAACTTTGTTTATATGCCGACCTTGCCCTTAAGGAGCTTACAATCTAGTGGAAAGAAAGACGGAGTAACTCAGATGTGATAGAGCAATGAGTGAACAGATACTACAGACTGAAAAATTACCATAAATATAAAACACATACTGAAAAATGAGGGTTAATGGGGATGGCAAGGATGATAGGTAGTCCTGGATATACTCCTGACTTCTTGAAGGAGATAAGTATCTAGAATATTCAAGGACGTAAAGTGCAGTTGAGAAAGCCAGGATGCAAACACTTCCTAACTGCTGCCTCTTTTCTTGCTCCCTGCAGTTGAGAACTGCAGAAGAAAATGGGGATAGAGATAATGGGTAAAAACTTTTTAGTATTCTTTTAGCACTTCTCATTCTGAGTTAGACTGGAACAAAGTCACCATTTAGGTAACTTAGTTATCCTAGATCATCCTAAACTGGTTAAAAGGAAAAAGATTTTAAAAACTAGCTTGTCTATATGAATTCTATGTACATATATAATTTAATCTTAACTAAAAGGTTAGGATGACTAGGACTGCCACTATGCTGAAGACCACTGAACTGAATATAACACTGACATGGCAGAAGTGCCAGTTTTAACAATGATACACGTTGTGTACTGCATTGGGGGCTTACTAGATGTGTGGCAGAATATACCCATTTATGAAGGCAGCACATCAGCAAGTAAAAACCTAAGTGGAGGTAGGAAATACCTAGAACACACGATGTTTTATGCAGCTGAACAGGACAACCCTGAAAAGACAAGAAATACGGTAATACCATAGTGACTAAGGTTGTCTTGACTCCCCCCCAACCACAATTATGAATCAAAACATGGAATCTTTTTTTTTTTTTTTAAAGGTAAATACCCTCTTTAGCTGAGTCCAAGACTTTGGATATTACATTACTGTACCTAAAAAAGGGTAAAATGGTGGCGAGGCGTGGTGGCTCACGCCTGCAATCCCAGCACTTTGGGAAGCCAAGGCGGGTGGATCATCTGAGGTCAGGAGATGAGACCAGCCTGGCCAGCATGGTGAAACCCCGTCTCTACTAAAAATACAAAAATTAACCGGGCGTGGTGGCGCATGCTTGTGGTCCCAGCTACCCAGGAGGCTGAAGCAGGAGAATCGCTTGAACGTAGGAGGTGGAGGTTGCAGTGAGCCAAGATGGCACCACTGCATTCCAGCCTCGGCAACAAGAAAAAGTAAAATGGTAACTACACACAAAGGATGGGGGAAAGGTGGCTCACAGGGCTCAAATATCAGAGAATGGAGAGGACAGGACAATGAGGGAATTATCTGGAAGGTAGGTAACTGGATTGAGAACCACAAAAAGTATGTAGATTTAAGCAGATTACAAGACATTTTAAACAGCTGTTTCAAAGTAAGAGTAAAAACAGGCTGGAGAAAATCTTGGTAAAATTAGAGTAACATAGTCTAGGATAGCAATCCATCAGTTATAGAGATCACAGGTAAGATATAGTCAGCGAAATTAGGATTCATGCTTGAAGAGTAATAGAAAAACCTAAGTGAAACAGGTTATTAAAATTTTCTTTATAAAGGATAAAACTGGAAGAGCTGATAGTCTGGAAAGGTGAAGTAATCTAGAGTAGGCAGCATACTTAGAGCTACAAAAGGTATAAAATTTGTGGAGAAGGCAAAAATTGGGGCAGAAAATATAAATGACAAGTACTGCAGTCCTCTGGTGGGAGGTAGATCAGAAAGAATCTGTAGGACCATTTACTGTTCTTCACAGTCAGCTGCTCTTACACCCAGAGCAGTAGCTGTCAATTTATTGAAAACACACTTGACTTGGACATCCTGAGTGAAACTGCCATCACCTAAAGGGCCTGGATTTAGAAGGAATTTTCAAGATTATTGTAACTTCCGGGTTAAGTGTTTAGGGAAAAAAAATTTTAAATCTACTTTTCTTATACATGATTGGTGTGCTTAGTTTTTATCAATTTGACACTACAGTCCAGATTTGCTTCTGATCACATTGGAATATAGGTTTTACCAATGTTCATTATTTTTCAACTTCCTTTATTAAGACTGGTCGGGCACAGTGGCTCACGCCTGTAATCCCAGCACTTTGGGAAGCCGAGGTGGACACATCATTTGTGGTCAGGAGTTTGAGACCGGTCTGGCCAAAATGGTGAAACCCCGTTTCTACTAAAAATACAAAAATTAGCCAGGTGTGGTAGCGTACTCCTGTAATCCCAGCTACTCAGGAGGCTGAGGCAGAACTGCTTGAACCCTGGAGACAGAGGTTGCAGTGGCCTGAGATTGCGCCACTACACTCCAGCCTGGACCACAAAGCGAGACTCTGTCTCAAAAAAAACAAACAAAAGACTGCACTAACGCCATCAACGTGCATATTGATTCGAAAGCATCTTGCAGCAATTTTTAAAAGTTACTGTACATATATATTTAAAAGCATACACTTTATTAGTGTGCTTATTAAGACGTTTAGGGAAAACTTTAAGTGTTCAAAATGTCGTTTGTTAGGCATCAATTTGTTAGTGTTTGGGAGTATTGCATTGGATGTCTGGGCAAAATTTTTTCCCCTCATAATATTAAATTACTGGCTGACAGTTAATGAATTTTGCCAATGAGTAAAATAATCAAGAAGTTACGAAAATAAGATACTCAGCTATCTTGGCCTTCAAAACAGTCTATGGTGGATTCTAACTGAAATTTTATATATAAATGGTAAATAATCCACCAAACCCAAGGAGTTAACAATTAAAGTTGGCCTATTTATAGTTCACTTTAATAGCTACAATGGAAGATTCAATTTTGGAAACCCAAAAAGGTCAACTAATTTCAAAACTTCGGCAAGCTTCTATAACAATGTTACCCATTCCTTAGTAAACAAAAAAAGATCCAAAAAGCTATATTCACATTTTTTGCATTGGTTCACAAATTTAAATGAATTTAAATTACTTTTGGAATAGTAATTAGCAGCACTGGGCAGTACGGGAGTTGAGATGTGGGCCTTATTTGGCCCTTAGTAGCTGTGTGAGCTTGGGCAAATCACCTCAACAACTCTATCATCTAAAGGGGAGGGTTGGGACAGACTGTAATTCATGGACTCTTATGAATCCCCTAAAACTGTATGAAAAACTACCATGTATATACACTTTTTGGGGAAGCTGGTCCAGTTTTCATTAGGTTCTCAGAGGCAACCTTGATCCCCAAATAAGCTTGCTATACTAATCTTGCTATGATAACTACATTAGGTTATCACTTCTAAATTGTTCCAGTTCTAAATAGTTATTTCCTTGTCATAGGAAGAACTCTAAGATGGCTCCCAAGATTCGCTGGTATACATACTCCACATAATCCCCTCCCTTGACTGTGAACAGGATCTTTGAGTATGATGGATATCACCCCTGTGATTGGACTACAATGCAGGGCAAAGGTGAAGGGATTTTGCAGGTGTAATGAAGGTACTTCATCAGTTTGGCTTTGGGTTAATCAAAAGGGAGATCATCCTGGTGGGTAGGTGGCCTGATCTAATTAGGTGAGACCTTTAAAAGAGCGCTTAAGGCCCTCCCTGAGATCAGAGGTTCTCTTGCTGGCCTTGAAGAAGTTGCCACGATTTCTTCAGTTGCTAGGCAATGGATTTTGCCATATATGCACAGAAGAGCACCCCCTAGCTTCAGATAAGACTGCAGCTCTGGCTGACACCTTTAGTGCAGCATTGTGAGATCCTGAGCAGAAAACCATAACTAGACTCTTGATCCACAGAAATTGTGAAATAACGTATGTTGTGTTTTAAGACACTAAGTTTATGGTAATTATACCAAAATTACACAGCAATTATTCTCTAAAGCCAAAATTTAGCTTAATCTTTGTAACTTTTTCCTTGACGAAACTGAGGCAATGGAGAATCCAAAAAGGGTGCCCCATAAATTAATGTTACAATAAACCCAGTCATTTTACAGTGCAGTTATACCTTTAAAGAAACAAAAAACTCCTCACCCTATGAAGTGCTGCTGAGGTGAGCCTAAATGATACACTCCCTTTCCCCCAAATTATTCCAGATCCATTTTTAATGATTAATAGATAGCTCTAATTATAGAAATGCTCCAGGTTTGGTCCAGAGCAATGTGGAAAGTATTATTTCCACCATAACACATAATTACCAAAGTCTTTGAAAATTACAAAGGAAATATATTCAAAGATAGATTTTAGACTAGGGTGTCTCACACACCTGTAATATAATATTCTTATTTTTATAGCACTTGAGGTGGTCTCAATGCTCAAAAAGACAGTTTCAGACATGAAATGTTAAGAACATGTAGCTTATTAGGCATATTATTCTATGCCCCCATCCCCATCAGAAATAAGCCTGTGTTAAAAATGATCAATTTCCTATATCATTGGAGAATTAAAAAAAAAAGTGTTTAACTCAGGTAACCGTGGTGAACTGTCAACTGTACTGAAACAATTTCAGAGACAGAAAAGCCCTTCCTAGAATTTCTACTAGAAAATCAATGTTCTATATGAGGCTATAGATGGAAATAAAATATTTAAACGATAAGGTAGTCCTTATACCCAGAGATATTAATATCACCCTTACCTATTTTCCATATCACTATTCTATACAATAATTTGTATATAAAATTTGTATACAAGCTTACTGGCTTACTATGAATCCAATATTTTTTACTAAAAAACACAAATTATGTAAAGTATTGCTGTGTTCACCTTCCAATTACTGAAACCTTCTGTACTATGCTTTGTATACAATCCATCGTTTGGAGCTGTATGTTGAAGATACAGCAATACTCAAAATACAGTTCAAGTTGTCTCAGTCTGTTTTACTGTAGAACGAACGAAAGTTAAAACCTTGGTTTGGATGGGGAGAAAACAGAAGCACAGATGGTGTCAACTGGACAAATTCAATGGGCTAAAATATTACTATGTCCATATGGAAATGACAGAACCGAAGAAATTTCTTGTTATGCTGGTTCTAGGTAAAAAGACAAGAAGCTAATGTAAGCCATTGAATTATACTCTAACTTTACAAAAAAAAAAAATCCACACATCACACACACACACCCCATGTAAAACATTGCTTTAAGTTTTAATGTTTATTTCCCCAAGACAGCCTAGCCTGCACTCTACTTGGATAAATTTTACAAGCTAGTTTTCTGCTGCTTCTAGTTTTAAACTTTAACCATGTTTCTGATGACAAGGAATGCTGCAAAAATACTCTAGTTCAACAAAGAGTTATGATCACAAAATAATTTTTATCCATTCTACAGTGTTTCAGAATTACCAGTTGATTTTTAAACACAAAGTAGATATAGATGCTAATGGTGGCTAATCTGGTATGTTTCTTATAGCAAACTGTTGTTCATGCAACACTTGTGCTCAAAGGGGAAGGCACAGGATTTCCTACAATGAGCCACCTTATAAAGAGTTCTTTTTGTACAAATTAATTTATGTCACATTTAATTTAGTGTGCATAACCTCAAAACTGAGGTATTATTCCAATTTATAAAAACCACTTGCATAACTTTTATGCAAGTTTTAAAAATACAAAGTTTTCTCCCTAAAGTGGCTCAAAATAGATTGTTCATGGCTGCCTACATCTAAGATAAAAAGATTCTAAAACAATTGAACAGATTAGGCATATTATTAAAGGTGTTCAAACCATTACTTGATTTGTACATCTACTCAAACCTCTTCATCGGTCTTTATTCAGCAGTACATATGCACCAAATTCCATTTTAGAAGTTTCCATATCATTTTCATAGAAAACAAGGTTTGAAAACAAGTAACATTTAAACACAGCACGGTATTCTACCACAACTGAAACTTTTTTCTTCTTCTTCTTTACAGGACTCAACAAAATCTAAAAATGAACTATGCTGTAGATTTACCTCATGCAAAGATCTTTATGTTATCTCTGAAAATGAAAAGGATGGCCTTTTAAGCACATTTTACTGTTTTATACTATTATGGCAACTTGTGTACTGCAACACAGTCTATTTTGAGGGAAATGTATGATTTTTTTTCATGCAAAAATCTACACAAATTAGTTTTGATGATATGGAAAGCTTTTCATAGCATCAAACATTCATCTGGTGCAAATGCACAGGGAAACCTTCCTGAAAAGTTTTCTGACTTGAGAAGCAACTAAAAAAAAGGGCATACTAGGTAAAGTAAATAAAGACTTAAAAAAAAAAAAAAAAAAGGAAAAAAAAAAAGAGTGGGGTGGGGGGAAGGAGGTGGGAAAGGGGGAAAGAGAAAACACAGGCTGCAGAGTAAACCAATGTCTGCTGCTAAACCAGTCTTTGTTTTCATGTCCAGTGTACATTAACACTTATGATCTCATTTTGATGATTTACTAGGTTTGTTATCAGCCCCCTGAAGGTGAATCAAGCTTGCATGCGTTCACATACAGCACCACAACCACGCTCTCGTACACAGTCACTCCAAGACTAGGAGTCTGCTTCATGAGTGAAGAGCCCTAGATTTCAAAGATGAACCTGGCTCTCCATCACTGAGCCAGACATTCATTCAACATTGTCCATTCACACACTGCTTCACAGCAAGGCCTGGGCTCATTTTCCTTTGACTTATATGGGCAGCCTATTCTCTTTTATGTTTACAAGGCTTGAAGATGACAGTACTGCACTTTCCCCTCAATTGATATAGAGTAAGTCAATGTTCTTTCTCAGGCACTGACGATCTGTGACCTGTAGCCCTTTTTACTTTGAACAACCTAAATAAGCGTTCATGTAAAGTTTTCATTACATTTTGCCACTCATTCTCACTCGCACCCACTCGCCATCTTGACCTCATTTGGGCATTTTCTGTGATTCCAAATGAAATCTTCACATTTTCTTTCCCGATTTAATGCAGCAGCAGATCCCATGAGCCAAGCTTGATGGATCAAACCTTTTTATATATATGTATATATATATATATATATATATATATCTCAGTGCTGCATTGTACCTAACTTCCACAACATCTTTCTAAAACTGGAACCCTTCTGTTGGTACATTGGCAGATGAATTGAAACCAAATGTTCCGCCTTGAATCGCCTCTGGAACAAGGCTAGGGTCTTCATCAATCTAGGTGAAAAAAAGGAAAATAATGTGATAATTAGTTTAAAAAATATATAAATAGTATTATAGTACTAATTCCCTTACCCTTAAAAAAAGGTCTGGAGAGATGATGAATGCCAACGCTGTCTTACCATCCTTTAGAAAACTGAAACACTTTATAAAACTTTTTTTTTTTTTTTTTTTTTTTTTTTTTTAAATAAATGGGGTCTTACTCTGTCACCCAGGCTGGAGTTCAGTGGCACAAACATGGCTCATTGCAGCCTCAACCTCTTGGGCTCAAGTGATCCTCCCACCTCAGCCTCCCGAGTAGCTGGGACTACAGGTATGCACCACCATGTCTGGCTAATTTTTGTATTTTTTGTAGCAATGGAGTTTCACCATATTGCCCAGGCTGGTCTCAAACTCCTAAGCTCAAGCAATCTGCCTGCCTTGGCCTCCCAAAGTGTTAAGATTACAGGTGTGAGCCACTGTGCCTACTCAAGGCTTTTTCTCAAGGGATGCCAAAATGAGAAAAAACTTAGAATATGTAAGACGGGCATTTTCCAAAAGAATGAAGGAACAGTAATGATGGCCGTAAGTCTCAGATAGAGGATGCAAAATTTGGTACTCGATTTCCCTTAAACCTGGGGAAGTATGGCTGGGCATGGTGGCTCACGCCTGTAATCCCAGCACTGTGGGAGGCCAAAGCGGGTGGATCACCTGAGGTCAGGAGTTCAAGACCAGCCTGGACAATGTGGCAAAACCCCATCTCTACTAAAAATACAAAAATTAGCTGGGCGTGGTGGCGTGCGCCTATAATCCCAGCTACTTGGGAGGTTGAGGCAGGAGAATTGCTTGAACCTGGGAGGCAGAGGTTGCAGTGAGCCAAGATTGTGCCACTGTACTCCAGCCTGAGTGACAAAGTAAGACTCCGTTTCAAAAAAAAAAACAAAAACGAAACAAAACAAAAAAAACAAACCACAAAACCCTGGGCAAGTACATAAAGACAATGACATTAAAAAAGAAAATTAATGCCACCACTTTTGGAAAGTAAGTGTATCTTTGGTATATGTCTTTCAATAGCAATTGGAGACAAACGGTATTTGGGCTTAAAATAGTAAAATACAGATTGAGTATCCCTAATGTCAAAGTCCAAAACAAAAAATACTCCAAAATCTGAAACTTTCTGGGCACCAATATGACGTTCAAAGGAAATGCTCATTGGAACATTTTGAATTTCATATGCTCAAGTGGTAGAAATAATTTAAATATTCTAAAATTCAAAAAAATCCCAAATCCAAAACTGTTCTGGTACCATGCATTTCAGATGAGGGATACTCAACCTATAACAGTTCTGCTAATAATGGTTATTCTTATTATATACATTATTCTACATGCTTTACACCTAAAAGTTCCTTTTTGAAATTCCACAATATTACAAACCTACAGTGTACTTCCTATAACTATGTATATCATCTGAATTATTCTTTTCACAATCTAAGACAAGAACGAAAACTACATGTTGAGGTATTAGAAATTATAAGGCTATTACAATTAGTCACCATATTGCAAATTATGATTTTCAAAAATCCAACTTTAAGACATACGATCAAAGTTACCCTTAAAAGAATATGCCAGGCTGGGCGTGGTGGCTCATGCCTATAATCCCAGCACTTTGGGAGGCCAAGATGGGAGGATTGTTTGAGTCCAGGAGTTCGAGATCAGCCAGGGCAACACAGACAGATCTTGTCTCTACAAAAGACTTAAAAAGTTATCTGGGCATAGTGGCATGAACTTGTAATCCCAGCAATTTGGGAGGCTGAGGTGGGAGGATCACCTGAGCCAGGGAGGGGGAGGTTGCAGTGGGCTGTGACTGTGCCAATGCACTCCAGCCTGGGCCTCGTCTTAAAACAAAACAAAACCTTTTATGAATTTTATTTCTGGTTTAACTGGCCTTATATTCTAAATAGGACTAAGCTTAGACAACTATAAGTAAATAGTCTATAATTTTCTTTTCTAATATTGTCCTTGTCAAGTTAATGTCCAAACTATACATGCTTAACAACATGTTTAATAACATTCTATTCTTTTTGATAATATGGAAAGGCATACAGTAAAATACTTATACTTTGAAAAGTTGAGAAATCATTCAAGAAATCCTCTGGTGGCTGCATTGAACCACTATAACATTTTCTAAGGAGCAACTGGTTTAATTTTAGATTTACTTTTCCAAAGAGGAAATACTAAAAGTAAGTTAATACTTTAATTTCCACTACTATTACTAACAATCTGAAGATATTTTTGTATACTATACCTTACATTATACAGTGCCTTACATTTTTATTTCCATCTTTTTATTTTCATATTTGTTTTTGGTCATGAAATAAAAGTAACAGTGACCATCCATTCAAGTGTGGATTAACTACTGTCATAAAGAACTTATTATAGGATATACTAGTATCACTGTTTTGTTTATAAATATGGTATGCTATTAACAATTTTAAAAAATGAGAACTATAAAGACACCAAGTGAAAATAAAGTCTGACTCATCTAGTTTGGTCAAAAAAGTCCTTATCTTCTTGCCATTAGAGCTAATATGCCCCGAAGGGATCTTAAAATATTGAAATATTTATGTTTTCAAAGCTGGTGACATTACTGTCATACATCTATTTTAATTCCATTCCAAAAAAATACATACATGTACATCCCCCTAGCTTACTATATATATAACTTCATCCAGATCTATGTTTATATATAAAACTAAGAAAACTACAAAATTATTAAATACATCATCTGAAGAGAAGAACTGATCAATGATCTCATAGGCCAATTTGTAGATGTCTTCATTTTCATGATTTTGAAGTTGTTCAATTTTCTCCAGTCCTGCAAGAAATTTTGTAATGTGAAACAACAGTAATATTTAAAGAGCAGTGACAAGTTAGAATAATCTTTGGAACACATAACCCAATTTCTGAATTGCAAATTTTTTGAATTACAATTTTTTGGAATTTAAAGGTGAATCTTAAATATAAAAAATCTTTATGCACAAAGATATAGCATATTTATCTTAAAATTAACAACCTGAGTATCTAACTGCTTGTAAATGTATAAGTAATGAGACATCTGCCTATTCATCAGAATACGTAACGAATCTTTATAACCAGTAATAACATGTAAAATTCCATTTGTTTAAGTAAAAAGCAGAATCTTCCTACTTTCCAGCACCTGCCAAGTTTTTCTACTGAGCATGTATGAAAAAAAAAATTAAAAATACTGGTGATTAATAAATATGATGCTTAAGATACCTGTTAAGTTTACCGGAAAATGATGAAGATCTAACACAGTATTTCAGGGGAAAAGATAATTTTCCCTGTAAACATTAATGAGAATTATAGGCAGAAACACTGAAAAGTACATACTTAACTTGCTGATATGCAAATTGGATCCTGTTTTACTTTAGAGGAAAAATAATTTTAAAGTCTTTGAAAAAAGTGAAATTGCCCCTTCATACGAGTGTTCTTCCTCTATCCATTTCTTAAATGGAGGAAGTTATCTTAGCCTCATTTCTCACCTACACACTCATTGTGGTGATCTTCCCATTAAAAAATTTGGTTACTACATATAGGCTGAGGACTTGCAAATCTATAGCTTCATTTATTTTCTGAGCTTCACATGCATAAAATTAAAATGCTTGTGTAATTCTACCAGGAAATTTCATAGCTACCTAAAACTCAAACTGTCCAAAACACAATTTGTTATTTGCCTTCCTCTTTTAAACGGTTCATCCTACAGTTGTATTCTTACTTGGTGATAATCAACAATAGCTTGAAATCTAAGAGAAAGCCCAAGTTCCCCTTTCCCTCAATATCCCACAATCAAACCTCAAAAACTTGAAAGTCCATCCACTGGACTTTAAATCTCCTCATCTCCCCTTTGTCTCTATTATTACGACTGTCTTCATTTATTATGGCTTGGCCACTATATACTTACTTTCTTTTTTTTTTTTTTTTTTTTTTTTTTTAGACAGAGTCTCACTCTGTCGCCCAGGCTGGAGTACAGTGGTGTGATCTCAGGGCTAATTGCAGCCTCTGCCTCCTGGGTTCAAACGATTCTCGTGCCTCAGCCTCTGGAGCAGCTAGGATTACAGGTGTGTGTCACCACGCCCAGCTAATTTTTTATATTTTTAGTAGACACGAGGTTTCATCATGCTGACCAGGCTGTTCTTGAGCTTCTGGCCTCAGGTGATCTGCCTGCCTCGGCCTCCCAAAGTGCTGGGATTACAGGTGTGAGCCACTGCGCCTGGCCATAAATACTTTCTTAACTGGTCTCTTCCTGCCTCCTGTCTTCATTTCATTTCAAGCCATCATTCCAAAGGCTTCATTTCCCAGATATCCATGTTCCATCTGAACATATCCATCCCCTAGATCAATCAGCAATGGCCTGTCACCTCCTGTGGCACAATCCACTGGGGATTCCTGGGTCTTACCTCCAATGAGGTAGGCAATGTCCAAGAACTCATATTTTTATTTGAATGTATAAAGATATTTTAGTAATTAAAATGTTTACAAGTTAAAAAAAATCAAGTAGTAAAAATAATTAAGTATTCCTATTGTTATTTTTTTGTTACTTAATCCTTAATTAGTTCTGTAACACTATTCCCCATCTCTTGTTCCTAACTCGATAGTCACAGATTTTTTTATTGTTGTTGTTCTATCAGTCACTTTAGTAATCTTAAGTATATCTTTTCTTATTACATTAATTTTGAAGCCTCTCAACATTCCCACTTAGTTGAAGTTACGGGTTCTCCTACTTTTGTAGTTACCTCTCTTTTCATTAACTTTTCACCTTCTGTCAGAAATACCTTTACTTTTATGCTTATCCAGATAGATAACATTTACATTGTGTTACACAGCCACATTTGAAACTTTTATGTTCTGTCTGTATATTAACTCAAGACTTAAAAGCTAATAAGTATTGTTTACATTCCAGGAGGCTCTGGTACATGGCCATGTTTGGAAACTACTGCTCTAAAGAATAAAGCATCTGCTGTGCCATAAAGCTTCAGACTTCACAGGAGGCCGGGCGCAGTGGCTCAAGCCTGTAATCTCAGCACTCTGGGAGGCCAAGGCCAGTGGATCACCTGAGGTCAGGAGTTCAAGAGCAGCCTGACCAACATGGTGAAACCCCGTCTCTACCAAAAATGCAAAAAATTAGCTGGGCGTGGTGGCAGGCACCTGTAATACCAGCTATTCAGGAGGCTGAGGCAGAAGAATTGTTTGAACTTGGGAGGCGGAGGTTGCAGTGAGCCGAGATCGTGCCACTGCACTCCAGCCTGGGAACAGAGCAACACTATATCTCAAAAAAAAAAAAAAAAAAGCCTTCACAGGACGCTGGTTACTTCTCCAGCTTTGTCTCTTGGTGGTTTCTACCCCATACTGTGTGATTCAGCAACACTGAACTACTTATAATTTGCTGAATGCTATTTCTCACCTCAGACTTTGCTCATGGTGTTATCTCTGCCTGGAACACCTTTCATCCCTTTTTACTTTATTAATCCTTATTCATCTCTCAAAATCCAGCTCAGGTGCACTTCCTGCTTCTTCCAGAATGGATTAGGCATTCCATTTTGTTGTACATTTCTATTAGGGTAATTAGCACATTACATCAGTTTATATTTATCAAGACTAGACTACATGCCTTGAGGTCAAGGACTGTGTCTTGTTTACCACTGTCTTCCCAATAACTTATCACAGTGCCTGTTCAATTCAGTTACCTAAGCATATGTAAGAGGCTGAGCAGGACTGTACATATAGAATGTAATACTGACTTTATTCTGTTACTTCAATATCTAAGACAGAAAAACATAGATGTGCTCTATTAGTCGGCAAATAAAGGTAGTTACAAAGAGAACATTAAGAAGTGGAATAAGAGCTTATAATAAACTTACCTCCACATTCTTCTATAAGATTGCCTATAGTTTCTGCCTCATCTTCAGCCATTTTTAATATATTACTTAGTCCATCGAGTACTACTTGCACAACTTGTGCATCTTTTACAGTCAGCAAGTTGCAAAAAGGTGGGATAACATTTTGCTGGATAAGGTAAGCCACCTGAAGAAAAAAAACAACATAAAATAATGCAATATAGGTAAACTTTGTGTGCCATGTTATCTCACTGGAATAATTTTGATTTTGAAATTTTGAGTATAGAAATATGACCTCATCTCTCTCATGTTAAGGGTGTCCACATTATTAATCTAACCTCCTTTTTTTTTAAAATTTAGTTTCCTTTTTCCTGAACTTAGAAAAAAACAACATAAAGTTAAAATAAAGGAATCACTCAACTTCATATTAAACATTTCTTTGCCATAAGAAATATTTCCCTCAAAGATTTTTTTCCCTTTAAGAGTAAGAAATTATGAAATCAGTTAAGGAGGCTGTTAATGGAGGCTGTATGCTATTTTTATTTAATTAAATTAATTTAATATATAGAGATGGTATCTCACTATGTTACCCAGGATTTATTTATTTATTTATTTAATATACAGAGATGGGGTCTCACTATGTTGCCCAGGCTGGTCTTGAACTCTGGAACTCAACAGATCCTCCTGCCTCGGCCTCACAAAATGCTAGGATTACATGCATGAGCCACTGCATCCAGCCTGGATACTAGTTTCAAAAAACTACAACGGTTCAATGTGACAGCATCCAGTGGCTCTCATGTGCCTGGCTACCTCTCAATTCACTATTCTATTGATTTCATAATATTTTCCAATGATTTCAATATTTCATTAGTTATAATCTCCATGCATTATATTAATATTTCTGTTCTGCTCTGTATTTATGTGAATTCACTGATAACCACCAGTCCACAGCTTTTTTGTTACAGTTATCAATTTACTGCTATTCAACTCTAAATTTGTTTTTACCTACTCTGTGAAACAGATCTCACCTCTTTAAAACTGCTTTTCCTTTGCCAGTTGGCACAATGTTAAGCTTTGTCACCTGCATGACCTGAGAGTGGGTGCCTCCTTTCCTAGACATCTTATATTCCTCACCCTAGTTCCTAAGTCCTAGCGATCTGGTTGAATTTTTAATTCCTTGTTTGGTTTGCTGCTGAATTTGTTATTGTTGCTGTCTTTTTACTTTTTTTTGTTGTTGTTCATTTGTTAGGAGAATCTGTGATGCAGTTTCTTTCTTCCATATTAACTTAAGAAGTCTGTTCATTTCTAATACTGTTAAAAAAAACAAAAAATTCCTGACTATAGGGGCCTCAATTTTACCACAGATTAAAAAATTCTTGTAGGCCAACAAATTGGGAAAAAGAACACTTCTATGAAGTATGACTAAAGGAAGTCAAGGTGATACTTCTATGTGAAAAAGAAAGTTATATACCTGTTATATAAAAGTTAGTACCTGTTATCTTGCTATTATTTTATTTTTTTAATAGAGATGTGGTCTCACTGTGATGCCCAGGCCAGTCACAAACTCCTGGCCTCGGGTGATCCTCCAGCCTTGGCCTGCCAGAGTGTTGCTATTATTTTAAATTATAACTTATTCAAATCTAAATCAAAATTACCTGTACTTTTATTTTACCAGTTTTGAGAAATAAATTTTAAAAAGCTCAACTTACTTGATCTTTCCTTCCACTAATTGTTAAGTTACTTATGGCCCAAGCAGCTTCTTTTTGAGTGCCAAAATCCCCCTGTAAAAAGGCAAAGCAAAAGGCTATAAAAATGGCCACATAAACTGGAAAAAATGTTTGCTGTGATGATTTTTCAACTGCTTATTTCCCAAGGTCTCCTTTTAGTCTTTCTGTATACATCATTTTTTCTTAAGACAGGTCTTTGAACTATACCCAATCTACCCTAAATACATGGAGACACTTTTCTGTGAACTCTCCTGGATACAAACTGAGTTGGTATTATTATTTAATAATATCAGATTAAATGAAGTTGGTGATAAAATGAAATAAAAATAGTAAAGAAAAAATTTAAAAATCTATACTATCACTAGAGTCACGTAAACTAACATATTCTTTTACACACAAAGCTTTTACACACAAAAATCTACCCACCATTAATGAAACTATGATCAAGATGTTATACATTGCCTTTCAAATATGAAATGAAGAAATATTTAAAAGTCATTAAAAAATTCATATATATAAACTTCATAATCTCATTTTTGAGAATTCACCAAGAAAATAATATAAAGCAGAGTAATCCTTTCTATATATGGTTATCGCAGCACCGTAATAGCCAGAAAGTAAAAACAACTAAAATTCTCAATAAGCATAATTATTATGGTAAATCTACTGAATAAGCAACTATTAAATATTAAGACAACTGGCAACCTGAAAAAATGCTTATGATGTATTAAAAAACCATATAAGTAAAAGAAATGTAAATTAAAATATCTATATCTCCTTTCATATTTATCAGAATAAGAAAATCTAAATATTTGTGTGTGAGGCTGGTAGGAGTATAAAAATGGCATAATTCTTGTAGAGGGGAATTAGCCCTATAATAGCAAAATTTACATATATGTTTTTCTGTAGATCCAGTAATCCCAAATGTAATTGGGCAAAAACATTAAAAAAAACTTACAAGCTATTTTTTTTTTTTTTTTTTTTTTTTGAGAGGATCTCGCTGTTGCCTAGGCTGGAATGCAGTGGCGCAATCTCAGCTCACTGTAACCTCCACCTCCTGGGTTCAAGTGATTCTCCCACCTCAGTCTGCTGAGTAGCTGGAACTACAGGCATGTGCCACCACGCCTGGCTAGTTTTTGTATTTTTTGGTAGAGACGAGATTTCCCCATGTTGGCCAGGCTGGTCTTGAACCCCTGACCTCAACTGATCTGCTCGCCTCAGTCTCCCAAGTGCTGGGATTACAGGTGTGAGCCACTGCACCCAGCCACAAGCTATTCTTTTATTTATTTATTTATTTGTTTATTGAGACAGGTCTCGCCCTGACGCCTAGGCTGGAGTGCAGTGGTGCAATCTTGGCTCACTGCAAGCTCTGCCTCCCGGGTTCATGCCATTCTCCTGCCTCAGCCTCCTGAGTAGCTGGGACTACAGGCGCCCACCACCACACCCGGCTAATTTTTTGTATTTTTAGTACAGATGGGGTTTCGCCATGTTAGCCAGGATGGTCTCGATCTCCTGACCTCGTGATCTGTCCGCCTCGGCCTCCCAAAGTGTTGGGATTACAGGCATGAGCCACCGCACCCGGCAGCTATTCTTTAAAGTTCTGTTTAACAACAAACACTGGAGACATCTCAAATATCATCAATAATAGATTGACTTAATACATTATAGTGCATCCGTACAATGCAGTACTATGTAGCTATGAAAGGAGTAAGAAAAACAAGGAATAAGAAAAAAAAAAACAAACAAGGAATAAAGAAGCCCTCTATATAGTGCTATGGAAGTGACATTGTTTTTAAGTACATTACTGAAGAAATACATTCTAAAGGCAAACAAATGTCAAAGAAATCTTAAAAGTACACTCAGTAGTCATGCTGTCAGGGGCAATATGGCTTTGTTTTTTTTTAATATATATATATCGAAATATATACTTGCATCTCTTTTGTCTCATACTGAAAATTAGGATAGTTTTTTTTGGTCTTTGGGATATATGTCATCAATGATGTACTTAAAAATAATGTATATTGACATATATCCACAGATCTATACATACCAATATATAAGAGAAATAATTATGTTAATGTTTTTAGGAAGATTTTCAGCATAAAAGAGATGTAAATATAAAATCACAGGAATAAAAATTAAAAACTGTTATGTTAAATATCCAATAATATTTAATAGTTTCCTTTCATTCATGATTCATTTTTTATGAACTCTCATGTTCCTGAACTCATCTTTCACTTTCTACAACAATGCCTATCATTTACTTGGTTTACTCAGACCTAGAAAAAATGACAACACTGTAACAATGATCACCTTTATGGACGAAATATGATCCTTAAACACCATTCTCTACAAAACAAGATCAAGATATCATAGAAAAATAGTTTATTCCAGTTCTAGATCAGAAAAATGTAAGATAGGCTGGGAATCATATCATATCCAAAAGATGTAGCTCTCAAAAACTAGTGATAACATAAAAGACACAGGTCACCAATTCTAAGAGGTTCCTGTTGGTCAGGAATAAACAGAGTGTCAAAAAGAGTAAACTAAAATGGATTATAACTTGCAAAATATATTTTAAAAATTCATAATTTCCAAATGACACTGAAAAAAATCTACTCTGGTCTGCTTTCAAGGTTATTAGGAAATGTGTCATTCTAAAAAATGACTGATAAGGACAAAGAATCAAACATTTATCTTGCCTATCCTAAATGAACTATATTTCAAAGTATTAATAAACAACAGCTGAGAAAGAAATGCTCTTGGCCGGGCGTGGATGACTCACACCTGTAATCCCACCACTTTGGAAGGCTGAGGTGGGTGGATCACTTGAGGTCAGGAGTTGGGAGACTAGCCTGGCCAACATGGTGAAACCTTGTCTCTACTAAAAATACAAAAATTAGCTGGGTGTGGTGGCGTGTGCCTGTAGTCTCAGCTACTTGGGAGGCTGACGCACAAGAATCACCTAAACCTGGGAGGTGGAGATTGCCAGTGAGCCAAGATCGTGTCACTGCACTCCAGCTTGGGTGACAGCGAGACCGTCTAAAAAAAACAAAAACAAAAACAAAAAACAAGACAAGTCCTTTACTAAAGAATCATGACCCATACACAAAAAATGACAGAATTAGAAAGTCACCATTTTGCAACTCCTAGTAAAACAAGGGACCCTAACAATGATCACCAATGGCTACCTAAAAATCATAGGAGAAAGATTAATGGATAACTTTATAACCATCAGCTGGAATAGGCTGTAACACCTGAGGTCAGTCGTCAATCTTAATATCACTACATGTAAGACAGATTGTGTCTCCTTATGTGAATCATTAGGAAATAAGAGTTATGCATGACATATTCTTGCCTAAAAAACTGAACTCGATTTACAGGAAACACAAACAGATTTATCTTCTCTTTAGTTACAGATCAGTGTTCAGAACCCTCACGCTGTGATTGTTTCTTCTACTTTATGTGTGTGTGTGTGTGTTTTTTTTTTTTTTGAGACACAGTCTTGCTCTGTCACTCAGGCTGGAATGCAGTGGCATGACTGTGGCTCACAACAGCCTCAACCTCCCGGATTCAAATGATCCTCCCACCGTAGCCTCCTGAGTAGCTGGAACCACAGGTGCATGCTACCACACCTGGTTAATTTCTTTTTTTAAAAAAACTTTTTGTAGAGATGGAGTCCCCCTATGTTGCCCAGGCTGGTCTTGAACTCCTGGGCTCAAGTGATCCTCCTGCTTTGGCCTCCCAGACTGCTGGGATTATAGGCAAGAGCCACTGCACCCACCCTCATGCCGTAATTGCGATAAGCTGTTTCTCCCAAATGCTAATATGAGCATGAGAGATGATAGGAAATATATGGCATACAATAGCATACTTATTTCCTATCTGATTTTGGACAATTTATTTGTCTATACCAGGGTTTCTTCATCTATCAAGTGGGGATAATCCCTAATCTTATAGGCTTAATCTCATTAAATGAGGTAATGTATGTAAAGTGCTTAGAATACTATGTAAGCATTTATTATCAACAGTAACAATATGAAATTTTAGTATGGCCTACGATAATGGCAATTTTGGTAAAAGAATGATACAGAGAAAGGGCTAGGATTTGCCCCCAACCCCCCAAAAAGTTTCTTGTATATAAAAACTGCTAGGTTCAAAAGTTGTAATGTTAATATTACTTTATTCATGCCACTGCACAGCTTCTAATTAAACAGAAAAGTATAAATTCACATAATGTCTTAGATTTAAATCGCCTTCCCCTTACATCAGATACATGATACGTACAACATGATTTTCTTACCTTATCCAAAAGGTGTATTATCATTGGTACAAGATTGGCATCAATTACTGCCTGTACCTGCTGCTGATTTCCTGCAGTGATGTTGGAGAGGAACCACACTGCTTCCTGTAGAACAACAGCATTTGAATATTTCTCATTAAAAAATAAAATGTGCATATGAACTAAGAAAAAAAAAGCATTCACTACACTGTCCCAATGATTTTATTGTGAAATGAGCTCCATAATAAAAATATCAGGAATCTCAATTCCTTTACACCCCTTTCCATATTTTCTTTGGACAAATAGCTAATGGACCTAATTCAAATCACAATGAACTAATTTCAAGAATTCTGAAGAATTCTTGAAAACAATGCTCCCAAATAGTGTGACTCAAAAGAAGCTTGGCTGAAGAAATTTGAGTGAGCAAATATGAAATAATGAATGAGCAAATATGAATGAGTATAATACAAATCCTAAAACAGCTGTAAATAAGATTCAGTGCCCTTCCCTCACATAATGTGCTTTATTCTCCATTCTATTCTGATGAAGAATGTTAGCTGAAGTAGATAAATATCAATTATCCACAATAATGGAGACATAAAAAACAAAATAGTCCATTGTTTTAGTATACTTATTTGTAATAGTCATTCACTGTATCATTTCTCTCAAGGAAAAGTAGAACCAGATGTTTGATTGCTTTATTGGTCTACCTTAATAATCTTTTTATGTTACCCTTTACATCACAGTTGGTGCTACTTCTGACAAGATAATGGTGGCCTTAAGCGTTATAATCACAGAAAACTAATAAGTTTTACTCTAAAAAAATTAGTATTAGCTAATGTATACTAGGCTCTTTTGGATCAGATCACAGGACCATTTTAATGAACCTGTTAGAGATTTTAGGGTGCCGGGCTAGTTAGGTGAGCTGTTCTTGGGTAATAATCACTGGCAATGTTGTAATCAACAACCCATGTTATTTCTACAACGGCCTCAGATGCACTCCAATATCAGCATCACCAGTCAGTGCCCCCTTTCCATAGCCACCACAAGCACACACGCATGCATACACACTATACTCTATTAAGTACCTATAAAACACTAAACTTGTAAGAATTATGTAACATACATATTAAAAATTTCCAGTCATACAACATTCAACACCCAATTATCTCTATTTCATCATTTCCGAGAGAGCCAAAATACCACTTTTCATAATTGGTCTTATATATCAAAAAATAATTTATTAATGCTTGTTATAGAATAAAATTTTTATTTTCTCTTGATGTCTAAATGACAGCTTCTATTAAGAATCAATATTATAGACATTTCTAAGACTCTAATTTTACAAATAAAAACTGCTCACATTTTAAGTGCAATTTATTAAGTAGTATTTAATAGTACTTACTTTATTAATTTTCTCTTTGGGATGTGTCAGGAGTGCTGGGAAGTGTGAAAGAGCATCACAGTTCAAAACTACTTGTGTTTGCTCATCAGTTCCAGTAACAATGTTGCCCACAGCTCTAAGTGCAGCAGTCTGAAATGCACAATGAGATGATGTTCTATGTGAAATACTTTCTTTTTTTTTTCTTTTTGAGACAAGGTCTTGCTCTGTCCCCAGGGTGGAGTGCAGTGGTGCAATCTCAGCTCACTGTAACCTCTGCCTCTCAGGCTCAAGCGATCATCCCACTCTAGCCTCCAGAGTAGCTGGGGCTACAGCAGTGCATGACCCTGCCTGGCTAATTTTTGTATTTTTTGTAGACACAGAGTTTCACCATGTTGCCCAGGCTGGTCTTGAACTCCTACGCTCAAGGGATTTGCCTGCCTCAGCCTCCAAAAGTGCTGGGATTATAGGCATGCGCTATTGTGCCCAGCTGAAACACTCCTTATTAAAAGGCTTGTTAGGCACCTTATAAAAGATAAATGCATCCATTCACTCATTATTTCTTCCAACAAATTTATTTTTTTTTGAGACGGAGTCTCACTCTGTTGCCCAGGCTGGAGTGCAGTGGCTCGATCTTGGCTCACTGCAACCTCTACCTCCCAGGTTCAAGTGATTCTCCTGACTCAGCCTGCCAAGCAGCTGGGATTATAGGCACATGCCACCACACCTGGCTAATTTTGTAATTTATTTTTAGGAGAGATGGGGGTTTGCCATGTTGGCCAGGCTGGTCTCGAACTCCAGACTTTGGGTGATCCGCCTGCTTTGGCCTCCCAAAGTACTGGGATCACAGGCCTGAGCCACTGCACCCTGCTCCAACAAATCTATTGTTTTTGAGCATTTACTGTCAGGCACTGATGGAGCAACAGAGACGTGAAGATAGAGACATGTTCCAGCTCTTACAGAGCTTATATTATTGTAAGAGAGGAGTCAATAAACAATTAAGGAGGATAATTTTAGACAGTGCCATAAAAAAAGACAGAACTTTAGATTTAGTGTTGAAAAAATAAAAACAGCGAGGTGTAGTGGCTCACGCCTGTAATTACAGCACTTTGGAAGGCTGAGGTGGGTGGAACACTTAAGCCCAGGAGTTTGACACCAGGCTAAGCAACATGACAAAACCCTGTCTCTACAAAAAATTAGCTGGGTGTGGTGGCACGAGCCTGTAGTCCCAGCTACTCGGGAGACTGAGGTGGGAGGATTGCTTGAGCCTGGGAGGTCCAGGCTGAAGTGAGCTGTGATCACACCACTGTACTCCAGCCTGGAGAACAGAGTAAGACCCTGTCAAAAACAAAAAGACAAAAAACATAGTGCTTTTCTGAAGGAAAGCAGACACCTGCTTAACGTGAGATTTCACTATGGTATGAATTTGAATTATCGATTATTTTTCTGTGGTTGCATGAGGTCATTTCCCGTTAAGTAAAGCTTTTTACTCTAATTTTCCTTTCTACATGACAAATGATCCAAGTTTTTGAAAAAATTGAGATATAATTCATGTAACATAAAATTTACCCTTTCAAAGTGTACAATTCAGTAGTTAATATATTCAGAGTTGTGTAACTATTACAAGTATCTAATTCCAGAACACTTTTTGATCACCCCCAAAAGAACACCTGTATCTATTAGTAGTCACTCCCACACTGCCTTCATCCCTAGGTCCCTGGAAGACACTATGCCTGTCTTTAAGATTTTGGCTATCTTGGGCACTTCATATTAACAAAATCAAAACGTATTTGGCCTTTTGTGTCTAGCTTCTTCCATTTCACATAATGTTGTAAAAGGTCATGTTACAGCATGCATCAGTACTTCGTTCCTTTTCATGACCAAATAATATTTCACTGTGTGAATGTATCATATTTTATTTAACCATTCATTGGCTGACAGACATTCAAATTTTTTTCATTTTTTAGCTATTATAAATTACACTGCTGTGAATGCTTGTGTACAAATTTTTGTGTGGATATGCATTTTCATTTCTCTTGGGTATCTACCTAAGAGTAATTGTCAGTTCATATTGTAACCTTATGTTTAACTTTTTCAGGCACTGCCAAAACTATATTCCAAAGCAGCTGTACCATTTTATATTCTCAACAGCAGTATATACGAATTCTAGTTTCTTACACCCTCACCAAAAGTTTGTTATTGTCTTCCTAAGTATAGCTTACATCCTGGTAGGTGTAAAGTAGTATCTCACTGTGGCTTTAATTTGTATTTCCTTAATGACTAATGATGTTGAGCTTCTTTTCATGTGCTTACTGACCATTTGTTATATCTTCTTTAGAAGCCTGTTTACTCAAATATTTTGCCCAGTTAAAAACTGAGTTGTCTATTTTTGAGTAGTAACAGTTCCTAATATATTAAATATTTTAGATGTAAATCCCTTTGCCAATACATAATTTTCTAATACCTATTCTCTTCTATTCTATGTGTTGTCTTCTCACTTTCTTGATGGTGTTCTTTGAAGCACACACACGTTTTTAAGTTTTGTGAAGCCTGACTTATCAATTCTTTTTCTTTGGTTGCTTGTGGTGTCGTATCTTAGAAGCCACTGTCTCATCTATGGTCACAAAAATTTATGCCTGTATTTTTCTTCTAAGAGGTTTACATTTTTAGATTTTATGTTCAGGTGTTTGATCTATTCTGAGTTTTTGCATATAGTATGAAGTAGGGGTCCAACTTCATTATTTTACTTGTCAATATCCAGTCGTTCTTGCCCATTTGTTGAAAAGGTTATTCTTTCCCCAATGAATTGGCTTGGTATCCTTACTGAAAATCAACCGGCCGGGCAAGGTGGCTCACGCCTGTACTCCCAGCACTTTGGGAGGCTGAGGTGGGTAGATCACCTGAGTCAGGAGTTCGAGACCAGCCTGGCCAACACGATGAAACCCTGTCTCTACTAAAAATACAAAAAATCAGCCGGGTGTGGTGACAGACACCTGTAATCCCAGTTACTTGGGAGGTTGAAGCAGGAGAATTGCTTGAACCTGGGAGGCAGAGGCTGTAATGAGCCGAGATCGTGCCATTGCACTCCAGCCTGGGCAACAGAGCAAGACTCTGTCTCACACACACACAAAAAAAGTAAATCAACTAATCATAAAATGTATATTTCTGAACTCTTGATTCTATCTCATTGATCTGCATATCTATATTTATGCCAGTATCACAAAATTTTATTTACTGTAGCTTTGTAGTGTTTTGAAAATGAGAAGTCCTCAAATTTTGTTCTTCTTCAAGATCATTTGGCTATTTCTAGGACCCTTATATTTCCATACGGATTTTAAGATCCCCCTTTGTAAAATTCTGTCAAAAACCAAAAGCACATGGGATTTTAAGAGGGATTGCGTTTAATCTGTAGACAAACTTGGGGAGCATGGTCATCCTAATAATATCAGACAATCCATGAACATGAATGTCTTTCCATTTATTTAGGTCTTCTTTAATGTCTTCCAAAAATGTTTTGTAGTAATCCAGCTTCTTTAACAAATAAATGGAAAAGAGGAAAGATAAAAAGAAAGGAAAAGAAAGTTGCCCAGTAAAAGAGGCTTAAAATATATAGCCAGTAGATGCAGTGTATGGTCTTTGTCTGGATACTGATTTAGTAAAATTGTGAAAAAATAATGAAGCAGTAAATAAAATCCAGATACTGACTGAATATTTAACACTAAGGTTTTAAAAAGTCTACAGGTGGTATTGTGGTTATGCTAAAAAATAGGCTTAAATTTTAGAGCTGCAAGCTGCGTAAAATGATATCTGGAATTTGTATCAAAATAAATTTGGAGGAGTAGAGATACAGAGAAAAAAGCTACATGGGGTTCCATTACACTATTTTATTTTATGATATTATAGCATGAAAGTTAAAAAGTATAAGAAAATCTCTATAAGGTGTCAAGTAGAGTAGAGAATTTCAACTTTCCTTGAGCACTGGCTAAAGGTAAATTCCAAGCCCTATAGATTCATAATGAAGTCCATTATGAAAACTGAAGATACATTCTGGAAAAACAAAAAACAAAATACAAACCAAAATTCTGTACCAAGACATAAGTACCACACAAAAGAAATACAAACTTAAGAACAAACATATGGCCAGAATATTTAAGATAAGTCATAAATACCCTTAAATGACAAATTATTTATTTATTTATTTTTTGAGATGCAGTCTTGCTTGGTTGCCAGGCAGGAGTGTAGTGGTGTGACCTCAGCTCACTACAACCTCTGCCTCCTGGTTTCAAGCAATTCCCCTGCCTCAGCCCCGTGAGTAGCTAGGTCTATATGTGCATGCCACCATGCTGGCTAATTTTGTTGTTGTTGGTGGTGGTGTATTTTAGTAGAGACAGGGTTTCACCATGTTGGCCAGGATGGTCTCAATCTCCTGACCTTGTAATCTGCCCACCTCGGCCTCCCAAAGTGCTGGGATTTCAGGCAAGAGCCACCATGTCAGGCCAAATTATTGTATTAATTCTTTCTGTATTTAGCTAAGTGTTCTTTCTTTAAAGTGCTTTAATTTTAAGGTACTAGGTCTCTAATCTATGTATCAGTATCGCCTGAAGAGCATTTTAAAGTTCAAGTTTCTAAGAAATATTTTCTGAAACAGAATCTCCACGGGTTGAGCAAGAGAAATTAAAAACATACTCTTTAAGCTCCACACATTTGCATTTGATGTTCAGGCATAATGACTTAGGCTACAGACTAACAGTTTTTCTTATGCGATTATTGTACTTTACAGATTCTAAGCCATTAGCAGATTAAAATATACTATTTACTTCGGAAAGGTAGGGGGAGCTTGCTGCATCTCCCCCATTACAACTGTGGCTTGACAGCTACTGCTTATATCTCTGAGAACTTCTCATACTGTTTTTGGCTCTTTCTAGATGCAAGTTCTTTGGGATAGCTATTATGTGAAAGAATTTAAACAATAAAAAATAAATTTAAATAAGTGAAAAGGAACAATTTAGAAAGCCCCTAAACAGCACATTTCAGTACAGTGCCCTTATTTCAGCATCAATGAAGTTAAGAGTTAACTAAACTTGCCAGGTGAGTAAAAAAGGATGGCTGACAAGGAGGACAAAGGTAAAAGTAGGGAAGTGATGGAAGAACAAAAAGAGGAAGAGTAGGCAAAATTAAGTGTCTGTCAATACTTGTTTCAGATGCCATGCATGTTGCTATAATGAACTTCCCTGGTCTACATTAAAAATAAGTAATCCGGCCAGGCACGGTGGTTCACACCTGTAATCTCAGCACTTTGGGAGGCTGGGGTCGGAGGATCATTTGAGGCCAGGAGTTCAAGAACAGCCTGGCCAACATGGCAAAACCCTGACTCTTATCAAAAATAGAAAAAAATTAGCTAGGCATGATGATGTGTGCCTGTGATCCCAACCACTCAAGAGGCTGAGGTGGGAGAATGGATTGAACCTGGGAAGTGGAGGTTGTAATGAGCTGAGATCACACCACCTCACTCCAGCCTAGGTGACAGTGAGACCCCATCTCAAAAAAAGAAATTAGTAATCTACAATGGACTCTTCTTGCTTATTATTTATTTTCCTCTTTCCATCACAGATTTGTTGTTATGCTAAGGATATATTTTAAACTACTGAAACTGTCCATCTTTGAATGCCATGCTTAAAGCAATTAGTGGTAAGAAACACTTATAATTTTACTAAGTACAAACTTACCTGAACTTTAACTTCCTGGTGGCTGAGCAGAGGAACCAAATGAGGAACTATTCCAGAGTCTATTACCATCTGTATTTGTTCATTGCCAGCATCAGTAAGGTAAGAGAGGGCCCAGACTGTATCTACCAATATCTAGTGAATAAAATAAAAATTCAATCAACTTTTAAATATTTTCTCATTTTAGTAATTCTTGACCAAACGACGATTCTAAGATTGTTCAACTACCTTCTTCCTTTCTTTCTTCTCTCAGTTCAATTCATTTGAATCTGATCGCTATTGTATTAAACGTCATCATCTATAAATGTCTGTACTAAGATGTACATCTTTTAGCCATATTCACGATTCCGATCCCAGATTAGTATCCACTAAGATACACACGCACACTACACAGCTCATAAAACAGGAGAAAAAGACATTCTCTTTCCCAAAGGCTGAGGGATAATAGGTCCAAAAACATTGTGGCTCATGTATAAAGCTGGAAAGACAACATGTCTCCAATATGCACAGTTGCTCAAAACATCTGGGCTAGATGAATATATTCAAGGAGTTCTCTAGTATCATAAGTACCATGTAGATATGCCTAAAGCCAATAACCCAAGCATTCGTATTACAGTATTATAATAGTTAAATCTTTTCCAACCAGTTTGTTTTGCCTTATAGAACTGGAGGCAACTTTTTTTTTTTTTTTGAGATGGAGTCTTGCTCTGTCGCCCAGGCTGGAGTGCAGTGGTGCGATCTCAGCTCACTGCAAGCTCTGCCTCCTGGGTTCATGCCATTCTCCTGCCTCAGCCTCCTGAGTAGCTGGGACTACAGGCACACGCCGCCACGCCTGGCTAAGTTTTGGCATTTTTTAGTAGAGACGGGGTTTCACCGTGTTAGCCAGGATGGTCTCTTGACCTTGTGATCCGCCCGCCTCGGCCTCCCAAAGTGCTGGGATTACAGGCGTAAGCCACCGCGCCCGGCCAGCAACTTCTTAAATAGTGGAAGTCCCCTACAGCTGCAAGACATTAATCATAGGTCAATCTGTGAGATGAGATCTGTAATTAAAACAAAAAATACGTACTTCACTACAGCTGTTACTTACGGGGGGAAAAAAAAAAAGCCTGTGTAATCAACTTCTACTAAATAGCCTACTTTTTTTTAATGATTATATCTTTAAGTACAATGGGCCATTGTTTGATCTTTCCTAGTACATTAAGTCCTCATTAGAAGTTATGACCAAAGGGCAGTATGACAAACAACTGTAACTGCTGCAAATAAATACACAAGTTATTGACAAAGACATGGGAATAATAATTGTGCCTAAAACTACTTCCAAAGCCTTTCTAGATTATGAACTCTGTGTCAAGACAAGCTGGAGAAGTATACAATCTTTAAAACTATAAACCAGGCAGGGATTGGTGGCTCACGCCTGTAATCCCAGCACTTTGGGAGACCAAGGCAGTGGACTGCTTGAGCCCAGGAGTTTGACACCAGCCTGGGCAACACGGTGAAACCCCGTCTCTATGAAAAACACAAACAATTCGGCATTTTTTTTTCTTGTTTTTTAAGACCCTGACTTTAAAAAAATAGTAAAACTGTAAACTAATGTTATGTTTAAGACACCCAAGAGAAAATAAAAAATAAAAAAACATTAAAAAAAAAAAGACACCCAAAAACTCCTAAAAGGAGAAAATAGCGCTTTGCCATTGTTTCTTAGGAAATTCAAGAAAGCTCTAAAGATATTTCTTTTTTTTAAAAATTTATTTATTTATTTATTTATTTATTTATTTTTTTATTTTTTATTTTTTTTTATATTTATTATTATTAAACTTCAAGTTGTAGGGTACATGTGCACAACGTGCAGGTTTGCTACATATGTATACTTGTGCCATGTTGGTGTGCTGCACCCATCAACTCGTCATTTACATAAGGTATAACT